>NC_059382.1:21727500-22095000 GCF_019703515.2 Myxocyprinus asiaticus | reverse complement strand
TGGATTGTGCCTTGTTTTGGATTAAGTTTACAATACAGTTATTGGACAAAAAACAAAACAAAAAAAACATGTTGAATTAGAATCATTTCACAACATTTGTACTGATATGTTGCTTTTCAAAAAAATTGTTCTGACACTAACTCTTCTCAGATTATCACCTATTCCTTATTGTTCTCTGTACCATTTTTTTATTTTTTTTTTGGAGCAGAATTTAATGTGGTTTTAAGCATTACTTGTAAATATATTAAACTTTTTTACGTTCTATTTATATTGGTAAGGTTTAGTTAAGTGGCAGTGTTTCAACAATGTTAGTTTTAGTTATTTTTTTCTGAAAATATACCTCCATATCTGTTGAATGGTACAGTACAATTGATATTTACTTGCAGGCTTTGAAATTGTGAAATTTAATCATCCAGATTTACGTTTTGCATCATGGTATTCCTGCATTTCCACAGTTCAGTGCTTATTCAGAGTGAATTCAAACCATCCTCGAGACCAAAGAGGTTGAATGAGGCCATGCAAGTATTGTTCATACTGACCATTTTTTTGTTCTTTTAGTTCAAATAAAGTGTACATTTTTAGGGAGGATTTTTTCATTATTTTCATTTCTTCCTGTTTTGTTTTTACCATTCCTCCACTCTATATTCCCACATTTACACTCTAACTACATGTAAAATTACTAGAATATACAGTAGTGATAACATTTTTTAAGCTGTTTCAGCAAGATGGAGCTTTTGAATTATAGGTCGTTTAAGTAGTTGCATAATGAATACTGGAGTCAACTTAGACACTCAAAGGGGTCATCATCATATAAATTCGAGAATGGTAGAAATGCATCCAAATGGTTATTATCAAGTGTTGCACCACAGTTTTTGATCCTCTGTGCAGCTGTTGCTGTCCATGGTGCTGTAATGTGCAGCAAGAATGATTCATATACTGTATCTGCATTTATGAAATGTCGGCTCAGTACAAATAAATTCACCATATGCACTACCTAACTAGGGCCAGATCTATTCCAGAGAAACAAACGGCTGTAAAAATAAGTGAGACAAGTGCTAAATGAGCAAGACGAGGAATCACACAGACCTAAGTGAAACACTGCTCAGTCAAATTATGCTTAAAGTTTTATTTGATTTTTAACATCACACGACCAGATCTTCAAATGGACAAAGAACAACAGGAAAATCAAGTGCACCAGCAAAATCACTGATACCTGGAATGCCCTCTGGTATTTAATAACTTTACTATGAATTAAGCTAAGGTTTATAGAACAATGATAGTTACACATGCTCACATGAAGCATGCATTAATTTGGTTGTTAGACATCATTCTTGAGTAATTGCAACACAGCATACATTTTTGCATAATGTAGCAAACTCTAAACATTACACACTGTCAAGGCAAAAAATAAATAAGCTGCCTTATGTTGCTTAAAACTGTTAAGCATTTCCGCCACATAAAAAGTGCTTTAAATCAAAATTATGAGATACTAAGTCAAAATCATGAGATTAAAATTCAGTATTTTGAGATACAATTTATATATTTTGAGATAGTCAAAATTATGAGATAAAAAATTTTAAGATAAAATTATAAGATACTGTCATAATTATGTGAAACTAAGCCTTAATAATGAGATACTAAGTAAAATTTATTAGATAGAAAATCAAAATTATGCTGTCATAATTTTGAGATAAAAACACAAAATTATGAGATAAAATTCTAAATTATGAGATACTAAGTCATAATTATGAGATATAGGATCTCAATTTTGAGATAAAAAAGTAAAAATTATGAGACAAAAATTTCTTATAATTATGTTTTAGTAACTCAAAATAATGACTTAATCAAAGCACGATATATATATATATTTATATTATTTTTTTTATTTATTTTTTTCTTCGAAGAAAAAAAAAACAACGTTTTTGTACCGATTTAATTGATTGACACTTTCCGTACAGCTACCCTGCCCCCCTTCAAAATCGTCATTGAAACATCCGGGTACTCGGCTGCTTGATTGACAGTTACCATAGCAACAAGCCAGGCTGTCGCCATTTTGTCGGTGGCTTTTTTAATCTTTCAAATGTTTTCGCTTCCTGTCGGAATAATGCAGTCACCCGCTCGTA
The DNA here is from genome assembly GCF_019703515.2 of Myxocyprinus asiaticus. NCBI lineage: Eukaryota > Metazoa > Chordata > Actinopteri > Cypriniformes > Catostomidae > Myxocyprinus > Myxocyprinus asiaticus. Next base: position 22,092,877 of record NC_059382.1, on the reverse strand, counting down.
ACAGCGACAGTTTTGGACAGGATCCATCAACCGCGTCGGATTGAAAACGACACCAGGACAAAGAATCGGAATGTCAGGAATATATTTAGAGCGCTAGTAGTCCGTGTCTCGGGTCCGCCGGGCCGGTCCGCTGCGCAGGTTTGGAACGCGCGCCATTTTGTGAAAACTGACAGAAAACCTTAACGGGAAAAAGATGTATGTTTACGCAGATGCTTTCATAATTTCTGCACGCCGTTCGTTTTCCATCCGTAATTGTGCTTATGAAGATCATTAATTTCCGTCCCCAGCTGTGCAGAAAGCGAACAATCCGTGAACGTGCGTTGCAGAGCGCGAGTTAAAGTCACTCAGACAGAGTGCTAACTAGCCGCTAGCCTTCACTTCACCACCAATAACCCATGATGAATGCGCATAAGACGTCTGACACGGGTAAAACTAGACTGGAAATCCTCTGGTTTACCTGCCAATTGAAATAGGAAAGTATTTGACACTGTGGCTCGGTACATTAGGGGTGTTTCGTTGGAAGCAGCGTAGAGAAACTGGATAAGTCGCTTCACTTTACTGGATCTGGGACTCTAAATGAAGATCGCACCATCAAAGGTGAGTCTTTGGCAGTAGCGGTCATGTTAGAAACAAATGTAGAGGTCTAAATGAAAGATATGTTCTGTGTAGCTTTGTTTACAAACGGTTTATTTGGTAGTAGTACTTGTCGGTTTGTTAGACGCTAGCAGGTTGATTTGGCCTAGCTGGCTAGCCGATTAATAACTTTCCTTCCATTCGTAAGCGACATTTGTGAATATGTTAAATAGCATACCCGATTGTATTCACCTGCTTTTACACTCCAGAAGCCCTGCAGTAAATAGTAGTGCTGATTTTAAGGATACAAATCGTTTGATACTCGTTCAGCAGACAAACCCTTCATGTAGCTCCGCTAGGTCACACTGCCAGAGCAAATGTGTCTCATTCGCTCAGCCTAACGATTTTATACACAAACAGAAAGTCAGTCATCTGGGTGCTCAGAGAAGTGTATCATCACATCATTCTGATGGGAGTGTTTGGCTGGTAACTGATGGTGATGAAGCCCCATGACTAGCGTGTTGTCAGTTAGCCATCAGGCTGTTTTCCTGTCGGGGGAGGGGGGCTGACATTAGCCAGCGATGTGATGCCTCCACTCGGGCTCTAACCAGAGTTATCCAGCAAACATTGCTCAGTTATGTAGTGCGGGTTATAGGATGACGATGGAGGCGTAAAACGAGTCCAGCCGAGCCCGATGAATGGCTTTGCCTGCTAGAGAGGTAAGGTCCGCTTTTACCTGTCATCATCACTCAGTTTAACTGGTTAGTTTGCTCGGCGATTAGCTGGCAAGTGATCAAGTTGTTTATAGTTAATGTGAAAGAACTGAAGGCACGCATCATAACTGCTCGGAATGTCATTTGTTAATCTGTGCAAAGCTTTACTTTGCCAGCAAGCTGAATAATGATCTCATTTTTGTCTGAGTAGGTAAATACAGTAAACTGGCACTTGAGGGTTCAAGTCGCATGGTGCTGTAATACCTGAGGCCCTAATAAAAGTCCGTCAATATAACACAGACTGAATGGACTTTTTATTAAAAAGTCACTTGAATAAGAACAGGGGGCTCTTATAAATAAGGTCAGGATTCTTTCCCTCATGGTAACAGAGTTTTTAGTTGGTAGATCTATGCAAGATGCCACTTTTTTTTTGTCCATCACTAACTCAAAAACAAATGTTGGCTAGCAGATTAAATAAGCGAGTGATGGCACATGACAGTGTCCTTACTTTTAACAGTCTTTTTATCATTTGTTTACATGTGGTACCTTTATTATGATGCAGTTTAATTTATTATTTTGCATAAGCTTTATTTCAGTCACACCCTAAGAAAAAGTTGACTGCATATTAGCAAGATATGAAGTAATGGGCCTTCTGGCCCAAAGGCACCAGGATCCATACTGTCACTTACATTTGGTTTCCCTTTATATCTGCATGCACCATCCCATAAGCTATACCTTTTCTTTCCAGGTTTTATTTGATTAATTTCCCTATTAACCAAGGATTTTTAGAAGTCCTGCAATTGAGATAATTCCAGTTTGTTGTGGCATCATTGGAGAGCTTCGTTGTTTCTAGTTGATTAGAAAAGACTTTCTGTAACTTGGTTCTAGAGAAATTGTTTTGAGAAACATGACCACCACTAATGATCTCTGCACAAGTATTGTTGGTTAACTTGGGCTTTGAGGCAATCAAAGTTTAGTTGTGGTTGTGGAAACTTAAAACTTGCTTGTAGTTTCTTATTTTTCTTCTCCCCAAGTTGGAATGCCCAATTCCCGATGTGCTCTAAGTCCTCATGGTGGTGTAGTGACTCGCCTCAATCCGGGTGGCAGAGGATGAATCTCAGTTGCCTCCGCGTCAAACCGTCAATCCGCGCATCTTATCATGTGGCTTGTTGAGCGCACTACCGCGGCAACGTAGCGCATGTGGAGGCTTCACGCTATTCTCCACGGTATCCACGCATAACTTGCCACGTGCCCCACCGAGAGCGACAGCCACATTATAGCAACCACGAGGAGGTTACCCCATGTGACTCTACCCTCCCTAGCAATCGGGCCAATTTGGTTGCTTAGGAGACCTGGCTGGAGTCACTCAGCACACCCTGGATTCGAACTTGCGACTCATGGGGTGGGTGCTTGTAGTTTCTGAATATAATGTATGTTACCCAAGTTTTAAACTTGAAAAATACAATCAGTCAGAAAAGCAAAGTATTTGCTCTTTGTGAATATGGAGAAGATATGTAATAATTTCTTTAAATTATTCCTTGTTGTTTTTTTTTTTTTTTTTTTCTGCCATCCTAATAAATCAGTGTTGGTCTCAAAGGAAACTTTACATTATTGGTCAATTTATTGGTGACTCCAAAGCAAATTTACTCTCATTTCAAGTGAATTAAACATGAAATAATGCTGGCGGTAATGCATGCAAGTTAGCTGCAATGATCTGCAGAAATTGGTGTGTTCTTTCCCTACTCTTGATCCATGTTGTAGTTGGCCAAATGCAGTACGCAAATGTTGCAGTGTAAAATAACTGTAAAAGTTGAACAGTATTCAGTGCTTGGCCCTTAATTTAACATTGAGTGGGTAGAAAATAAAACTATCATGGAGTTGGCTTTCTTTACTCTTTGTTGCGTAGTCAGAACTCAGGTGAAGTTTTGATGTGTTTTCTGTACCTATTTTTTTGTGCTTCCTACAGAAAAACAAAAGGCATAATTCCTGGGACACGCAACGTATCTTAGCAATTCGAGAAGTTGTCACTGGCAATGCCAAACTTGGGAAATTGTTGACCTTGAAAGATACTCAAGTAGTACAAGTTACAGTTTCTTATGTTGATTTATTAGTTTAATATTGGCAATGTTTGATGGAAAGACATCATTTTTAGTCAGCAGAAGTTCTTTCTACATGTAAGATGGTATATTCAACATCATGTTTGTTTGACATAGCTATGTCAGAAATTTTAAAAGGCCTATAGATGATGCCCTGACTATAACCTGACCTGTCATGAAGTCAAAAATACTAAATAATAAAACTAAAAAAAAGATTGAGTTTGTGATCTTGGTAATTATTTTATCTGATTAGCTTTATACTCATTTCTTCAGGAAATGAGATTAATTTTCATATTATAGCAGCCTAAATCATATTATCTATTAGTTACTCGTCATCACAAGTTTTTTAGATTTTTGTTCATTTTTCACATTTGATAGGACAAAAATATTGATGGGTACCTACACTTAAAAAAAAAAAAAAAAACTAGTTTAATTTTTTATATTTATCAAATCCATAAATGTACATTTTAGCTGAGACAACATGTGGTCATGTTGAATATTTGTATTTGAAAGTGCTTGTTGATTTTGTATTTACCAACTTCACAATTTGTTATGATGTATAAATTCTTAATTTCTCTTTCTTCTTTGAATTTTAATGGCATCCTATAAATCAGACCATAATAAAAGCAAAAACAGTACTGGAATATACGTTTAGAGCATCTGTTTATTCTGATTTTCAGTGTCGTTTCTGGTTGTATTATGACTATATAAATGAGCCTTCATCAGTATTTCTCTTGGTGAATTACATACAGTCCTTGACAACATGAATCCTCAAGCCTGGGTGATTTATTTTTTATTAAGAAGTATGTAGCAGAACAGGTAAGCTAACAATAAGAAGCAACTTAATTTATTTTCCTCAGATTTTTTTTTTTTTTTTTTTAAATCAAAGCATCAGTTTTTTTTTTTTTTTCATTTTCCATGTGCTTTGTTTGTAAAGGAACATAAAAAATAATTCTCAAATATGTATTCTTATTTTATTTCCTTATATCTTAGAATTATTTTTAAATGGTTGTGTTCAAGCATGTTGAAGTGTTTCCATCCTCTGATATTTTGTGCATCACATGAATTCTTTGCCCTGCCTTAGTTGGGTCAGCTGAATCATTCTTCGCTCCTACACCATGAGTGGGGTCTGAGCTGCGATTTTGCTGTCAGGCTCCAATGTGGTGGATGCTTCATCTAAGTGTGCCAAAGTTCAATTTTATTTCTTGTTTATTTCTTGCTTTCTTATTGGAAAGTGGGAGCAGCTCTGCCCTGGCAACAAAAGTAGGCTATTTGCATACTCTTCTGTGATTGGCTTGAACATTGATGGGCTTGCCAAATCACACTGTATCTTCTTGGTGATAGGCTATGCTAATTAGATGCTGTTGCTGGGATTCTGTGTGGCTGTACTGCATTGTGTTGCCTGGCAAGAGATGCTGATATATGAGCAAGCTCCTTTATAATTATCAGAATTTACAGCTAATAATTTCTCACAAAATTTGTTGTACTTGACATGAAATTTGCACTCCTGTCTTTTCAGTTTTTTTATTTATTTTTTATTGAGGAGAGAACCCTTGTATTTTTCTCTTCTGTACAGTTATCATCCAAATTAAATCAATACTTTTTTATATTCTGCATTCACCATTCTTTATTATGCCTTTACATTTATTGTTTGTTATTTATTGTTTATTCTTATAAATTACATTTTGTAAATTAATTACATAAATTTGTACATTTCTAAAGAAGCAACTGTATTTATATGCCCTGTTTAAGGGAGAAATGCCTGTCCAATTATAGTGCTATTATAAGCCTAAGCTTCATTTGGTTACATAAAAGTCTCAGTGATGTGGTTTGCTCTCTTATAACAGATTTCAGGTAATAACCTGAAAGAGACTTGCAGTCCAAAGGAATGCAGGAAGTGAGGAAAATTTTGTTGTAACGCACTCTAATTTAGCTTACATTTTCTCCAGGGGGAGAGACCTCAGCATGCAAACTCTCGTCTGTCCGGCTTGCACCCTCTCTTTCTTTCCATGCTGCTGGTCTTCAGATGGCTGCTCCCATGCCTCATTCGCACCAGCAGTACAGTGACTGTCACCAGCAGAGTACAGACCAGTCTGTCACTGTACTGCCATACAGTGATCAGACACAAGCACTCACTGCCAGCCAGGTACTGGATGCTCCATTCTTGTTTATGCACTTAACTTTTGAACCGTGAATAAATATGGATTAATGCACTCTAAATATTTGCATTTTTGTAAAATGAATTGAACCAATTTTCACTTATTGGCTATTGGTTATTTTAGCTATTGTTTTTATTAGTTATTTATTTGGATTTGTTATAAAAATAGGAATGTGCCAATTTTTAAATAATTTTGTGTGTTTCCCCTGTTATTGCAGAGGCACATGCCCCAGTGCTTTCGGGACCCCACTTTAGCTCCTTTGAGGAAGCTCTCCATAGACCTGATCAAAACCTACAAACACATCAATGAGGTAAAGTGTGTTTTCCATTGATACTGTGAAAATTTTTTGTTCTCATTTCTGTATTTTGTAATATAACATCACACAATATCATGTATTATTGCTATCCATGCAGTAGTGAAGTACTAAAAACAGTTTACAAGCTCCAGTAGACTTACGGCAAAGTTGTTCTTCGTTCTTTGCTCAGAGCTTAAAAGAAGTTCGAAACAGTCAAGCAACAGTATACTGTTTGCAAACATTCAGAAATTGGCCATTCTGCTGGGGGAGGCATTTAGAGGAGCATTTAAATACAAGGACACTCAAGACTACATGTAAAACCTTAACTAACGTGACATGAAAATGTGTTATCATTGACTTAATGACTCATATCAGTGGAATTCACACGAGATAAGAAAAAGATGCTGTTTTAACCACTCTGTGACAGTTTAAAGTAATTTTTATGCAGTATAGCATGTGTGTAACTTATATTTACATTCTGCATTCAAGATGCTTATGCGCTTACACGCTATATGAGGCCATAATATGCACCGGTTACCATATGTACCCTATATCAAAGATGGGTGTATAACAGGGTGCCAGACAGGTTGCAGATGGTACATATATAAAGCAGCATATCAAACAACAACATGAAGGGGCACTTTAGAGTATTTGAGTAGATATGGTTCCTTTTGTAGACCAAAAAAAAAAACAATGTGGTGTAGGTAAGTTTGCACCAGCTTGGTAACTGCACTCCGGTGTGTCCATGTTGACTGATCACTGACTGAAGAATGTGACTGGAATTAGTTGTCGGCCTCAAAGTAGGTGGACCACTGGGTCTCACCCACTTATGACCTGGACCAATGGTAGTATAAAGGTGTTTAGCAGTCGCTATGAAGTTTTCTTGAGATTTCGCGCTGGTGAGCTGTTTCGAACCACCAAAACAAACTCAAAAAACAGGTTTTGTTTGAAATGACGTCACACTCGTTCATTGTTAAATTTTTCCTGAAGTACATAGGGACCTTTAGTGTCACCTGAGAAGTCAAATTTACTGCTAGGAAGTTCTTACACTAATAGCACTTTTCCACTCCACTCTACAGTTCGACTCGACTCTGCTCGCTTTACTTTTCTGAACTTGCTTTTTCCACTGCAGTTTAGTGCCGCCTCAACGTGGGTGGGATTATAGGCTGATCATCGTAGTTGTGCCGCCCCTACTGCCGTGACATTATCTTAAACGTGACACAAACATTACTGACCATAAACAATAGCACGACCGCTAGCTGTTAGCTACTAGCTCATTGTGCTGCATAAAGCAGTTGTTGCATGATGAATTTACACAAGTGTAACAGTTAAATTGGCCTGGTTGTTGTAGAAGCAAGCTTTCCAGTAGCTGGTCAACTAAATAAAGTGAATCTTTCAAGCAGAATATAGAGTTAACGTAACAAAACGTACCATCCTCCATCGTGGACTCCAACAATGCCGTGGCCGAGTCCAGGGCACTCTCCCTCCCATTGCTTGCCGGTCTATTGCCATAGATAGCGTCCATTTGGTCGAACCGCTTCCACTTTCTTCTGTTTGAACCACTCCGGCTGTTGTCCTTGATGGTTCTGTAGTCACTTAAGTTTTTTTTAACTTTTTGGTAGGTCTGGTGGTAGCTGTATGCGGACAACAGCTGAGACACTTCCTGAAAGACTTTTTCGTTTTGCGTCGTTTTGTTCGTCGCTAACGAGAGGAATGTCTGCACCTCGTTTATTGACCATGGCGTGGTTTCACGCACAGCAATTTTTTTTCCAATTCAAAAGTCGCGTGAACAAATGATACTGCTATCGCTGTTGCTAACTTTAAAACTAGCAGGTTGATGTCCCATGTTGCAAATCCAGTGACGCGGGTAGTGACGATTTTCTCTGACCAATCAGGGATCTGTTGGGTTTTGACATCACATTTAGTCTCGGCTCGGCTCGCTTGGAACCTCGACCGAGGTGGTACTAAAAAAAAGTACCAGGTACTGTCCACAGTAGAAAACTCACAAAAAGCGAGCAGAGTCGAGTACCGTGTACCGTGCAGTGGAAAAGCCCCATAATACACGAGAAAGTTGTGATTTGTTCTAAACTTTGCATTTGGTTTTGTGCTTTCCTTGTATAGGTGTATTATGCAAAAAAGAAACGACGGCATCAACAGGGTCAAGGTGAGGACTCCAGCCACAAGAAAGAAAGAAAAGTCTTCAATGATGGCTACGATGATGAGAACTACGACTACATTGTCAAGAATGGGGAAAAATGGATGGACCGCTATGAAATTGACTCCTTAATTGGAAAAGGGTCATTTGGACAGGTATGATGTCTCAGGTCTCAAATGTATCAAATTTTAGGCCATTCTTTTTTTTTTTTTTAGGGGTTCAAGGAGTGGTAAAATTTTGGTAACTTTTGAACTGTCAACGCAGCAATGTGATACAGTTTGAAAACTGATAAAATTGAGGCTAAAACTATTGTTTTGTACCTTGAAAATGAAATCCGTTAATGGTAAAATTACGCTCCATGTAATCACTGTTTCAGAATATCTGTATCTTTTAATGACACAACACTTAGTTATTGTTCTTACCAGGGCCACATGAAGTGTAAAACCTTTTTCATTATAAAAAGGAATATATTTGGAAAGGAATAATATATGGATAATTGTATTTTGTTTTGTTTGTTGTCGTGTCACGTGCTTTTAGGTTGTAAAAGCTTACGACCGAGCTGAGCAAGAGTGGGTAGCCATTAAGATCATCAAGAACAAGAAGGCTTTTCTCAATCAAGCTCAGATTGAAGTACGGCTTCTCGAGCTCATGAACAAACATGACACAGAGATGAAATACTATATAGGTAAGAATTTTTTAATCGTTATATTGTTACACACATGCACTCCTTAATTTTTAGTTGGTAACTTAACTAAATGTTTCTTGTCAAATCGTCTCTTTCCTCAGTACACTTGAAACGGCACTTCATGTTCCGGAATCATCTTTGCTTAGTATTTGAAATGTTGTCATACAACCTCTATGACTTATTAAGAAACACGAACTTCAGAGGTGTCTCTTTGAATCTGACAAGGAAGTTTGCCCAGCAGTTGTGTACAGCACTATTGTTTCTTGCTACACCTGAGCTCAGCATCATCCACTGTGACCTAAAGCCAGAGAACATCCTGCTATGTAACCCCAAGAGAAGTGCCATCAAAATTGTGGACTTCGGGAGCTCCTGCCAACTCGGACAAAGGGTATGGTAACCAGTGGCCCTTATTGTGTGTGTAGGAAGAGTGTTCAAATGTACAGAACATTGATTATTTGTTTATCCTTCTCTATCAGATATATCAGTACATCCAGAGTCGATTCTACCGCTCCCCTGAAGTTTTATTGGGAATGCCATATGATCTGGCCATAGATATGTGGTCGCTGGGATGTATTCTGGTGGAAATGCATACTGGAGAGCCTTTGTTTAGTGGAGCCAATGAGGTAAAATTAAATAATTACTAATATATTTTCATAACATTACCCCTTCCTGAAAGGATAGTCAAGTCAGTTTTATTTGTATAGCGCTTTTCACAACACACATCGTTTCAAAGCAGCTTTACTGAAAATCATGCTTTAACAGAAAATTATATTGTAATATCTAAAGTCTTAGAGTCATCATTGTATAATTGTAAATTGTGTATAAAAATAAATAGTTACATTATTGTATTTAGAACCCCAGTGAGCAAGCTGAAGGTGACTGTGGCAAGGAACACAAAACTTCATAAGATGTTGGTTAATGGAAAAAACTAACCTTGGGAGAAACCAGGCTCACTGTGGGGGCCAGTACCCCTCTGGCTAACAGCATGAATGTAATGCCAATATTAGTTATTTGTATGCAGTGCAAGTCATAGTTTAAAATTTGTAAACTAAGTAAGTGTTAAGGGCCAGTGTTTAAACAAAGATTTTGTATGAACTGTAAGATTAATGACTAATGTCTTTGAAGTCCATCCTGGATTAACTGAAGGAGTTCACATAGATGCATTGTCCTTTGTTAGTTCGCTGATGAAGGCTTTTGTTGGCAATTAATAGTCTATGTATTCCATTTCAAGAGTGTAGTCCATCAATAGACAAAGGTGATGCAGGCAGAGATCAATGAGGTGCATCACAGTTCAACCGGCAGGTCATTTCGGTGAGGTTTGTTGCGGTCCATCCTAAGTCCAAGGTTCAGGCAGTGGCATATGAAGTATCCAATGTCTTATAGTTGGAGTTGACATCAGTTCATCCTCTGAAGTCCATCATAAAAGACTGAAGTGATGTCTGGCTAGTACCGGCTGTAGTTTGTCATCATCAGTCAGCGATACGTAGCAGTGGAGTCCGACACCAAGCAGGAATGGAGCTGGATCTGGCCGGCTTTGGTAACCTCGGGATATGAATCCCGAGACATGGAAACAAATAGAATAATATTAGCGTAGATGCCATTCAATTTATTGCAGATTTATAGATTTATAAATGTTTCTGAGAAGTGTTTCTGGTTCCAGCAGACCTAAATAAAGCAGCCTAATTGTGAGTTGATGGATAAATTAGATGAGTCTTTAGTCTAGACTTAAACTGAGTGAGTGTCTGTGTCCCGAACAGTGTTAGGGAGACTATTACATAGTTTTGAAGCCAAATAGGAAAAGGATCTACCTCCTTTTGTGGATTTTGATATTCTAGGAACTATTAACAGGCCAGAATTTTGTGAACGTGATGGAATATAGTGTGGTAGAAGGTCACTTAAGTACTGTGGAGCTAGACAATTCAAAGTTTTATATGTAGTTAACAGAATTTTTTAATTAATACAAAATTTAACAGGTAACCAATGTTACAATGATAAAATTGGGCTAATATCATATTTCTTGGTTCTAGTCAGCACTCTGGCAGCTGGATTTTGATCCAATTGAAGTTTATTTATTGAACTTGTAGTTCATCATCTCAGTAATGCATTACAATAATCTAGTCTTGAGGTCATGAAAGCATTAATTAGTTTTTCAGCATCAGCAATGGAGAGCTTGTGTCAGAACTTAGCAATATTTCTGAGGTGGAAGAATGCTGTTCTATAAACATTGGAAATTTGATTTTCAAAGGACAGATTGGTATAAAATATAACACCTAAGTTCTTCACTGTAGATGATGACATAACGGTACATCCATCGAGTCTAAGTATATTTTAGCGGCTTATTTTTAGAGGTTTTTGGTCCAATAATTAGTACCTCTGTTTTGTCAGAATTGAGTAGAAGGAAATTTCTGGCCTTCCAATCCTTGATTTCATTGATACACTGCTAATTTTGAGAATTGTGAAATTTCGTGGGGTTTAGAAGAAATATAAAGTTGGGTATCATCGGCATAACAGTGGAAACTTATTCCACTATTCCTGATAATATCTCCCAGGGGAAGTATTTATAAGGAGAAAAGCAGAGGCCCTAAAACTGATCCCCATGGTACTCCATGATTTCACAATTCCTTGTTTACATACACAAAGTGGTAGCGGTCTGATAAATAGGACCTAAACCATGCTAAAAGCAAGTCCACTAATGCCAACATAATTCTCCAGCCTATTCAAGAGAATGTTGTGAACTATGATGTCAAAGGCAGCTCTAAGATCTAAAAGCACTAGAAGAGATATGCAGCCACAATCAGATGATAAGAGCAAGTCATTTGTAACTCTGATAAGTGCAGTCTCTTTACTGTGATGGGCCTAAATCCTGACTGAAATTGTTCATATATATATATATATATATATATATATATATATATATACTAGTGCCGATATTATAGGCCGATATTAGCCTTTAACCGATATATTGGTATCGGCGTATATTTTACTGATATGAAAAATAATTTTCAGAACATATAATACAGAAAACAATACTTTAGAATTGGTGTCATAGCGTAGTTTGTCCAGCAGAGTGCGTTCCGACTCCATTGTTTACAGAGCTGACTCTGAACTGACGGTGGTTCTGCAGACAGGGCGGAGTTAAACGGTGCGGATTTGAACGATCTCTTTTCCTTAAATTGCTAACTAGTTTGTGAAATACATACTGGAAAGTTAATAAAAAATGACCCCATCGTTTAATATAACTAATATAACCTTAACCCTGTCCCTGACCATGTCACTCATGTTTATCACATCTGTTTGCTGTTAGCCAGCTATAGTTTGTCAGTGCAGTCAGTAATGTAGCAGATTGAAAGATAAACATCAGAGCATCTTTTTGCAGCTCATCAGACAATGGTGCGGTGGTGGATTGTGTGTGGTGAGTGCTGATTTCACACTTCGCTGTTACCTATTTGGTGAGACAATGCTGAAAAGTAAATAAAGTCCATCTTTTACTCTCCGTGGCAACGAGCTTACAGCTAACTAGCTAATCACGTAGCTACTTTCATTGTTGTCAGCGTGTAAACATGTATTCACTAGGGATGTGTGCTACGACTAGTTTGACTGTCGTTTAAACAGAAGTTTTGTGACCGACTAGTTGACTAGTCTAAAGAGAAACCAACCTTCAGAAAACAGTAAAAAAAAAAAAAAAAATGTTTTATGCGACCCATTTAAAATACTTAATCCATTCCAAACCCGACGCTAAATTCCACTGAAAAGGGTCATTTACCTGCGACGTGCTCGCCTTGAATTATGATCATTGTACATTAGATATAGAACATGACACGCATTCACTGAATCAACATTAGCGAATATTTAACAGACATATTTATTGAACACAATTGAATTAATAGTGCAGGATCAATGGAACAACCCTAAAAGCCTGTTCTAAACGGAAATCACCAAGTAAAAGTTACTTAACATATTAAAACAGTCAGGACATTGTTGAAAATATTTAAAAGGTAGACCAAATCTATGAGAGAAAACAAATGCGCTGAAAAGTTGCGCGTATTTCACGACGTGCAGTTGTGCATTAGCCATTGATCTAATATGACAGCTGTTCGGTAAAGACCGTCAACCAGTAACAGTTAACAGTTATCTAAAATAAATGAGGGGTGATAAATACTAATACAACAGGCTGTAAAAATAGACATTTATTCATTTTAATATCCTATATATATTTTGAATGTGTTGAAACTTGACGCACCATAAAAACGGCACCGTTAGATCGGTTTCATGCTTAAAAGTAATTTTTTTTTTTTTTTTTCCCCTCTCTCGTTAATGTAAATGAGTGTAAATGCCAACACCATCATATATGTCGAAAGGACTGATGCCAGTCAACCAAAACATGAGCTCATTGATGTCATTAAATGACATAAAAATGACTTTTTTATTCCATCAGTTACTCCTAGTCGGGCTGCCGTATATATTTAGTTTATACGTAGGGTTACGTCCTACATAAATGTAATGGTGCAACGCTCAAATATTTAGTAGAGCCTAAATTGTGACTTAGTGCCCATTTATGCCACAACTAGGCTCAGTTGTAACGTACGTATAGCTGGTGCGACCGGCCCCTGATGTTTATTTAGCTATTTATTTTATTTTAATTTATTCTTTATTTTAATGGTCAGCAATTGACTGATACTAAACATACAGTACTGATGTTTATTTAGCAATTTATTATTTTTATTTATTCTTTATTTTAATAGTCAGCATTTGACTGATACTAAACAGTACTGGTGTTTATTTAGCTATTTATTTTACTTTTATTTATTCTTTATTTTCTCAGTGTTCATTTCTAGAATTTGTTGACAATGTATAATAATAATGTCAAATGTTCTTTGATAAAAATATTTCTTTAAGAAAGCAGCCTTCCAAGTACCTTTGCATAGTCATATCGTGCAAAATCATTGCACAATCCACATAGAAAAGGTCTGTTTTCATTCCAGCTCAAAAATGAGCTATATCGGCCACCATATCAGAATTTTCCCTCTCTAAAATCGGTATCGGCTTCAAAAATCCCATATCGGTCGGGCTCTAATATATACCATTTCTCTGTAGAAATGAACATAGTTGGGAGGACACTACCTTTTCTTGTATTTTCGACATAAATGGGAGATTTGAAACTGGTCTTTAATTAGGCAATTCTCCAGGATCAAGCTGTGGCTTATTAAGCGGTTTGATAACTGACATTATAAAGTTTCTTGGGACATGTTCTAAGGATAGCGAGGAGTTAATATTAAGAAGAGGTTCTGAGCTTAGTTGGTATTGGATCTAACATGCATGTAGCTTTTGAGTTTTTGATAATTTTTTTTAGCTCTTCCTGACATATGACAGCAAAGGATTGAAGTGGCTTGTGAGGAAAATTATGAGACACTGTTTTCTGAGGTGCTGTGACAGTTGATTGCATAATTCCAATTTTATTTCTGATGATTTCTATTTTACAGTAAAGAAATTAATGAAGTCATTACTATTGTGCTGCGACAGAATATCTGGTTCAGTCGATGCTTTATTCCTAACCAATTTAGCCACAGTACTGAATAAAGTAGGATTGTTGTGGTTATTTTCTATGAGTTTGCTCAAATATGCTGACCTGGCAGCTTTTAGTGCCTGTCTGTAGCTACAGACACTATCCTTCCATGCACCGTGAAATACCTCTAATTTTGTATTCTTCCACTTACGCTCCATTTTCCGAGCTGCTCTCTTGAGAGCATGAGTGTGATCATTGTACCATGGTGCGGGGCTTTTTTCTTTAATTTTCTTTCATCGAAGGGGGGCGACACTATCAAGAGTGCTAGAGAAGACTGTATTTATATTTTCTGTTACTACATCAAGTTCTTCTAGACTTTTTGGTTTACTGAGTGTGTGAGACAATTCTGGAAAATTATTAGTGAAGCTATCTTTAGTGGTTGAAAGAATAGTTCTACCTGAACAATGGCGTGATGTAGATATCTTCTGTGTTTTTAACTCTTGTCTTATTTAAATGGTTGACGCGGAAAATTCTGCATAATCTGAACTGACTGTTTTAAAAGGTAATGGGCTTACAAAACAAACTTATTCATTAAATGAAACCCCATTAGGTGGACCAAATGAACAAAATTGTTGAAGTACTTGGGATCCCACCCAGTCACATCATGGACCTAGCACCAAAAGCCAGGAAGTTTTTTGAGAAGTTGTCAGATGGGACATGGAGTGTTAAGAAGACCAAAGATGGAAAAAGGGTATGTGTTACTGATCAGTGTTTAAATACTACTTGGGTTTGACTATACCATTTGTGCTACCTTACAACAAATTTCTACATTTTTAAAGTAATTTTGACATATTATGATTTTTAAAATAGAATGCCGTATGCTGTACAGTGTATCAGACTGTACACTGTTCACTGTTGTGCATTTTTGGGGAATGCTTGTTAGTTATGTCTCTAATTTTCTGTGATCAGTACAAACCTCCGGCATCTCGAAAACTCCATGCCATCTTGGGAGTGGAGTGTGGTGGACCAGGCGGTCGTCGTGCAGGAGAATCCGGCCATGCTGTAGCTGACTACTTGAAGTTCAAGGACCTCATCCTCAGAATGCTGGACTTTGACCCCAAGACGCGAATTCAGCCCTACTATGCCCTCCAGCACAGTTTCTTCAAGAAAACGGCAGATGAAGGAACCAATACAAGCAGTAGTGTGTCAACAAGTCCTGCGCTTGAGGCCTCACAGTCATCAGGGACCACTTCTAGTACATCCTCAAGCTCAGGTTTTTCGAAGTTTTATACTTTTTGAGAATTGAATACTGGTTGTTTCTCACAACAACTACAAAAAAAATCCCCAATACAAAAAATCTTAATGGTCCTAAATGTAGGTTTAATGTTCTTCTAGTCTCTAATCTATATACTTTAAGTTAACTGGCTGAATAACTGTAAAATGTTATTTTTACTGCCATAGTATTTCAGGGTAAAGGATAAAGCTTAATGCAGTTCCTTTGTTTTGCTTCAGGAGGATCATCTGGAACAAGCACCAGTGGCAGAGCAAGATCTGATCCAACTCACCATCATCGGCACAGTGGTGGGCATTTCGGCACAGTCATGCCAGCCATAGACTGTGACAACCTTTGCCCTCAGGTGAATCCCCCTTTTCCAAGTTTTTTAGAACAAATGGGTATCAATATCAAGAACTTTTTTCTTCTTTTGAAAATGAACCAAAACATAAAGCCATAAAGAGTCATTAAAATATTTTACCCCAAAATAAAATGTGTTTTTCCTTGGAAGGCCAGCTACTCTTATTTTCATGTAATCATTGGGGAGTTAATCTTTAAAGGGGTCATGACATGCCTTTTTTTTATTATTTTAATGTTTCTTGAGGTTCAGTTATAATATTAATAATAAAGTTTTTTTGCACAAAAACTGTCTAAATCATGATCACTTTCCACCATCATTCTGACCCTCTGTCACAAATGCTCGGTTTTGATGATGCTTCTCTTTTAAGACTTGACAGTAAACATCCACTGTTATGAATTGGCTCTCTGCTCTTGACTGACCTATTCTCTCATTAACATGTCACTGCTCACAACTACTGGGTGGGGCTACAGAAGTGATAAGGTAAAGCAGGCATTGATGTGTTGTTGTGGAGGTGGTCAGATGCAAATGTCAACCTAAGTGTGACATTACATTGTGGAGGAAGTAGAGAACGAGTCATTTTGGCAGCTTTGATCAGCAAATGCTCTTTTTGCAGTGATGAACTCTTATACAGTATGGCAATAGATCAAGGAAAATTGTATTCCTTGTCATGACCCCTTTAAAAAAAAAAGATTATGCGTGCTGATGCTCGTTTGAGATATTTGTGTAAAATGTAAAGATTGAAGGTGTATAAACTTCAGTGGTTTGCGAAATTCTGCCACATCTGCCCCATGTGCTTTTAGATTATACTGTATTTGGTAAAAATTAATGTTCTGCTAGAAGAAATGACATAGATATTACACATAATCACAAGTGTGTTGTGAATTAACTTGCTGAAATACCTTCATTGTGTGTGTGTGTGTGTGTGTGTGTCCAGCAGACGAGACCGCCTTTTCATCCACCAGTAGTATGGCCTGGAATTGTTGGACCAGAACCTGTCACTGTAGAGACTTATCCAGTCCAAGAAACCACTTTTCATGTGCCTCCCCAGCATCCCAAGGCATTGCACCCCCATCACCACCATCATCATCGTCACCACCACGGACAGGTCATAGCAGCGCGACCTCGACCGCGACTCTACAACTCGCCCACTAACAGCGCCTCCACACAGGATTCCATGGAGGTGGTGCACGGTCATCTGTCCATGACATCGCTGTCTTCCTCCGCATCCTCTTCCTCCACATCTTCCTCTTCCACAGGAAACCAAGGCAACCAGGCTTACCAGCTTCGCCTGCTTCCTGCCAACACCCTGGACTTTAGCCAAAATGGAAGTATGCGTATGGGTTTGGGTGCCTTCTCAAATCCTCGCCAGGAGACTGGTATGGCTGGACAGTCTTCATACCCTGTTGCTACAAACACAGGAACTGGTCACTTTATATCAGAGGGACACCTGGGCATAAGACAAGGCATTGATAGGGAAGATTCTCCGATGACTGAAGTCTGTGTTCAGCAGAGCTCAATGGCCAGCTCGTGACTTTAGCTGAAATGGGTTTGTTTTTCTGTGTGATTTCTTTAGTTTTTTCCTTTTTTTTTTAATGGTGTTATTTTTCTCCTTTTTTTTTCAAAAGGTGCATAGAGAATAAAAGCTGCTCACTTCTGAGGGGAGATATCACTGAACCGTTACAAATTGAAGAGTATTTAAAAAGATTATATGTATTTTCCATTTTTCCATTTTTCAATTTCTAGATAAGTTAGTAAAACTGCAAATAACCATAGTGAAACTGAGACATCCATCTGCCGATTCACTCATCTGCATATAGTACTTACCATCTGTTACACTGGAAACTAGGAGATTTGTTATTTGGTTTTTATTTTATTTGTTTTTCCCTTTTCTTTCCATTACAGTGAGCATTTCAGATCTGTGAGCTGTCGTACAGCTTCTTATATGTAAAGCAATGCAAAACATTTTAGGTTCAAACAAGTGAAACATTGAACATTTATAATTTGGCTGGTTGTTCTTTTATTTACCCTTTAAGTGAAACTTCTCTAAAGAGCTGTGTGTTTAAACCTGTAGCGTGTCAAGGAAGCAGTACTTGCAGTTATATTTCGTGTTGTCGGTATTGTGTAACACTTCAAGAGGGGGCACATAGCTTTGGAGCTCCGGTGGCGAGCGATGGCCTAGTGTTAGGGCTTAGACAGGCAGGTGCAGTACTCTTCAGGCCTGGAGTCCTCCAGACCAGGTGGCTTTGACTACGTAAAGCAACTGAGGAGGTGCACTGATGAGCAACAAGGGGGAAAGATCCAGATCAACCCTTTGGCCTTATGACTTTTGGACCTTGACTGAAAAAGGAGCTGGACTTTATTATAAAATAGAGATGCTGTCCTCTATTTTTAAGATTTAAGAGTCCTTAATTGGTTAGGGAATGTTAAATAAGAATGGTTATTCAGAGGCCTTTATTTAGCAAAGATTTCTAATTTAAGGGACTCCAAATTGCAGGGTCTTGTTCAGATGTCCTTAACTTCCTAAAATTCTCTTTCGTCGAAGTGGAATTTCACATAGAAAGGTAATCATTCCCATTTAAGACACTTCATTAATTGGCTTTATTATTATTTTTCGTCAAGTGGTTGCGATAGGGGGTGGGGAAAAAACCCATCTGCACAAATTTGCCTCTTTGTGTTGAACACAGAAGAAATGTACTGAAATTTGTGACTGCCTTTTTTTCTCCTCTTGAATTATGCTGTTAATTTTACACACATTAGTTTTTCTTCTTTATTGTTGTCTTTTCTTTTGATATACCAAAGCAGTTGTTTTTTGTTTTTTTTAATAGCACTAGGTGTCTGTAAGAAATAATGTAGCAGTTCACCACTTCAGCCCGAGGTTTTTCAAAGTTAATTTAGTCTGTATACTCTCAAACTGGAACTTTTATTAACTTAATGTTTTCATGTTAACTAAATACCGAAGCAGGTTAATATATGGATACACCTCCCTAATTTGTTATTTTTTCCCATTTACCGTTTCCTGTTAAGGAAAATATCTTGGGAGGGAAGGGACCATGACAGTTACTCTGCAGGCTACAGAGTAGCTGAGAGATCACAAATTATTTTGAGGAGAAAAAGTCTTTTGTTTTGTATTTACCTGGTCTTAGTCAGTGACGCTGCCTTTTATACCTAATTTGATGAACATGCTAATTTCTACCTTTTTAAATCTAAGTGGCTACTTCAATTTATTTATTCAGGCAGTCTACTGTAGCTACTGTGACCTCAGAGTCTGAGTTGAATTTGTTATCAAGTGATTAGTTCAGTGGTTGCCTCAGATATAGCATTCAAAGGGAAATTAGAGGTGAAGCGCTGCCACACAGACACTGCGCACATGCATGTTGTTTTGAAGAGAATAAGTGTTTGTAGTCACTATTCAGTCACGTCAAGGATAGCTAAGCTCACACTGATTTTTCTATCAGGTTGTGAGCACCCCCACCTTGTTCTCAATTCTTAAAATCAACATATAAAATATAAGAACTTCTCTGAATCTAGCAGTTCGTCACAGACAAGTGGGACACTATCCTGCCAGAATGAGTGTGGTGACTTTTGCATTTTTTTTTTTTTTTTTTGCAAAGACATCACGTACAGCCAGAATCATATTTGATATATTTACAAATCTCACAATGGCCAATGGTAATCGGAAGAAAACGAAAAAAGGTTTAACTGAATGTTAGCTTGATTAAAAAAAAATGTTTTTATACAAAACATTTGGAGTGCAGTTTGCGGAAGGTGACATAAACATTCCAAAAATCAAAATCGAAAAATTACAGTAACTTTTAAAGAGTGCACCTGTTTCAGCTGTTACTAAATGAGGTCTGATTTAGTGCGGTTTTCATGAAATGCAGCCCCTTTTTAATAGTTGAAATAGAATTTATGTATATATTTATATTTTTTTAAATAAAGGAAGTATAGAACTCACAACATTGCTCCTGCTGGTATGTCAATTACATTGCAATGTGTTCAATGGCCTGTTTTGATTTGTTCTTTTTAACCCTCCTCGTCTGTCTTGGTCATTGGCCCAAAAATTGCTTTTAGTTGGAGGCGTTTGACTTCAACAGGACAACGCTAAAAGGTAGGGTTTACTGGGGAGAAAAGACTAGAATTTGTACTTTGAGTCTTTTCATAGGGTATGACGCATGTGTCCACACTTTATATATATATATATATATATATATATATAATGCTCATGGTTTGCCATATCTTCTGTTCCCCCTTTTTTCTTAAATGCATTAAAGGTAATTGTCACTGATACACAGGATCATGGATTTTAATTATACATTCCTCTGCCTTTCTCTCTTTTTTTTTCTTCAGATTTTCTTGACCCTTTTCATGCAACATGCACTATATAATTGATCAGCATGGGGAAAGTGATGTGTCCACAGATTGTAAGATCTAGTCAAGACTTTGCTGTGTATATGAAAATGCCCTTTGTATTATATTCAAACAGTATTATGTATGATATATAAAAATAACTTAACTGACGCGCTCTTGGCTTTTTTTCTTCATTTATTCCCTGGCTACACTACACAGCTCTTGTGTATGTAGTGTCGACGGTACCTAGTTCTAAACCTATTCAAAAGGTTTTGTTTAGGTTCTCGAATAAAACAAATAAAAAGCTATTTTATAAAGTAAATCATGTGAAGGTTGATTCTTGCTTGTTAGATATATGTATAATAATATGTATAATAATCGGTAGAGTTCCGGTATAACTAGGATAACAGGCCATATCTTAATGCACGGCTCGTTGGTCTAGGGGTATGATTCTCGCTTCGGGTGCGAGAGGTCCCGGGTTCAAATCCCGGACGAGCCCTTAATTTCTTTCTTCTTTTTTTTACACGCGTTATATACAGTATATTCCATAACAAATAATAAGCGATGTTGATTCGCTGAGATATGAATGCATTTATTATTTAAGTGCGCAAAGAAGTGTTTCGATTCTGTAATTCAACTCCTCCGTTGCAGGCGTCAAATTTATATCTTGTAGCCAGCACATATCTCGGTTTGTATTTAAATGTGATAACAGATTATCTGCGTCTCTAAGCATACTATAGCAATGTGACTAATATATTTATCTTTATATAAGAGGTTGTTGTTGTGGTATGCAAGGTGCATTGTGGGATTGAAACGAGTTGCATTCTGGGACTGCATGCCAACAATACTGGTGCTTCATATTTGCGCGCCGTGTTCAACCTGTAATGTTGCGGCGGTTTAATATCGCGTTGAAAACAACGTTATTGTATAAGCGTGTGCATAACTAATAGGGCGTCCAGAAAGCTGTCGAAAGGTTTTCATCTGACATTCAGTACACAATGCCAAATTTTTGTGCTGCTCCGAACTGTACCAGGAAAAGCACCCAATCCGATTTAGCTTTCTTTAGGTTTCCAAGGGATCCTGAGAGGTATTGTTTTAACACCGATCTTTATGTCATTTTTATAAGCAGACGATTAATTTGAAACGAATCCTTACCGAGTAACATGAGCCGATTTGGCATCTGCTCGCCACTTATGATGCTTGAATACATGTGACAACAAGTGAAGTTAATGCATGTTGAGATCAGAGATAACTTTTACAGTGGTATTTCAAATAAGTCTGTTTGTGCTTGTTATTTGGTGAAATGCAAATGTAGTCAGTTCATGATCTACAAAATATTAATTTCATGTTCCTCCGGTTTGTATTTCTGTCCCCAATGTCAGTTGCACACATTATTTTTTATGTGTTTTGTGTGTGTGTTTATATTGATTTTAGAAAGACTGATGGGCTTCCTCATACATGGTGATAGCTAATGTTGCTAGTAACTAATGTTATCTAGTTTAAATAACATTAAAACAGCAGTACTACTTATAATGGTTGGTTACATACTGCTTAAATTTTGATTGCAGTGCAACAACAATCTGCCTCATTATATATATATATATATATATATAATGAGGTAGATTGTGTTTTATATATATATAGCACTTGAATGTTATTTACAGTGTATTTAATAGAATGCATGAATAACCCTGCATTTGTGAAGTATTGTTAGAAATGAATCATTGTTATTTTGTGAAACTTCACTTTTTTTTTTTTTTTTTGCACAGATGTAGGCTGTGGGTGGAGAATTGTCGGCGTGCGGATCTTGAGGAGAAAACTCCTGATCAATTGAACAAGCACTACCGGCTATGTGCAAAGCACTTTGAACCAGCGATGATATGCAAAACTGTAATGCTAAACTAAACTGTCAAAGCAAGTTATTTAAAAACACAGCATGCATCTGAATATGTTTGTTCTATCTTTGAATAGCCTACTTTGAATTTTCTTCCCAAATCTATAAAGTTTAGTTAACAGAAAGTTCTTGTTGTTTTTCAGAGCCCATATAGGACAGTACTAAGGGACACTGCTATTCCCACTATATTTGATTTAACCAGCCACCTCAGCAACCCGCACAGCAGACATCGCAAACGCATCAAAGTTTTGGTAGAATATGTGGGAATTTCCTACAGTTATAACTGCTAATTACATAATGATAACATAAGTGATTTATTGATTTAGTATCTCATTTTACATTTGTAGTGTAACCCAATGAAACCACAAAATGTCGTGAGATAAATGCACAGTAGTTATTTTTGCATGTAGTAGTTAATTAATTAATTGCATAGTTAACATCATAATTGGTGTCATTTTGTAATATTTATATTCAGCAGGACTAACTGAATTAATAACTTTTCCTATTCCTATCTTCCTTGCAGACAGATGAGGAGGTTCAGAAAATAAAAGAAAGACGATGTAAGTATGGTATATAATTTATTTTAAATCCTTACCAAAATAGCAGCGAATAAAATTACTATATCAAATTATCATATTTACTCTCTAGTGGAGGCTTCAATGGAACAGTTGCTTGCAAAAAAAGAATGTGAAATTCAGGATGACAGTGAGACCACTGATGATATTCCTCAGCTGACACCGGAACAAAAAGATCTGAGAGAGTTCTTAAGGTCTTTGTTTGAAGTCATGGTCTTAATAGGAAAACAAAACTTTCCGTGTAGGTACAATGCAAAAGAAGATGAAATAAGAGCAAAAGAGGCCAAACAGCTCTTGTCTGCCAGTAACTTTCAGGCGTTATTAGAAAACCGCATCAATGCCGGTGATAAATTTCTTAGAAGGAGGTTTGAGGCAGCGGCTGTTAATGAGGAATATTGCCCAGCTATCCAGCAAAAGCAACTTCTAGAGGTCTGTGAGAGATGTGTCCGTGAAGAGATTCTTCAGCAAGTCCGAGAATGCCGTTTCTTTTCAATTGTCTCCGGGGAGTTAGTGGAGTTCCCCGAGGGAAAGCATCTTCCCATATTCTTGCGCTTTGTAGATCAAGACAACACTTTCAGAGAGGAATTCATAGAGTTCCTCTCATTTGAAGGAGAGGAGGTCTCTGTTGCTGAGAGGTTAGAGTCTCAGATCACAAAGGAATGGGGCCTGAGCTTGGAGTGTTGCAGAGGACAAGCACATGCAGGTTCTGGAATACTTGCCACCAAGATGAAAGTCATTGCTGCTAAGCTAAAGGAGAAATATCCAACGGCAGTAATCACCCCCAGTTCTACCTGTTCACTTAACGTTCACCTTGCTAATGGCATGTCACTGACCGGAGTGCAGGTTGTGATGGCAGTTCTGAAAAAGACTAATGCATTTTTTAAAGGATCTCCATTGCTGCAGACTGAGCTTGATAACGCCATCTCCATTCTCTATCAGGGAAGCATGGAAAAAGAGAATGATCTCAAGGAGCTTTCACGTTCTACCTGGACTGAACTTCATAATGTGTTTGAGATGGCTGTCGATTTGATGGAACCGCTTCTGCTTTGTATGGACAGCATACACGACAATGAAGAACTAAAGTGGAGTGACCAAATCATCAGTGATGCCTACGCCATTTCAGAAGCCCTGGCAGACTTTGAGTTTGTCGTGACGTTGGTTGTATTGAAGAACGCTCTGTCTTTCACGAGAGCTTTTGGCAAGAACCTACAAGGAGAAACCCTTGACGTATTTTTCGCTGCCAACAGCCTAACAGCAGTAATGCATTCATTGCATGAGGTAATGGACAATCTTGAAGTATACCATGAATTCTGGTTTGAAGAGGCTGTCAATTTGGCCACGGCAATGGAGGTCCCAGTAAAAGTACCAAGGTTGTTCCTCCGGAAACAACAGGCCGTGGAAACCATGGAAATACAAGCAGAGTCTTTCTTTAAAGACTACCTTACACTCCCAGTTGTTGAGTATGTCACACAGGAGGTGCAGGACATCTTCTCTGAGAATCATTTGAAGGCGCTCAAGTGCTTGTCTCTTGTCCCACAAGTCATGGGACAAATGAAGTTCAATACGTCAGAGGAGACCCATGCGGATATCTACAGGAGTGATCTACCCCATCCTGACACTTTGCCTGCTGAGCTTCACTGTTGGAGGATAAAATGGAAACACAGAAGCAAGGAAGTGAGCCTGCCATGCACCATTCACGAAACCCTACAGCACTCGGATGTTAAATTCTTCCCAAACGTTAATGCATTTCTGAAAATTTTAGCCACATTGCCACTGCAGAAGCTTGACGGAAGTCTGGGTGAAACTGCTCATAAACGCCTACAAGCTTACCTCATAGACACCACAGTAAATCAGAGGTGTAAGAGTCTGGCTGTGCTAAACATCAATTATCATATCAAAACAGACTTGGAAGAAATGGTTCAGTGTTACATTAAAAGTTACCCAGAAGAAAGTGAGAATGATTAACCCATAAGAAGAAAACTGTAATATTCAAAACTTTTTTGTAAAACTTGTTCTGCATTCTGTTTTGTAAGTACACGCATCCACACGAATTGCTTTGCATCCATGATTGCATCACTTTTCCATGGAGAAATATAGTGCTATTTTTACATTAGTGAGGACCTTCAAAAATGTTCACCATAAAAGTGTCTGTCTACTTCAAAAAGAGGGGTCTTTCATTGTTTTGTTTGCCTGACTGTCTTGTGTGACAGGGGATTGATAAATCGACATTTATAATAAACCCTTACAGACATTTGCTTTTGTAAGAACTTGACATGTTTGAATATGGACATAGTTCAAAGTGTAAATAAAATGTAAGTTGTTCTTTAATTGTGATTTCATTTCCTGGTGTTGTCTTGGACATACTTTTGCAGGTAAACACTACTAATGCTATAAGACTATATAATATTTTTTACTGTTTTAAGAACTATTTAAGTATTAAGAACAGGAAAAAAGCCCCCCAAATGACTGTGCAACCGATGTGATAGGACACAACATGGCAGTGTTTTATCAGAATAATTTGGTGTGAAACATTTTATAATAAGGAAACTTTTTAGATGTTGTTTCTTATTTCTGTTCACTACTAATGTTAAGTTATTCAATGATGCTGTTAACCCCAAGCATTGGTCTTCTGCTGTTTACATGTGTCATACGGTGTCAGGTACGTGCTATATAATCCTGAATTCTGCACCAAAAACATAAAACAGGGTTAACAGGGAACTTAAAACTCTTACGTTGGGGGAAGTTATGAGGAAGTAATGCTATTTAACATTAGCTTTATTTAAGTAATATCACATAGAAAATGTAGTTATTTTTTTTTTTTTTACACACAAATGTATCTGGTTGAAAATAATCACCATAGGAAACAAAAATATCTTTGGGGGTTTTATTCTGACGGCTGTTTTTTTTTTTTTTTTTTTTTTTTTTTACGGTTTAATGGGGCCATATTATATAAAAAGTAACAAAGAAAATACAAAAATGAAACAGAAATGAAATAAGGTAGAGGTTAATATCAAAAGAAAGTACAAGCAGGGCATTAGTCTACCCATATGCTTCAGTTGAAGTGATTTAACACATGCTTAAATCACTCAAAGCATTTTACTTATTTTTTAACCAGGTTTTAAAGACATGTTTAAAACAATAGAATTTTCATATTTCCATATATAACATGTATTACACTTATTTACTAAACTGGAAAACACTGGGCTATAAATCGTTAAATAAGATATGGCCAATTCTAAATTTACATAGTTCTTACATGAATGCAAAAAAGTGGTCAAACTCCACACATGGAACACATATTTAATGCAGTTTATAAGCATTTTGTGTCAAATTTGATACTCCCAAGAATTCTCAAACGATGAACAAAACTGGGAGCTCTCTTGTGCAATACATTTACAAATTAAATTTGTAAAACTGAAGTTTACTTAATTTGAGTTAGGACTACATAAATACTTTTTGTAGAATTGATGAAACTGGGCAGGGAATTTCTGTTTCCCAGCATGCTTTGCAGGGAATTGGATGGGGTGAACAAATGTTGAAACTAATTTATGCATTTTAGAGTAAGATAAGAATAGGAGGAGATTTGTTCATGTTTAATGTAGTGTTATATTGTCATTTAAAAGGGTTGATTGTTAGGCTGGGGCTTTTGGAGTTACCATTGTGGTGAAGATCGGCGCTTGTTCTTAGTTTGAGAATGGACTCTCACTTCAAGTGAAGTTTGATTGATTGTTGCTAATGTTTGTAAGCAATTGTTATGAAACTGAGAGTACAACAGTTTCATTGAACTTACACTTGATCACTTGGCATATGTTGATGATTAATCAAATAAGTTTCCTTAAATCACCTTAAGACAATTTAATAATATCAATTTAAGATGATATCTATATGGATGCTGTGGAGGAGAATAGTGTGAAGCCTCACATGTGCTATGTCTCCATGGTAACGTGCTCAACAAGCCAAGTGATAAGATGCACGGATTGATGGTCTCAGACGCAGAGGCAACTGAGAGTTGCCCTCCGCCACATGATTTGAGGCGAGTCAGTATGCAACCACGAGGACTTGGAGCACATTGGAAATTGGCTATTCCAAATTGGAGAGAAATTCTTCAACCTCTCTCCCCGACAGCTGCTTCCTCCCTTTTGTGAATGCTGGGGTAATTAGACTGACACCTAATAGAGCGAAGTCCCCCTGAATGGTAAACCCCTGATCAGCCAAGATCTGGAACACATTAATAACACATATTCCAAATTATTTTTCAAATATCTGTAAAGAGTGTCCAGGGCGCCTCTGCCTAGCAATGCAAAAAAGGGGGAGACTGTGGTCCTCAGCTTGGACTTTCAATTCTGAAAACAAGTCATCTTGCCCAGGATACTATGTATACATGTCTAATACTGTTCATTATGCAACCTTGATCTATTCACTTCAAGCTTACTCTAATATGTGATATGGCCAGATTTTGGTATTTTGTTAAGTAATGAGAGGGCTTAGACCATGTAAAAGAATGCTGATCACTTAATGTGTGCAGGGCAACAAATTCACATTAAAAAAGGAAAACGAGCATGCACAGTCATATGCCTCAACAAACCGTTGCTGGAGAATGTCTTTGCACCTTCATCAGGTTTCACCCAATAAAGGACCATGACACATTCAAAACAGCTATGTTAGAGCACATAAGCATGCAACACTTTTTCCTTTTCTGAGGTTTGGATCAATAAATAGTCTATGTTACCTGGTCTCCAGGTTGGTGGTACAATGGGGATATGACTCCTGACTGTCTGATGAACTTGACATCAGATGATCTACCACCCCAACTGTTTGACAGGAACGCGATACCTCCAGCTGGGCTACAGGCAATGAAGTACTTCACCGTTGTCCATTTTTTATAGTGTGAAATAAAGATGGATGGATAAACTATTTTTTTTAACCCTGGCCTTATATCTGCATTGTCTGGCATGATGTGTACTGGTGTACTGGTACAACTATCTCTTTTGCATTGAGAAACTAGGCATTGTATTGCACCCTTTCACCAAGTAAGTGGGGAAAGTGGTTAAGCATTTAAAAACCATGATACATATCTTTTTCTAAAATTGTAAGCCCACAGTATAGTGAGATGTGTCATTTGTATGTTCTGCTCATGTAATGGTTGCAAACCGTACATTGTATCAAACATTATGAGTTGCCTAGGCTTTGTACCATTAATGTTGTCCAGTTATATGCATAACTGGCCTATGAAACTCACTATAATGTTTGATACAGTGTACAGTTAGTGACCATTTCATCAGTAGAATATATGAATACATATCTGACTATAGCATATGCTGTGAACTTCCAGTTTTTGAAAATGACATGTATCATAGCTTTTGAAGCATAAACATTTTTTCCTATTGGATTGGAGCCTGGTGAGAGGATGCAGCACAGAGCAAAGTTTTTCTATAATAAAGCAAATGAGTTAAATTATGGGCTGTATTAGTTAACATCATGCCAGACAATGTTTAAATAGGGCCTGGGTTAAAAAAACTAAAATAAAAAAAAACTGTCATTTCAGACTATGCAAATTTCTTTTCTTTGGAAAAATGTAAATCATAAACATCATGTACATTTCACAGTTCTATTTTTATTTGTACTTACCTTGCCTTTAGTAACCTGGAGTATTCAATACAAATCTCAAAGCAGTCAATGATGTAAGACTATGAAATTTTGCTTTCATCTCTGGCGGTACAGTATTTGAGATGCATTCCCTGTCAGGCCAGTGGATGAGGAAGTTGATCTTGGCATACATCATGTTTAGCCACCTTGTGAACATGCCCTGTACAGTAGAGTGTCCCATGTCCAAAACTTGGCATAAGAGGGCCATGGATGGATTCTGGTGCAGTTTCAGTAAGGTGAGGAAAAACTGGTCTTGGGTGGGCAATTTGAACAACCTCTTTGGCTTAATGAACTGGACAAGATACTCTTGTAAGCATGAAAAAATGTCCAGCTGAGCCCAGTCATGGCTTTGCATGCAGTATCATCCCCTTTCACTGCATTGGCACTCAGATGCTCTTTTGTCCAATTTTCCTTTGCAGCATCTCTCTCTCTTCTCGCTTCATCTCTCTCTCATCTTAGATGATCCATTTCAGCAATCATCTGAGCCCTCTCACTCTCCGCACAGGGCCTTTGGAAACCAACTGCGTTGTCGTCAACATTACATTGGCGCATCCACGTCAGGCCCGTCAAACAAAGCAGAAGCACTTGGCTCACAAACGGAGGTTCCTCCATCCTCATTGGATTTCTTGCGTCGTTTCGTACTCTTTTTGGTTGTTGGCACTACACGCGATGCTTGCTTAGTGGGACTGTGAAAACGGCTGATTTTTCTTGAAACAGAAAGGTGGGGGAAAATGGAGGGCATGTAATCAGAATGAAGTCTGTCATTTATTTGGAACCCTGAAATCACGATACATCAAAGTTAGCTAAGGTTAGCATTAACGTGTTAGCCTAACGTAGCGACGGGCTTTCTGTAATCTAAACACAGGGATAGTATTTATAGCTAGCTATCTGCCCATAGCATATAATTATTTGTATTTATTTATTTATTTATTTTTTATCCCCTTTTTGTCCCAATTTGGAATGCCCAATTCCCACTACTTACTAGGTCCTGGTGTGAGGTTGTGGTGGTGAGGTTACTCGCCTCAATCGGGGTGGCGGAGGACAAGTCTCAGTTGCCTCCCCTTCTGAGACTCCGCACAACTTACCACGCGCCCCATTGAGAACGAGAACCACAAATCGTGACCTCGAGGAGGTTACCCCATGTGACTATACCCTTCCTAGCAACCGGGCCAATTTGGTTGCTTAGGAGACCTGGCTGGAGTCACTCAGCACACCGTGGATTCGAACTCTCGACTCCAGGGGTGGTAGTCAGCGTCAATACTCGCTGAGCTACCCAGGCCCCCATAGCATATAATTATTAATCAGACATAGCGTTAGCTAAGTTAGCTCTTAGCTGATATGAAATGTTTTCCACACACATACGTGTGTAGAGATGCAGGGCCCCATAGCTTCCCGTTGTCTTCCCTTCGTATAGCTTGGAGCCATAAAGCCCTTCGATCAGGATCTTTTTTAGGACATGGGGAACAAATTGCAGATCAGCATTTTTGGATTTATTGTTGGTGCAGCGAACTACACAGCAGCTCTTCGGCATAGCGTTAATAATTTAAACCGGTTTGTATGAAGTGTTTACGCTTTTGCCGTCTATGCGGTACATGGGATTGCGTGGTGATGAGAGCCTACTCTGGATGACATATTGCCGGTCTGGTGTATACTCAGCTATTAGGAAGGAAGTGTGAGTAGAAACTGAGAAGGCAAAACATAATTATAAGGGAAAAAATAGTTCTCTCTGATCTTAAGGCTGTGTGAAATGGTACGAAACTTATAACAGGCCTCCATGAGTGTAAAAATGTGGTCTCCCTGAAGGGGTACACTTCAGATATACAGCTAGCTAATGATCTGAATAGTTTTCATTGAGGTTTAATTCTGATGTTCCCCATGAGGATGAAATGAAGGAATTATATGATGTCTCACGGAGCCACATTTTTTTTTTTAAATTGACGCAGGTACGTTGGCGAGGCTTTTTAGATGAGCAAAAGTACATAAAAGTGCTAGACCAGATAATATTAGTGGGAAAGTATTGAGATCATGTAGTGTGCAATCAGGGTTGGGGAGTAACGGAATACATTTACATACTTAAAATACAAAATATTAGTAACTGTATTCCACTACAATTACAATTTAAATCGTTGGTAATTAGAAAACATTCAAAAAGTATTTTCATTACTGGAGAGATTACTTTGCATTTTATTGTCATTTGTTTAATGGAATATTTGGTCTATTCAGTTGGAAAACATTTATACATATAAATGATGTGATCCAAAGAACGTTTGAACAGCAGTGAAACACTTTCTTATGATGTGTGACATTCATACGAGCACACAGAGAAGTACGTTTGGAGCAGTAGAAATAGAAATAAACCTATGAAATTTCCAATGACACACATAAACAGGAGTGGCTTTTTGTCCCAATTTTTCCTTATAACTTCCTAAAACATACATTTAACAAAGACAATGACATATCGTAACTTACAGCAGACTATCCCGATTCAAACGAGCCCAAACAAAACATAATAAGATAAGTAGATCTTGAAATATTCCTCAAAGAGTGTACATAGAAAGACGATGACCGGGACACAACATAAGGGAAGGGTTAACATCCTGCTGTCTTAGTGATTAGATGGAGAGGGAAGTGTTGAGGGACATGATCTCTGTAAAGTAAGAGTTAAAACTTGAGTATACTGAGCATCAGGCCAAATCCTATGTCCTCTCTAATTGTCATCCAAAAACTCCATTAGTAGCCTAAGGGCTGAGATGAGGTTTCACGATTTTTCCCCCTCACTTTTCACTTTTGTTTCAAGTCTGCTTCTGGAATTACTCTGTATCCAAATATAGCCAATTCTGATGCTGCCCCTGTTATATGCTGTTTATATAACAAGTTATTAAATAGACGAGATACTCCAAAATATTCAGAACCAGGTGCTTTGTGTCTATTGATCATATAGTCATGAATTTTATGTCATATTTCTATACTGGGGTTATGCATTACTTCAACATTTGCCAGTTTGATGCAGAACACATTTGCATCACCAGACAAGTGGACTTCAGCTGACCATACAAAGCACATAAGCACAAGACATACTGCTATCATTGCACTACACCACTAGATGGTATGAGTGCCACAGACGAAACAAAAGAAAAAGTAGCTTCTTTTTAACTCACCCCATATTTCAAAAACAAAAATGCATACAGTATATATAAGGTACATATGTAGATGTGTTTAACATGGAATTTTAACATGAGCTTGTGTTTTTGCAATATGCCTAGAATAGACCTACCTTACCAATTACTTTCAGTTATTTACATTTTTAAATTATGAAGACTTTTGAATGCTATTTGACACAATAAATAAATAAAAACATCAACAAGTTACACTAAAGTAAATGGAATACAATTTCATCACCATTTATTTTATAAACCTCTAAGATCTATTCTTATGTTGAACCTTAACAGCAATTAATGCAAATATCTTTATTATTATTTTAATGAAGTTCCAGAGGACCAGTGCAATAGAATAAACCCATTATTATGTGCTTTGGCCGTGTGTGTGTGTGCTATATTTTTGTTAAAAGGAATAATGCAAACTGAGACTTTGCAGACAGTAGGAAGAAATTGTGAAGCACTGAGGTGATGCGACATGTGCCAGTCTTTAAATGGTTAAATGAGTGGCGTCTCCACCCGATGCTAACCAGACGCTGACGGCTGCAGGTGATAGTTTACTCCGCAGACCCCGGGACACGAGAGCCGGGGTGCATGTGGTCTTTCTCTTACAGCTGTCAAATAAAGTCGTCTGAATCGTGTCTTTTAAGGACTTACATTTGTAACTGAGATAAGACAATTACACTGAAATTATTTGGTCGCTGCTGACAGCGGTGCGCAAGCGCGTGCGTTACGATACAGGGAATTTCAAGCCTCGCGAAGTCTCGAGATACATTTAAAGGAGAGGACCATCGCTGTTTTGATAAAAGAGGAGGTTTGAAGCGTTGTATTTATAATTTCACAGTCGTTTCTCCTCAAACGCAAGCCTTCGCCTCGTCGTTATCGATCATGGCATGGCCCTGTATCACCAGGGCTTGCTGCATCAACCGCTTCTGGAGTGAGCTGGACAAAGGTGACATTGCAGTGCCTTTGGTTTTCACTAAGTATTCAGATGTGGCCGAGGTGCAACATCTGCACCCGCAACCCAAAACGTTCATTTCACAGAAGCCACCAGTCACCGCTGAAAGCCAGCCTGCCCATAGCGCTGATCAGGAGGCGTCGGCCAAAGCCGCAGCATCAGCAGCATCTCAAGATGGGTCAAGCGCTTCTGTGATGCGAGAGGATTACAAAGCCTGGAGTGTGCGTCCAGAGAGAAGCTGTAAACCCAGAAACGATTATCAGCCATCCAAGACCCCTTTCAACAATCAAACCCAGTATCAGAAAGATTATAAACCGTGGCCCATTCCAAGAAGGGGAGACCATCCATGGATTCCCAAACCCACTCCCACTTCGGCTGCATCCGTGAAAGCTGAACGCAAGTCCTCAAAACAAGAGCAAGCCACCTCTGGGGTTGAAACTGGCGTGGAGAAATGTGAAATTGAAGAGAAGCTGCATGAGAAAGAGAGTAAAGAGAAGAGAAAGAAGTTAGATACGAAAGAAAATGTCCCAGAGGGTGTCAAAGTGGAGCAAGGGCCGACAGATGTTGCAGTGGAAGGAAAGAGGAGGTCGGCAGCAGATGCACTGAACAGACAAATAAAGCAAGAAGTCACATCTGGAAGCTCATATAGGTAGATGCTGATATTTTGTCTAATGATTGTCAATAATCACACAAAATTGTCTGTAAATATATTTAGTTAATTTATTACCATGCATTGCGTGTAATTCATTCAGTAACAGTTGCTAGTCATATCATATGAGCATTTGTGTGTATCAAAACTATATGAATCAGTTGCCTGTTTATTAGCAGTCAAAGCATTTCCTGGTTACCATGAATGTATCATCAATATGCTAAAATCAGCTGTTGCTCCACTCATTTCAGTCCCTTAAACCAAGGGTTTTCAAACTTTTTGATGCCAAGGACCCCCAAATTTGCGAGGGACCCCCTCCCTAAAATATGAAGGCAGCTAAATATTGTTAAAACCCATTTATACTGTCTGAGGAAAATAGTAAGTGTGATATAAAGACAACATGGTTAAATTATTGGCTTTTATATTGTTATTGTACTAAAACCAAAAGAAAGGATTAAAATATTATGTGGAAACCATTTACTTTGCATTTAGTTGACAATGTATTTTTTTCTACCCACTATTAGAGAAATGGTACATGTATAGTATAAACCTAAGGAAACACATTTATAATTCAGCAGAAATGTATTTGCAGTCTTTAGAAAGCAGAACGAAGCAGTAATAATGCCCCCTTTTTTTTTTTCTGAAATTTTCTGCACACCCCCTATAAGCCCCTAATAGCCCCCTGGGGGTGCCCAGACCCCAGTTTGAAAACCCCTGCAAAACACCTTTCAGAAGAACTTCATTAGTATTACATTTGATGCTCTTCTAAAAGGAACAGTTCACCCAAAAACGACAATTCTGTCATCATTTACTCACACTCATGTCATTCCAAACCAGTATTACTTTGTACTGCGTAACACAAAAGAAGATATGTGTTTTAATGTTTTCTGTCCATACAATAAAAGTCAATGGGATCCAGAACTATACTGAACCCCACTGATTTTCATTGTATGGAGAAAAAGAAAAAAAAAAAAAAACACTGAGACATTTAGTTAATGTAGCCTGTAAAATAAAATGAAAATGCAATCAATGAACTTTTGTAGGAACAAGATAATTAGTTAAATTAGATCAAGTCTTAGAAAAACATCAAGACACCAAAGTATTGTCATTTCCTCTCTCTTGGTGTCTGTGGCTTTTTTTATTTATTTATTTACCCTGAAATATGTTGAGTCATTCCTGAATTTTCAGAGCATTTCCCTATTGTGCACACTCACTCTCCATACAGCTGTAAAACAACAGATGCAGCCCAATGTCCCAATTTGTTTGTCCTGTTTTCGTCACAAGACGTCAGAAATGGCGATTTTGATTTTAATCTCTTTAAACAGGTCAGAGCCTGTATGTAGAACTGTTATCTGAGTCAGGCATATAATGCAAAATGGTTGTGAATTCTCTCTCTCCTTGCAGTTTTGGATGTAGACGTATGTCTACATGTTATTTTTTGTATGCATAGGTCTTTCTGTTGTTAATGCACCACAGAACATGACTCTGCATGTATACAGAGTTGGGTCGAAATGGATTACATGTAATCTGGTATACATAATCAGATGAAAAAATCAAGTACTTGTAATTAGATGACATTAATTTTTTAATGTGTATAATCAGATTACTGTTACATTGTTTACATTGGATTACACAATTACATGTAGATTACAATATTATCTAAAAGTGCAAATATTACCTAAAAAGTGTAATCAAAAAGATTACGTTACTGTTTCCAATTTTAATTGTATAATTTGTAATCAGTACCAGAGTACATTTCAAAAGTTTTCTGCCCAACACTGTACTGTATGTATAATTCTAGTAGCCTAAAATTTATTCCTTTACTAAATCACTGGTGTGTTTCCACAGGACAGAGTTCAAGGCTTACACAGATGTCAAACCTGTGAAACTCATCAAAGCAAAATCTCAGTACAAACTCTTAGTAGAGGAAAAGACCAGCCTGGAGACCAGTTACAGTGCCACCTTTAAAGGAGAGCAGGTCAAACCCCATGCCACAGATAACAAGCTGATTGATCGCCGTCGGATACGAAGCCTGTATAGTGAACCTAGCAAAGAATCCAGCAAGGTACTGTATGTTTATTCAGATCATCAGTTTTATATCTAATCACACAATTTGAGAGATTGAAAAGCTATAATGTGAAAGAGTTAAAATAAATAGCACTTCTTGAAGGAAACATATTAAAAATTGCACTCAGTAATTTTTTTTTTTTTTTTTATGTGCCGCAAGTCTGCATGGCAGTCGCCTTAGGCATATAATGATACCTAAGGGCATGGATGTATTGCATCAAGCAAAATAATTTGTTTTAGGTTATCAGTGTTATTGTAGAAATGCCATATTCACAGTCAACTGTGATTAATTTATTCTTTGAGTGAAAATTTCTGATAATAGGAGGAGGCTAAAAGGAGTGGGGCGACCCGCTCCACGTAAAATAAAACAGCTTTATTATGTTACTGATATGACTGCATTCTTCATCTCATGCAAGTTTACACTATTTTAAACATACTTGTCAAATAACTTTAAACAATTACTGAGTGCAGCTAGTAAATGTGTTAGTGTGCATGCATAGAAACATTTTATGTGTGCACTGTAAAATGTAATAAGTTGACTTTACTTAAAAAAAAAATCAAGTAAATGTACTTATTTGGCAGTAACTGTACTTATTTGACTCAAGTAAAGTGAACTAGGAATAGTCCACTTAACTTGAGCCAAATAAGTAATTTACTTTTGTAATTATTTTTTTTTTATTAAATCATACAATAACAATGAAATGTAAACATATATATATATATATATATATATATATATATAAAATCAACATTTAAACCCCACAACCCGCCCCCCCAAAAAACAACCCTGTGGTCAAACATAAGTAAATATATAGAAATAAAAATCAAACCGACACACATATATACATATATATATATATATATATATATATATATATATATATATATATATATATACATACATATACAAACATAAATACATACACACATATATATATATATATATATATATATATATATATATATATATATATATATATACACATACATACACACACACACACACACACACATAATAATCATACTAACTATATTACACTACTCTCTCCACACCCCACGTGAGAGCCCTCCAAAAACTCCAAATACCTGCCCCATTTCCGAATAAACTTATCCAAGCCACCCCGTCTTCTAGATGACACCTCCTCATAAGCTGCCACCCTCCCCACCTCCGTGCACCACTCCGGATATGGAGGCGCACCAGCTGACCTCCAACCCCTCAAAATAACCTGCCTGGCAATCATCACACAGGTCAGAACCCAGTTCTCAATATGGCCATCCCCCACATCGATGACCGCCCCATCACCCAGAACACAAAGTCTGGGGCAAAACGAAACCTGAGTGCCCACCACATCGCACACAAAATTCTGAACCTTCGACCAGAATTTCTGGATTTCGACACACCACCAAAAAACATGGGCCATGTCTCCATCCTCTGATTGGCATCGCCAGCAGGTGGGTGTGTCTTGAAGACCAAGCCTATACAGTCTAGAGGGGGTCCAATAAAATCTATGCAAAATTTTGAATTGTATAAGACACACCCTTGCATCTCTAGATGCAGACTTAACATTTTTAAGAATCTTAGCCCACACTCCTTCCTCCAATGCCAAGTTGAAATCTTTCTCCCATACTTTCTTGAGAGAAGTCAAGGCTCTGTCCTCCATACTCTGAATTAACAGGGAGTAATACACTGATGCCTCATGACCTTTTCCAAAAGCCGCAATCACCTCTCCCAAAACATCTGCCTCCTTAGGGGGGTGTGTGCTACTCCCAAAAATAGTACAAAGCAGGTGGCGCAACTGTAAATACCTATAAAACTGAGGTCTGGGGATCCCAAAATGTTGGACCAAGTTTTCAAACGATCTCAACACTCCACTTTCAAATTAAGTATATTTACATGTTTTTTTTAAGGCAATTGGTTTCCTCACTTTCTTAAGTAAAGTTAACTTATTACATTTTACATTGTGCATGTTATGTGTTGATGTAGCCCCTCCCTCTCTCACTCTTATAGGACTGTTCTGACAGTGACAGCAGCTCTGTTCTGTAGTCAGGTGTGTTCAGTGCTTCTTTTGGAAAGCATGGATCTACAGTATTTCACCATACAATAACTGCATCATCACAGAGATCCTCACTGGGACCAATTCTGATTAAATCCTCGATATGAGGATTTGCCAAACACTATGTTTTTTTGTTGTTGCATGAAATAAAATAGTATCTTCACTATAAAGAGCTCTGTTTGGCTTCCATTGTAACTGAATGCAAATGATTTATTCAAGGTTATTCACTTTTGTTTTGTGAAACATGGAGCAGAAGTGGTTGAGTGCCAAAAGATACTAATAGGGCTTCACCCCATTA
The DNA here is from genome assembly GCF_019703515.2 of Myxocyprinus asiaticus. NCBI lineage: Eukaryota > Metazoa > Chordata > Actinopteri > Cypriniformes > Catostomidae > Myxocyprinus > Myxocyprinus asiaticus. The sequence continues at coordinate 22,055,421 of NC_059382.1, read as the reverse complement.
ATATCAAAACTAACCTTTCACTAATCACTGTGATCATGCTGTTGTGCAAGGCATTTGAATGAACCTTAAAAGTTGCTAGAACATGGCAACTTTTCTGCTACAGTAACCTTGCAAAATAACAGAAATCCTCCATAGCCCTTACAGCTAAACTGGTATTAGACCATGTATACATTTACACCCAGTTTATATGTGCATAAAATAGTGGAATGGCATTGACATAGCTATACACTTTATATATGTTATACAGTACATATATAAATTTTGATGACATTTAGTTTGCTTAAAGGACTTGACTTAGATAAAGCTGTCATTAAAAACTAACTGCATCTCTTATTTTGAGTATGCAGAACAAACCATATTTTGTTGAAAATGTCATCTGCATTTAGGACATTCAATAGGGCCCGAATATCACATCCTAACACAAATGTCTGTCATTAGAGACTAACTTGAATGCCACAACACTAATTGAAACATGATTCACATTTTCCAAATTATTCTGATTGTGTTTGTAAATTACACATTTTCGAGATTTGCTATTTGTTATATGGTGCTCAGGGGGCTCAGAGTGCTTACCATAAAGATTTGTGTTCAAATAGCCAAACATGACAATATGGCAACAGGAAAAATGAATAAGATAAACAGGAAACAGTTAAAGGTGGTGTGTGTAAAAAAAATAAAAAAAATTTAATGTTAAAGTACATTCTGTTATCTCAGCTTTAGTTAGACATTTGTAGGTTGGGACTACCTGTTTGGGCAAACAATGGAAGAAGGAGGGAGCATTCAGGACACACTTAGAAAATAGTGATTGTTTTTGCAATTCCGTTAGTGGTTTAGAAATTACACTCTTCACCTCTAAATAGAAAATAGAGAATATTCAATAGAGCACAACAAACAAGTTACGGAAGTAAAAATCCCATTAATTTTTTTCCTACCGTGAGCTCAGAGGTTGTTAATCAATGTTATTTGCTCCAGTTGAACTGTTGGCTCTACTTCATGTTTTAAAAAGGTGTTTAAAAGTGGAATTCCCAGTGAACAACTTCACTATCCATGATCTTGAAGAGAAAGATCCACCAATCCGAGAGTCACAGCAAAAAAAAAATAAAAATAAATAAACACACTGTGAATGACACAATCAAGTGGGTCTCCCATATACTCTCAAACTACTTACTTTTAAATTAGCATATTTCTGAATATTTTGCATTAAACTTAAAATATTGTGTTTCTTTATTTATAATCAGCTTAAAATCTGTAGTTTTATTTTATTCCCATCGTTTTAATTTTATGTCATTCGCAGTGCTTCGTGAAATTGTAGTTCATTCCCTCATTAAAGACATTAAGTTAACTAAGCATAATACTTCAAATCGAAGTTTGTAATCTTGTGATTCACCTCGGAGCTGGAAGGTTTGGTTCAAGGCTTAGAACTCTTTAAAGTGGTCATGACATGCCTTTTTTATTGTTTTAATCTGTTCCTTGAGGTTCACTTATAATATTAGTAAAAAACAAATTGCACAATAAAACAGTGAAACACGATAATTTTCCACCCTCATTCTGACCCTCTGTCAGAAATGATGTTTTGGTGCTTCTTCTCCCTTAAGACTTGACAGTAAACGCCCACTGTTACGATTGGCTCTCTGTTCTTGACTAACCTGCTCTCTCTCCTTGCCATCTCACTGCTCACAACTACTGGCCACAGAAGTGATAAGGTGAAGTTTATGTGTTGTTGTGGAGGCTGTAAGATGCAAATATCTACCACAGTGTGACATCACAATACAGAGAAGTAGAGAAAGAGTCGTTTTGGCAGCTTGATGTCAACAAATGCTCTTTTTTTGCAGTAAGGAGGAAGTTTTGAGTTCTGAAATTTACAGCATGCTTTTAAAGTATAATGACCTCTTATATGCCAAAAGATTAAGGAAAATTTGATTAATTGTGTAATGACCCATTTTATGAAGGATTTTATGAAATTCCTATGCAAAAAATGAATGGGAAAAACACTTCCGGAACCAAGATGGCTGAAAAAGTGTTGATTTGCAGATTGGAATAATGTGCCAAAATGTCTCATTTTTTGTTCCTTTAGGTGGAGAGGCATCATGTATCACTGTCCAAGCCAAAAAAGAAAACAAGCCATAGCAAAACAGTGAAAAAAGCAAAGGAGAAGCAAATCGCTGGGAGTCAAACTGCCAAGAAGAAAACCTCAGTGGGCAACCAGGAGCCAAAGCCAGAGGGAGGGGTCACCAAGAAAAGCAAAGAAATGATCAACAGACTAGCTGAGGCAAAAGATTAAGTGCACTTTTGTGATAGGGGGTGGGGAGGCTATGATACGGAATAGAGGACTCTCATCCCCTTGTTCATGACCTTACTCTTATGGCCCTGCCTTCTGTGTCTTTACCAACTTAATTACTGTAGTGAATCAAGGCTTGTCGGTTTGATTTGCCTTGATTGTCCAGTCTATTATGAATCTATCTATGCTTTGGCCCTGCGTCTGCTCCCTTTCCATATGCATCAATAGCTTTCTCTGTGGCAAAGATAATTCATGGAAACTTGTTGCATGCTGCCTCTGTGCAAATGGCCATAAGCCTTATATAAGATAAGGTTTTTGCTTTATCTTGCATTGAAATATATTTACTGCAAACAATAATGGTCCTTTCTTTCAAGCAGTCTCATTTGTGATATGGACTTTATTTGAAATCTATGGACCACACCAAAATAGATGCACCACTAGCACTGCTCAGACATTAAGATATTTTTTCACCACTGTTGAATACACACATTTGGATTGTAGCAATTTAGTATTCCTCACATACAATCTACAGTGAACACAAGAAGTCTAAACTTTCCAAACTGCATGTTTATAGATTGTGCGACAGTACTTTAGACCAGTCAACAAGTGCACAAAGTTCCAGCACTACGTTTAAGAATTTTGATAAATTAAAAGTAATATTAAAATTCTTTCAACAACAGCGGCAATCATAACTATTTAACAATTTGAGGCATGGTCTCTCTTGAAGTGTAATTGTTTCCTTGTAGTGTAGAGCATTATGCTATCAAAACATATTTATGCTCAGCTTGCTCAGCTCTCAATGAAGCGACATCCAAATGTGGAATCACATCTGTCTGCTATGTAATGAGAAAATTAAAACTGCCTTCCTTCCTTACATATAAAATTGATGATAGAAATGAGCAGAATGCTGCTAACCATACAGTTTAGGTCCATCTTTTGGGACTAGGTGTAATTGACAAGCCCTTGCAGACAGAAGCATGCCCATCATTTTCATCTGTATGTGAATCATCATTCTGGTCCGATCTCTCCAGAGGGGTGGGAGCCCTTTCAGTGAAATTATACAGCCTCTTGGTTCTGTGCTCCTCGTGGGTTGTCCTAAACACATGCTGTGCACACACCATTCTAGGTGCTATCCTCAAGCTATGCTTTCCATTAACAGTAGTGCCTGTATATTGAGCAATATAGGGCCATCAGATGTCCAAGTGTTATTCTGTGTGATGTGCTTGTGTTGTGAGCTTGCACTGAATGAAAATGATTAAAATCATTGAGGCAATACATTTGTTTTGTGGTTTGTTACTTGTAATTACACAGCCTATCATTAGACTAAATTTAAAGCCACATTAACGTTTCATGTTGTTTATTTTTATATGTATTTCATTGATATTTTATTTATTTATCTCTCTATCATAGTATATATTATGTGGATATATTCTTGAGGTTACCCATGTATACTGATCCACATGATTTTTCAGAGGCAAAATAAATACATTTAAATGATTTAACCTCATGCTATTGGTAAAATTGTACTGTTTTTGGCTTTCAAATACATACTCCAAAACTATCATGATGGTGGTAATGGTGCTGGCCATGCATGTCAAAAAAGAACATGGCAGATTCACGGTTCAGTCAGCCTTACAAAATTCCATAAATAATTCAGGTCTCAATGAGTTAGTGCATGAAAACGGTTTGGGTGCTGGAAAGAGAAAATGAAGAAAATCTTGTGTTCAGAGTTGACCATTAATGCTCTCTCCTAGGGTACAGCAGTGAAGGTTGATATGTCAGTATAAATCATCTCTGATGCTACATTCTTGAGTCCATAATTTAGAAGCAGATTACAAACAGTTGTAAATTGTCCAATTTATAAACAATTTATAATCAAAAACAAAAATTCTTTCATCTTTTATTCACCCTCATGCCATCCCAGATGTGTATGACTTTCTTTTTTTCTGCTGAACACAAACAAGGATTTTTTTTAGAAAAATATCTCAGCTCTGTAGGTCCATACAATGCAAGTGAATGGTAAACAAAACTTTGAAGCTCCAGAAAGCACATAAAGGCAGCATAAAAGTACTCCATAAGACTTCTAAAGCCATCTAATCGATTTTGGGTGATGAACAGACCAAAATGTAACACTGTTTTCACTATAAATATTGACACCAGTCTCCTTGGCGATCATGATTTCAAGCTCGATTAAACTTCCTAGTGCCACCTAGCACTCTAAGCATGCGTCAAGTACTAGGAAATGTAATCGATCTTGAAATCATGATTGAGTGTAGAGACTGCAATGCCAAGATGTACAGTGAAAAAGGAGTTATATTTTGGTCTGTTCTCACCCAAATCTGATTGGATCGCTTCAGATGAGATGGATTAAACCACTGGATTTTATGGATTACGTTTATGCTGCCTTTATATGCTTTTTGGATTTTCAAAGTTCTTGCATTTAAAAAATGCGTTGTTTGGATCTACAGAGCTGAGATGTTTTTCTAAAAAATATATTGTTTGTATTCTGCTGAAGAAAGAAATTCATACACATCTGGGATGGCATGATGAGGTGGAGTAAATGATGAGAGAATTTTAATTTTTGAAACTATCCCTTTAAAAACATTTGTGAATTGTTAAAAATGTGTGGTTGTTAAGAATACTGCACCCTTTTCAGTTTCAGCGTTTTCCTATTACAGAGCAATTTGGGTTTATTTTTCTTATGAACGGGACAAATACAACTTCAAATCCCCGTGTTTGCATTAAAATATTGCAAAAAAACAAAAAAAAAAACAAAAAAACGTAATAACAAATATTAGTTTATCATCGAAATAATTTCACCAGATTTCAATTTTGTCCATTTAGCCCTGATATATTCCATTATAAATTAATCGTATACTGTGTTTAGGACCATTTGCCATTAATGTCAGATTTGAGTGTATTTTTCCTTTTACATAAAATAAACTGATTTAGCACAGTCAGGACTTTTATTTTGCATCTAACCCGGAAACACACGTCATGACCTTCTCCATCATCAGAAACAAACAAATTACCCGCGTTTAAGTCTGTTCCCCCATCCCGCTCAACGGACATGAAGTTTTGTGTGTTTTTATTTATTTATTTTTTTTAAATATATTTTTAAGATGTAACAGTTTTACGAAACATCACGCAGCCGCTCATTATTCTTTTGTACAATGTGATTTTCCCTTTACATTGATGTCTCATTTGTGCGCTCGCTGCTGAGTCTCGAGCAGTTGATGAAACTGAAGTAGCAGCTGCTATTCAAACCCGCCTATGATTCATTAACATCAGAGTGAGTGAATTTAATCATTTATAAACGCTCTGTCCAGAGCAGAAATGTTTTATGACATTTATTAGCTTGTGTTTTTCAGTAAACCACCTGCATTTCCTCTTGTTTACATTCTGAGCTTCTTGTTAACTGATGACGCATTATCTATATGAGACTTTTTATTTGTTTATTTACTTGTCACGAACCGAGCTGACACAAGCTTACGTTACGTTGTTACAAAGTGTATGTTGTCATAACTAGAGACAATAACTTGGATGTTAAAAGAATAGTTAACCCAAAAATGAAAATTCTCTCATCATTTACTCACCCTCATGCCATCCCAGATGTGTATGACTTTCATTCTTCTGCTGAACACAAACAAAGATTTTTTGAAGAATATTTCAGCTCTGTTGATCCTTACAATGCAAGTGAATGGTGGCCAGAACTTTGAAACTCCAAAATAACACACAAATGTAGCATATAAGTAATCCATATGACTCCAGTGGTTAAATCCATGTCTTCTGAAGTGATATGATAGGTGTGGTTGAGATCAATATTTATTTATTTTTTATATCAATCTTCACTTTCACATTCTTGTTGTTTTGTGTTTTGGCGATTCACATTCTTTGTGGATATCACCACCTACTGGGCAGGGAGGAGAATTTAGAGTAAAAAAGTATTTAAATATTGATCATTTTATCACAGCCACCTATCATATTGCTTCTGAAGACATGGATTAAACCACTGGAGTCGTATGGATTACTTTTATGATGCATTTATGTGAATTTTGGAGTTTCAAAGTTCTGGCCACCACTCACTTGCATTGTATGGACATACAGAGCTGAAATATTCTTCTAAAAATCTTTGTTTCTGTTCAGCAGAACAAAGAAAGCCATACACATCTGGGATGGCATGAGGGTGAATAAATTATGAGGGAATTTACTTTTTTGGGTGAACCATTCTTTTAAAACAGTCCTCTTAAATTGTATCATTTCATGACTTCCCCTAGGTTACGATGGCTAAAAGAAGAAGTGTCTCTAAAATTGTGGTGGCATGTGAGTGGGCATCTTGCAATTTTAAGAGTCAAAGCATGGAGGAGATGAGCGACCACATGTCTCTGCATCTCAAGGAGCATCTTGGGGATGGAGATGCCATGGAAGAACTGGGTAAGAGATTGACAGGACATTATGATGCATGCATTATATATTTGACATATTAAATGAGTCTTACTGCTACTGTATAGTGCCTTTAAAATTCAGTGGAAGTATATGAATATTCACTTGTTGCAGAAATTGCACTGCATTTTATAAGATAATATAAATTATATATACACTGTCTGGCCCAAAAAAAAGTTGCATACCCTAATATTTAGTTGGACCGCCCTTAGCTTTGATTATGGCACGCATTCTTCGTGGCATTGTTTCGACAACTTTATGCAATGTCACAACATTGGCCGAGATCTTCTATTGACGACAGGAGAGTCAAATCACTCCATAAAGTCTTCTCCAGCACATCCCAAAGACTTTCAATGGGGTTAAGGTCAGGACTCCGTGGTGGCCAATTCTTGTGTGAAAACCACTCTTAACAATTTGAGCCCAATGAATCTTGGCATTGTCATCCTGGAATATGTCAGGGAAGAATAAATCCATTGATGGGATAACCTGGTCATTCAGTACATTCAGGTGGTCACTAGTCAGCTGACTTCACTTCATTGCTACATAACATTGCTGAGCCTAGACCTGACCAATTGAAGCAACCTCAGATCATAATACTGTCTTAAATCCAAACGGTGACCTTTTTTTTTTTTTTTTGGCCAGGCAGTGTATAAAGACATTTCTCTCCCCCTCTTTTTTTAGAGGATTATCCATGTCTGTGGAGGGGCTGTGAGTTCCTGGCAATGGGAAGCCAAAGTGAGCTTGTTGTTCATGCACATTTCCACATCTTCCACAGCAAGCTGAAATACATTGGTACTCAACTTCTTGAATCCCACCCCGAACTGCCTAGTTGCACTCAGGATCTCCATAGTAACAACCTTGTACTTGATGTCTCGGAGGGATTTGTCTGCCAATGGGAGCACTGTGATGTTAGTATGGAGTGTCACTCAAACTCTCATTCAGTGATATATAGACCTTATATAATGAGCTTATCTAATGTTTTGCTTTGCCAGAGTTCATTTAACAATCCAGAGTGGTTCTATCGCCATGTCGACATGCATGCGCACTGCACTGAGCTTCAGCCACTTCCTGATCGACAGCAGGCTCTATTCTGCAGCTGGTCAGGTAGGCTAATTATGCAAACCAGGAACGTTAATATGCTGTCTACTGTTAACAAGCTTTGGGGCTCTTCTTATCATTAACATCTGCTTATTTTCCTTGTAGGCTGTGATGCATTCTTCAAGATCAAGTACCGGCTACGTGAGCATCTGCGCAGTCATACACAAGAGCGACTGGTCGCTTGCCCCACCTGCGGATGTATGTTCTCCAGCAACACCAAGTTCTTTGATCATATCCAGAGACAAGCAGAGCCAGAAGGTCAGGTTATTTTGGATAGTTTTTCTCCACTCTCTGTATTACTCCCACAGATTTGCCATGCAAAGAATATAATAACTGTAAAGTTAATGATGTTAACCAAAGGCTACATGGCAAGATTGTAAGTGTCTAGCAAGGTTTTTAAAGGGACAGTTCAAGCAAAAATGAAAATTTTCTCATCATTACTCACCCTCATGCCATCCCAGATGTGTATGACTTTCTTCTGCTGAACAAAAACGAAGATTTTTAGAAGATTATCTCAGCTCTGTAGGTCCATACAATGCAAGTGAATGGTGATCAGACCTGACTGATGGTTGGTGTTCTGGGAGTGGCAGAATTGCAACTCTGTACAAATTGTTAATGGCGCATTCCTACCATTCCTACAATTGAAAAATAAAATATCCTTTTACAACTATCTTCATGTTTCATAATTACTGGGACATGTTAAAGATTGTATTAGTCATACTAGTCAAGCTAAATTACTAAAAAATGTCCATCCAGTTAAATGGGCAGCATCAGACAATAACAGGGTGGACATTCAGTGGATAAATTAGCCACTACATGGTCTTTGATTGATATTTAGCAAACATATTTGTAAACTTATATTGATGATTTTATTTTTTAACATAAATACTGTAAATTACTATTTTAAAATTACATTTCCCATATTATCTTCCCATAGCATAGTGGTTTATGCTTGACCATATATGACTAACGCCTCAAAATAAAGGAAAACATAAATAAAACAAAAGAGTTTCAAACTTCAAATAGCTCAAAATAATTTAGCAGAACGGCTAATGTCTACTTCCAGTGTGTATGTTGTCATTTCATAACATACTGTAAATCTTCAATGAAAGGTCATAGTATCATGACATAACAGGGTGCACAATAAATCAAGTGACACACAAAAAACCTCCACTATCAGTGTTAAAATTACACATTTACCACAAACTAATGTGTTAGTGAGAGGATGTATTACTGAACTCTTACAGTTGAAGTCAGAAGTTTACATATACTTAGGTTGAAGTCATTAAAACAAAAAAATTAACCACTCCACAGATTTCATATTAGCAAACTATAGTTTTGGCAAGTCTACTTTGTGCATGACACAAGTAATATTTCCAACAATTGTTTACAGACAAATTGTTTCACTTTTAATTGACTATATCACAATTCCAGTGGGTCAGAAGTTTACATACACTAAGTTAACTGTGCCTTTAAGCAGCTTGGAAAATTCCAGAAAATGATGTCAAGCCTTCAGACAATAAGACAATTAGCTTCTGATAGGAGGTGTACTGAATTGGAGGTGTACCTGTGGATGTATATTAAGGCCTACATTCAAACTCAGTGCCTCTTTGCTTGACATCATGGGAAAAACAAAAGAAATCAGCCAAGATATCAGAAAAAAATTATGGACCTCCACAAGTCTGGTTCATCCTTGGGAGCAATTTCCAAATGCCTGAAGGTACCACGCTCATCTGTACAAACAATAATATGCAAGTATAAACATCATGGGACCACGCAGCCATCATACTGCTCAGGAAGGATTGTCTCCTAGAGATGAACGTAGTTTGGTGCAAAAAGTGCAAATCAATCCTAGAACAACAGCAAAGGACCTTGTGAAGATGCTGGAGGAAACAGATAGACAAGTATCTATATCCACAGTAAAACGAGTCCTATATGGACATAACCCAAAAGGCTGCTCAGCAAGGAAGAAGCCACTGCTCCAAAACTGCCATAAAAAAGCCAGACTACAGTTTGCAAGTGCACATGGGGACAAATATCTTAGTTTTTGGAGAAATGTCCTCTGGTCTGATGAAACAAAAATTTAACTGTTTGGCCATAATGACCATTGTTATGTTTGGAGGAAAAAGGGTGAGGCTTGAAAGCCGAAGAACACCATCCCAACCGTGAAGCATGGGGGTGGCAGCATCATGTTGTGGGGTTGCTTTGCTGCAGGAGGGACTGGTGCTCTTCACAAAATAGATGGCATCATGAGTAAGAAAAATTATGTGGATATACTGAAGCAACATCTCAAGAAATCAGCCAGGAAGTTAAAGCTCGGTTGCAAATGGGTCTTCCAAATGGACAATGACCCCAAGCATACCTCCAAAGTTGTGGCAAAATGGCATAAGGACAACAAAGTCAAGGTATTGGGGTGGCCATCACAAAGCCCTGACCTCAATCTGATAGAAAATTTGTGGTCAGAACTGAAAAAGCTTGTGCAAGCAAGGAGGCCTACACACCTGACACCGTTACACCAGTTCTGTCAACTTATTGTGAGAAGCTTGTGGAAGGCTACCCAAAATGTTTGACCCAAGTTAAACAATTTAAAGGCAATGCTACCAAATACTAGCAAAGTGTATGTAAACTTCTTACCCACTGGGAATGAGATGAAAGAAATAAAAGCTGAAATATATCATTCTCTCTACTATTATTCTGACATTTCACATTCTTAAAATAAAGTAGCGATCCTAACTGACCTAAGATGGAATGTTTTCTATGATTAAATGTCAGGAATTGTGATTGTTTTTTTTTTTTTTTAAATTTATTTATTTATTTTTTATTTGGAATGCCCAATTCACTCTACTTAGTAGGTCCTCATGGTGGTGCGGTTACCTCAGTCTGGGTGGCAGAGGTTGCCTCCGCTTCTGAGACTGTCAATCCGCGCATCTTATCACGTGGCTCGCTGTGCTATATACTATACTTTACACTGCTAAGAAAGAGAGAATGCTCTCTGACAAGAACGAGAGTAAAATGCATTTATTATTTTGCCAAGATGAAACAAGATGCAGTTTTGGTGCAAAGAAAGTTAAGCAGCATTTGCCCGGCAGATTTCTGCTCTCTGCTGGTTGTGTAAAGTTTGAGGAGGCATGTCAGACAGCGAGGAGGACTGTCCTGTCAGCGCCTGATCTCTCATTCATTCTGCCTGTGCAACAGTGTGATAAAACGATGGCAAAATGCGATATACGGGAAAACTATATGCGTTCAAAACCAATGAGTTTATGAAAATCATAATTAATGACAATAATATGACAACATATATTCCCAGCATGTAATATAAAGCAGTGTAATGCAGTATTTTTGTATCGCTAAAATAGCTGGAAGTGGCTGATACCGGAAGTGGTTCACATTCAAGGTTGATAATGGCGTGCCCTAGTTTAGCTGAAAGATAAGGTGGATACGCAAATATTGATCCTTAGAAGTCATTATACGCAAACAGCCCTGGGAAAAAATTACATATACGCTGTATACGTGCGTATGGCCCCGACTACACCTCTGAATATAATAGGTGTGGGTGAGAAACAGTCCTTTTTTGCTCTAAATCTCCACTTTCACTTTTACATCTGAAAGTCTCATGTGGTGCCTGTTCAGTTTCACTTTCACATCGGAAAGTTAAAGTGGAGATTTAGAATAAAAAAGGACATAAATATTGATCTGTTTCTCACCCACACCTATCATATCGCTTCTGAAAATATGGATTTAAACACTGGAGTCATATGGATTACTTTTATGTTTCCTTTGTGATTTTTAGAGCTACAAATGTCTGGTCACCATTCACTTGCATTGTGAGGACCTACAGAGCTGAGAAATCTTTCTAAAAATCTTCGTTTGTTCTGCTGATGAAAGAACGTTATACACATCTGGGATGGCATGAGAGTGAGTGAATGATGAGAGAATTTTCATTTTTGGGTGAACTATTCCTTTAACCATTGGCATAAGGTCTAGTCCACATTGCAGACAGTTTAAAAGAAATTTTAGGATTTTTGTCCACACTTGAAAGCGTTACCCTCTTGTGGTTGTTATGAGTACTGCAACCTTTCCATTTCAGTGATTTTTGTTTGTCCCGATTGAACAGCACAAAAAAAAATCTTAAAACCGCCTTGTGTGAATTAAAACATGGCTAAAAGCCTAATAAAATTGCCTTTAAGTCCTGATTTGGACACTATGGATCCTATGGTGCTTGCAAACTTGGACTACTCCAGCAGCTAGTTCTTCTGTACTCTTTATAGCAGACTGGGAATTTTGTTGTGGACAAAGGGAACTCTTGCCATTTCTGTGTACAATATGCATCAGGTGGTCTGTGGACTTGCTGTCTGTCTACCCAAGATTTATAAATCATGAGGGTGTATAGTTAGGTTCATTGTTTAATGAATACATTTTGCCATCACAGATTCTCTCACATGTGGGCATTGTGACAAGGCCTTTGCCAACGAGAGGCTTTTGCGAGATCATGTTCGTCAGCATGGTGAGTTCACTTAGAGTTTAAAACACTTTTATTTGAGTTGTGCTTTATGAAAATGAAAAAACTTGAATGTAAAATGAAAAACAATATACATTTTTGCCACGTACAGATGCTTTAAAGTGAGATTTTATGTTACCTGTGTTTGATTTTTGTTTTGCAGTGAATCACATAAAGTGTCCTCTCTGTGACATGACATGCCCGTCCCTTTCCACGTTAAAGATCCACATCAAATTCCGTCACTGCGATGAGAGGCCCTTCCCATGTGACTTCTGTGAGAGCAGGTGACTGTTCAGAGCTTGCACACTGACCACGCACATGAAAATAAGAATATACTGCTTATATTTCATTGCCTCTGCTTTGTTTACCTCTTCCATTTTAGCTTCAAGAACCAGCATGATCTGCGGAGACACATGGAAACCCACAATGAGGGAGCAGCTTACCACTGCACAGTCGAGGGATGTGGATACTCTTCACGCATGGCCCACACCATGAACCAGCACTACAAGCGAGTACATGAGGTCAGCCAGCAGAGGGTGCTATTACCTCAGTTTTGTTTGATATTTTAAGGTTCTGTGCAAGTTGAGGTTTATCAGCAGCATTTGTGGCATAATGTTGATTGCCACAGAACATTGTTTTGGCACTTACAATGAAAGTGCATGGGCCAAAATATAAAACTGCACTTTGTTTAAAAAGTATATTGACAAGACATTGTATGACCATGTAAAGCCAGTAAATTTTGCATGATATGTGCAAGGATAAAGTTAGGTGATCTTACTTTCCTTAAAGCATTTGGGCAAATGAAGCAAATTCCACCAACAGGATTTTACTCATAACCAGAAAATTAATCAATTATTTAGTTAAACAATAATTTTTTTTATTTTTTTAAGATTAGTGAAGTTGTCCAAATATATCTTTTTGAGGTGCGGAATTATTCCCACCTCAAAAAGAAAGATATGGACATTTACTTTTAAATAAATATTTTTTTAGTAGTAATTGTGCATAAAAATGTGAACTTTTTATTACTTCAATTTGTTTCTATTTATTAATGAATGTTTTTATTTTTATCGTATTGTAACTTTGTTGTTTTTTTCAATTTTTCACATTTTTTTTTACAGAAGAACAATTCAAAATTATTTTTTGTAGTAATCAACATGCCGCAAATGCTGTCAATGAAGTATAACTTTTATTATTATTTTTTAATACTATTATAAAATATTCAACCTAGAACATTTTAACCATAGAGAAACTAAGGAATCTATTCAGTGTTGGTTTGGTAATTATGTAAAAAAAAAATTGATATTTAATTGATATTTGATGTCTGTAACAGGATAACATGGTTCCGAGGTATAAGTGTCATCTTTGTGACAAGACCTTCTCTTGGTGTTACACTCTCACCCTCCACCTTCGAAAGAAGCATCAACTAAAATGGCCATCTGGTCACTCACGTTTTAGGTATGTTGAAAGCAATAAAATAAAAGTAAAACTGGAGTGATCTTGAAGTATATCTGTGTTGCTTTCAAGCTATTCATTTGCTCTCATGTAGTGACAATTGTCATTATGGTGTTACAGGTACAAGAAGGATGAAGACGGATACTTGCGACTCAACATGGTGCGCTTCGAGACTGTGGAGGTGACGGAAGAGTTGATAAAGAACATGGCTGAAAAACGCACGCCTCGCAAAGTCTCTGGTTCAACCGCTCACTCCAAGGAGCCCTCGCTGCATCCCGACAGTGGCAACAGCACTCCCCAACACTCTTCCTCCCCCTCCTCACCTTCCTCATCCTCTTCGACCTCAGAGCTATTGGAGGGGGCTGACAGCAGTGCATTTAAAGGGGATGAAACATCAGTGTATTGTGTGTTGAACAATGTGACAGAGGTGAATGGGGAGCAAGAGGAAATGGGACAGCACGGTGGGCCGTCAGGAGCTGTAAGAGCACTAGCTGCAGTGGCGAGAGGTTTAGGAATGGATGTGGTGTAACCCACGTAGCTGTAGATATCCATCTAATGCAGTTTAACAGTGCAGGCACACCATTTTATCACGTAATAAGGGGAACCCCTGAAAAGGGAGATAATGTGTTTAAGAAAACACTTGGAATCCAGGATTCCTCTGTAGAGGTGGAATAGATTCCTCTTTCATTAGATAACATTATAATGTTTCTATAAACTAATATGCACAGTTCAAAGGGTGATGGTGACATTGTCTTTTGTTTGGTGTTTTATTTGAAGTTTTAGTTGTTTTTATTATCTCAGGTGTCTGATACAGATTTAAGTGAAATATGTTTTGTCTGGAAACTGCTCCACATAGCACTGTTCTTTATAAGCTTAAAGTGGGAACTGACTGAGTTTACAGTGCATATTCATTTTTTATATTTTATCTCTTTTAAAAATATGTACTTTTGCTTTTAGAATTTGTTAAAATAAATGATCTGGAAAAATACAGTGTGTTTGAGAGTAAATGGCTAACGGACATAACTGGTAACAATACGATTACAAGAAAGTTAAATACATGAACATATGAATATACAATGATCAACCACAACATTAAAACCACCTGCCTAATGTTGTGTAGGTCCCCCCTTGTGCTGCCAAAATAGCACCAACCCGCATCTCAGAATAGCATTCTGGATGATATTCTCACCACAATTGTACAGAGCGGTTATCTGAGTTACTGTAGACTTTGTCAGTTTGAACCAATCTGGCCATTTTCTGTTGACCTCTCTCATCAACAAGGCGTTTCCATCCACAGAACTGCTGCTCACTTTTTTTTGTTTTTGTTTCTGGCACCATTCTAAGTAAATTCTAGAGACCGTTGTGTGTGAAAATCCCATGAGATCAGCAGTTAGAGAAATATTCAAACCAGCCCATCTGGCACCAACAATCATGCCACGGTCCAAATCTCTAAGATCCAGTTTTTTCCCCATTCTGATAGTTGATGTGAACATTAACTGAAGCTCCTGACCCGTATCTGCATGATTTTATGCACTGCTGCCACACGATTGGCTGATTAGATAATGGCATGGATGATTGTTGGTGCCAGATGGGCTGGTTTGAGTATTTCTGTAACTGCTGATCTCCAGGGATTTTCACGCACAAGTCTCTAGAATTTACTCAGAATGGTACCAGAAACAAAAAACATCCAGTGAGGGGCAGTTCTGTGGATGGAAACACCTTGTTGATGAGAGAGTTCAACAGAGAAAGGCCAGATTGGTTCGAACTGGCAAAGTCTACGGTATCTCAGATAACCGCCCTGTACAATTGTGGTGAGAAGAATAGCATCTCAGAATGCTATTCTGAGATGCGGGTTGGTGCTGTTTTGGCGGCACGAGGGGGACCTACACAATATTAGACAGGTGGTTTTAATGTTGTGGCTGATTGGTGTATGTTGTTTCTATTAGTTCAGTGGTTCTCAACCCTGTTCCATGAGGCCCCCCAACACTGCAAAGTTTGGATATCTCCCTAATCAAACACACCTGGTTCAACTCATCAGCTCGTTAGTGGAGACTCCAAAACCTGAATTGAGTGTGTCAGAAAAGGGAGATATACATCATGTGCAGTGTTGGGGGGCATCCAGGAACAGGGTTGAGAACCACTGTAGTAGTTAACTCGATAGTTAACAAGAACTAAAAATGAGCAATTCTTTTACAGCATTTATTCTTGGTAATTTCTACATATGCTAAAAAAATTTTTTAACATTAAATCTATAATTGAATGTTAAAAATTATAATATATGTTGTTTTTTTTTTTTGTTTTTTTATACATTTACCAAGATTTATGGTAATGCTCTAAAAAGTATTGATCATTGTTGGTTTATGATACCAAATGTGTTAATGTTAACCTGGTAACACTTATATTATTCCGGGTTCAATACAAGTTAAGATCAATCGACAGCATTTGTGGCATAATATTGATTACCACAAAAATGTATTTTGACCTGCCCCTCCTTTAAAAAAAGCAAAAGTCTGGGTTCCAGTGAGGCACTTACAATGGAAGTGAATGGGGGCCAATTTTTGAACGCTAAAATACTCACTTTTTCAAAAGTATAGCTACAAGACATAAACAATATGAGTGTAAACATGATTTTAGTGTGATTAAAATAATTTACTAACCTTTTCTGTGAAAAGTCATAATTTTACAACTTTGTTGCCATGACGATGTAATGTCAACAAACCCTAAAACAACTTTAAAATGGCAATGTAAACAACTTTACAGCTCAAATAATACATGAGTTTTAACAGAAGAATTAATGTAAGAATGTATTGTGTAATGTAAAATTATAAGCTTCACATTTCTCCCTTTAAACCCTCCAAAAAAGTGCCTCACTTTAACCTCGATTTTGCTTGTTTTTTTAAGAGGAACAAGTCTAAATTAATTTTTGTGGTAATCAATATTATGCCACAAATGCTGTCAATTGAACTTAACTTGTATGGAACTCAGAATATTCCTTTAATAATACAATTCTAATTGCTGACAGTGAGCAAACAATGAATTATACTATATATTTTTACTGCATTTATTAATCATGGTTAATATTTGTTTTATTCAAGAACTGGTTCATGTTAGTTCCTAATGCATTAACTAATGCTACCGTATAAAACTTGTTTAAATTTTTAAAATTAATATATGTTGAAATTCACATTAATCAAGATTAATAAGTGCTGTAAATTCATTGTTCGTTTTTGTTGGCTTATGTAGCTAACTTATGTAAACTAATACAGCCTTACTGTAAAGTGTTACTGTTACCATCTAATTTGTGCTATAATGTGCTATATTCGTTTCATTATAAACAGTTATCATGCTCTAGCTGGAAAACGTTTGAACCTTAATACAGTAATTTAATGGCCATTATCTTAAGAAATATTGTCAACATTAAACAAAAAGGAATAAGTAAAAACATTTTTCTCAGAATTAATTTTAATATTTTTTGACAAAAAAGAAATATAATCTCAAGACTTTCACCACTGTACATTTCATGAATACACATCAAGTGCTTGATATAGGCTGAATCTGTCAATCCAGATATAGTCCAGCTCACCGAGCCTCAGTGTCTTTGTGTGGGTGGAATGCAGGTCTCTCTGTAAGAGGGGTCATCCTTCTCGGAGACCCCGGCCGTGCAGCCAGCACTGGGAAAAGTGGGTGTGGTTGGGCATGCACATAGGCATTATGTAGAGTCCTACTGAGAGAACCATAATGTGGGGCATGTGGGAGCCCTGTGCTGATGTAAGCCGTCCTGAGAATCCCTGGTGGAGGTAGGTGAGGATCCAGTGCAGTATGATGCATGGCCAGCAGGTGGCTCCTCTCGCTCTCTTCCCTCAGGAAGGCCAGACGCTGTCGTTCCTCCAGTTGACTTCTCTGTTCCAGGGCCATGGACTGCAGGAACGGCTCCCGTGGGTAAGCAATGTGGCCCATCATCACACGTTGCAGTGGGTCAGTTCTCATCAAGAGGTCCTTGCCCAAGGAGTCTCTCCGAGGAAGGTCTAATCCCCTGTAGATGTTCCGCATGGACTCCCAGTGTTGCGGGGAGTAAGGCAGCCTCTCAGCTCCAGGGAATGGACCCATTCCCAGGAAAGGTGAGACTAGCCGAGTCCTGTCAAGGCTGGGGTGTCCACCGGCAATTCCATTAGGCAAAGGAAGAGTTGAGAGAGGTGAAGGGTTCATACCAGACATTCTGGGACCCTGCCAGGGTTTTTCCACACTCTTCTGAAGGGTTGTAACATCCTGGTCCTGATCATCTCTCTTCTCCTCCTTGACCCTCACCTTGCTGCTCTTTCCGTGAGGTTCATACTCAACTCTGCTCTTCTTCTCAGCTGGCTCCCAGTGCTGAATACCACTACTTGTTCGCTTAATATTTTCTCTTTGTTGTTTTGGTGATGAACTCTCCTTTCCTGCAGGTTTGTCTTCAGTGGGATGGTGCTCACTCTCCACATCCTTTTCTCTTTTGTAACTTTGGATCTCTTTGTGCCTCTGTTCATCAGTTTCTCGGGTTTGTTGCAGGGGCTCTTTTGCTTGAGTTTTCTCTCTCGCCTCGTCCTCATCCTTTGGCTTATCTGGCGAAGGGCCTTTAAAGGACGCTGTTGATTGTTTGTTATCCAGTGCACTCTTTCTGATGGGGGACAAATGTCTCCCATTTGGCTCTTTTGGTTCCCTGCAATGAATGATTGAAATAAGATTATATAAATATTTAGTTTGGTAATCAATATCATGTCAATTGATGTCATTCTTAAAAAATGTCAAACTCCTGTGGGTCAAGGTTTTGCTAGTTTGGGTGCCTAAACTCTAGGGAAAGCTCAGAAGTAGCGTTTCATGAATAGCAATGCGTCAACGATGTTTTGAAGGCATGGAAAGAGCCGTGTCAGCTTGAAGCTGGAATACAGCAAACTAGATTCCTGAAAAAGCACAACTGGACCTCTCTGAAATTCTCATTGATCAACGGACGCGTACGTGCCTTGTGGCTGTTGAAAAGTTTAAATGCTTGGTTTCGTGTGATGCAACGTCACTATCGCATACCCTTGAATTTTTCTTCTCCGTCAATGCAATGCACCATCCCCATTGAAATTAATGCATTTGTTGCATTCTCTTACTAAATATAAACTCTAGTGTGTAGGCTTCCTTAGTTTTGGCAGTTAGTCCTTGCTGGTAGATGCAGTAACCACACCATTATGCGGGCAAAAATTATCTTTCTCCATTGATAGCCAATCAAAAGTAGCTGTTTTAGCTATTATATTATACAAATCCCTACTAACAAACCTTACTAAACCCTAACTAAAACTAACCTCTATACTAACCCTAACCTAACCTTTCATTATATTATACAAATTTTATTATATTATAATAGTAGATGTTTCACTGGAAAGAAATTTTGGAGGGCTCTTAACAGTGTGAAATAGATATACTGTGGGTTTATGTCCTTTGAGGAGTTCTACTATAGTGTGATCAGTCACATTCCATTTAGGCTCAGGTGAGTTGATGGTTAAAATAAAAAATGGAACTGAGTGTCCATTACGCAAAGATGGTAGCATCCAGGTTGTATCTTTCCTGGCTGAATGCACCTGCTGAGCAACTGCCATTGAAATTGATGGGAATGCTAATGGTTAGTTCTCAGTGTCAGTGACAAAATAGCTGTTGCATACCTTTCCAGATCATCTTTGTTGATTATAGAGTCTCTCTTATTTGTTGCTCTGTCTGGTACAGATGGAGCTCTCTCAGATTCAGATGTCCTTGGACACAGAAGGGGTGTGGGGAAAGATGAGGGGGTCTGTTGCAGTCTGTTCCAGGGCTCCTGTGGCCCATTTGGGGTTGGCACCGTTTTACCATCTTTAGTCCCATGTGCTGTGTTCGGTGCTTTGGATGCCAGAGAGTAATCATTATCAGTTGGGCAAATAATGCATTGTACCCTCTACAGCAATAAAGACATCTTTTTTCAAGCATCTTCATGCATATCAGTATAATCAGTATACATGTCCTTACTTAGTGCTGGGTTTCCTAGTCCTCCAAAAGCAGATGTACTCAGTGTCCTTAGACCTCCAAAGGAAAGTGGCTTATTAGAAGACTCTATACAGCAACAATAGAGACATGGTTTCAGATTTTGAGTACTAATATTAATTTAGTACAGTGGCCCCTAAAAAGTATTTGGACACTTAAGCCACACTTGAAATTTTATGAATGTCTTTGCATTAGATAACAAAATGTCAAACAAAGTGGCATTTGTTTTAAAGAAAGATAGCATAAGCTCATTTTTCATGTAAAAGATTTCACAAGTATTTGGACACTTTCTGGTTGTCAAACTTAGTGAAACATGCTCATAGTTAATGTGATGGACACCTGTGTGAACTTAAGGAGAACTGACAACATACATCCACTTAAACTAGGGCTGTCGATTTAATGTGTTAATTCGGTGAGATAAAATTTTTTTTTTTTTTTTAAACACACAAAAAAAAAAAAAAAGCATATATTAATGCAATTAATCATGTCCCCGTAACAAGTCCCTGATAATTAATCATGACTATAATAAGGAATATTCCTATTATGTACCACCTGTTTCAGAACAGTAAGCAGAACTCCATCAAACCACACTCAAACCATCCACTCAGCTTGATGGAGTGCAACTCTGAATGCAGGGGTTCCAAGACATGCTTTTCTAAGTTTCAAACTACTTTTAACTTGATGCTGCGACTTAAAAATACAGTGTTTATGATGCAACACAACCAAAGTGAGATGATCCAAAAGCGTCCGTCTGACTTCAGTTCAACTGACATATGAATTCAATTGCAAAATGGATTGCTGTGGACAGGCCAGTGTTCAATAATATGGAAATAAACAATAAGATATTTTAAGATATTTTTTTATTATCTAATGCAATGAAATTTGTGCATTTTTAAGAGCAGCTAAGTGTCCAAATACATTTTTGGGGCCAGAATTTAATAATCTCATGAGTAAAGTAAGCCTTACCATGATGGGGGACTAAACTGTGGAGGATGTTGGGGGTGTGCGATAAGGGTCCATATGGTGAACCTAAAGGATGTGTGGGGCCTAACGAGAGATGGATGAAATAAATAACTCAAACTGCTGACATAAGCGCTATCCTGTTTCAATCAGTAAAGCCACTCTAATTGTAATTTAATACAACTTTTATGGCTATTATAACATTTGTGGTTTGGAGCACTAAAGCACTGAGATCATTGACATTTATTTATGTTGGTGCAGCTTTGTTCTGCCATCTGATGTAACACAAGCTTTAAGACTTACCTGCATTGGAGAGGACAGTGGAGGGTCGGGGTAAGTCACGTGGCTGCTGTATCAAACCCATTAAGCTCGAACTAGATGATCGATTCAGAAACTCAGGCTTAAACCTAAAGTCTAGCTTATGCGGCTCAGTCTGCATCTGTTTCTGTAAGACAAGTGAAAAATGGGAAGGTTAATTCTGGACCTGGGAAGGTTAAACCTAGGCCTAGTTACAGATTACTTAGAACGGACTGTCAAAATACTAAATTAAAAACGATTGGTTTGATTTTAACATACCTTTATTTTTTGCTGATGATGGTAAACCTGCCATGCAATGTGGACATGCATTGCACACCACTTCCCTGGTTTCTAAGCAAGAAAGAGCAGGGTTAAGAAAAATGGATAAAGAATTCTGTTCCTGATTTAAGATGTTAATTTAAAGGAATATTCCTGGTTCAATATGTTATGCTCAATCAAAGCATTTATGGCATATTATTGATTACCACAAAAATGTATTCCAACTCGTCCCTCCTTTTCTTTAAAAAAAAGCAAAAATTGGGGTTACAGTGAGGCACTTACAATGGAAGTGAATGGGGGCCAAACCGTGAACGTTAAAATACTCACTGTTTCAAAGGTATAGCCAAAAGACATAAACAATATACTGTGTGTGTTAGGGTTACATGATTTTAGTGTGATAAAATCACTTACTAACCTTTTCTGTGTAAAGTTATAGCCAATTTTACAACTTTGTTGCCATGCCGATTTCAACAAACCCTAAAAAGACTGTAAAAATGACAGTTTAAACAACTTTACAGCTCAAATAATACATGAGTTTTGAAAGAAGAAATAATGTAAGCGCTTTTATAAAATTATTAGCTTCACATTTCTACTTTGTAACCCTCCAAAAATTGGCCCCATTCACTTTCATTGTAAGTGCCTCCCTGTAACCTCCATTTTTGCTTCTTCTTTTTTTTTTAAAGAAAAGGTGGGACGAGTCGAAATACATTTTTGTGGAAATCAACATTATGCCACAAATGCTGTCGATTGAGTTTAACTTGTATTGAACCCAGAATATTCCTTTATAAGAGCTTAACAGTCACATGTGAACCTTACTTTTGGTTTAGGACACATTCGATCCAAAAGCAAAAAAATTTGATACAATAAGTTATACTAATTATATTTTCCCAAAGATGGACGAACAGCTGTAAATATTTAATGAGACACATCTTGTTACGCATTTCAAAGCTTTGCAACTGATACTAAACGAATACTTACTCTGGAATCCTTCTGTATAAGTTGGTGTAGCACAGATCCTGGTCTTGACACCGCATCTAATGGGTTGGAAGCCTGAAAACACAAAAGACTGTGTGAAAACTAGGTCCATTTTAAATTGTAAATGATTTTAAATTTTAAATATATATTTATGATAACCATAAATCCATAATATGTCTTAATAGTCCACAGCACATCTCAGAACATACAGTATTATATATTACATACAGTATAAGCAGTTATATAAGTGTCATGTATTGTGATTGTGTGGTTGGACTTATCAGTCAGTCTAATTGGATTGGAACTCAAGTGTCTAGGTTTATTTATTTATTTATTTTTTTCATTTAGGGGCCAGTTTTACAAAACTTTCTTATATAAAATTAAATGAAATTTTATTTCATAAATAGTAAAATTTTTCAATAAAATATAAACAATAAATTCTTGTTAACTACTATTTTCTAACTTAAGAATATTTTATACACCTGAACAGACTTCTTAAAAAGTTCTTATGAATGTTCTTCATGAATTACACTTAGGAACATTCTTTCAAACGTATAATTTGCCTAGAAGAACTTTCTTCATTTTATTTTGTGAATCCGGCCTTTGTCCTTTAAAAAATATGAAGCTTTCCAAATAACAGGCAAAAAAGATTGCAAGACCTCAGCAAGAACCTTTCTTTTCTTTTCTTTCTTTTTCTTTTTCTTTTTTAATCTCAAGAAATAACAAGTTATTCACAGCCTTCTTTCAATGTTGTCAAGGCTTTTTAAGAACTAAAAAAAAAAAAAAAGAAAAAGGAAAGCTGACAGACGGAGTGGCAGGCAAACCTTGGGTTGAAAAGCTCCCTGGAGAGAGCTGAATGGTCCAGCAGGTGGAACCATAGGAGGTATTCCAGTCATTACTGATGGATAGGATGGGACCAACTGTAGTGAAACAGCAGAAAAATGTCATTAATGTCAGGAGAAAAGAATGTTTGTGCCGATTCAGGACGTTTCTGGCCTTTAAAACACATTCTCAAACTACTTTCACCTCAAATGTTCATGAGCAGTGATCAACCAATTCATAAACATTTGAGGTAGCATTAGCCAAAATTCAGATAAAAATACGAATGATTAATTATTAAATGTTTTTATTATTATTACTATAATATAATAATAATTTTATTATTTATATAATAAACAATTATTTTAAATATAAATAATATATAATTTAAAAATCAACTATTAATGATCAAAAACATAACAAATGCTGAATTATGTCAACTTATGAAATGAAACAAACAGTTCCCACGGTTATGAAAATATGTTAAAATTGTTTTCAAAGCCTTGAAAATTCATAGAATTGAATTGAATCTCAAAAATCATGGAAAGGTCATGGTAATTTCAATACTGAAAATAAAATGTTCTAGATACTCTTTACTAAACATTTAAACAGCTACA
Organism: Myxocyprinus asiaticus; assembly: GCF_019703515.2. NCBI lineage: Eukaryota > Metazoa > Chordata > Actinopteri > Cypriniformes > Catostomidae > Myxocyprinus > Myxocyprinus asiaticus. The sequence goes on along the minus strand of NC_059382.1, from coordinate 22,031,675 downwards.
TTTTGCTCGTGTTAAGCTTGTGTACAGTAAACTTAATGATGAAGGCATAATGATGTAGACTTTATGAGCAAATTGTTCTTAATTCAAGTCACTTCTTTTCAATGAATCTAGTTCACAAATCAAACTAGTTCAGTTAGTCAGAATTATTTATTAGAAGTCTGAATCAAAATTATTATTTTTTTAAATCCAGTATCACAAACAACTAGAGTGGTCATGGAAAGGTAATGTAAAAAGTATTAGTCAAAAAGTGTGGTAACCCCATGGGACCGTGTCACTCAAATCACAGGCTATTATGTGCACAGGATATACTCCTGATGTAACTTACACTGTGTTTTTGAAAGGTGTCCACTTTAGCTGGGTATTTGTCAAGCTGCAAAGTAAAAAAATATATTTGCACTTAGCAGTTTTGTACTTTATAAATAGTAGTGTTTCAGTCAAAACTTTATTATGAACATAATGCATAAACATGCATCCTCACTTGTCTGGCAGGGTTACGCACCAGTGGTGCTGTTGGGCTGGGCATGATGGATTGGGGAAAGGGTGTGAAGGTATGCTGATGAGTGTGTTGATGTGTGTGCTGGTGCTGGTGGAACTCTGTGCGAAGGTAGGCTGGAGGGGCCAGTGCGCCACCTTGATCGACAGTCTGGGAGGCCAGGAAGCGAGAGTTTAACTCCTGTCGCAGCATATCGTGCTCTAGAGAGTCCACAACAGAAATCACATGAAAACGGCATAGTTAGTATGCGCTATGTGAATAAGACACAGTCGTAACCTAATGTATGGCAATGTAAGGAATGATAAGAGGTGCTACTACACCTATGTAGGGACCTGTAGATTGCGCACCAGGCACAGGCAGTCCACTTCCTGTTAAGAGGGGTGGAGGTGGAGGCAGGGCTGTTGTTGGGGCAAACATGTTGAGATGTTTGGAGCAGACGATGGTTATAATGCACTGCCTTCTTTAGCTTGTGCTTCTGGCAAGTTCTTGTAAGCTGCTTTAAAAGGTGCAAGACTAGTTCTGGTTTGGAAGATGGTTTGGTTCTAAATATCTTCTCCTTGAGGCATCCTGCCCGTCATCTGCTGGTGTCGCATTTGTGGTATTGGCAACATTAGCAAGATCTGCAAGACAAAAATAAAAAATAAAAAATTAAGTTAACAAAAAGGATACAAAGCCAAGTTATTAAAGACACACAATAGTGATGTAGTCACTATAATTCTCTTTACTTTGAGCACATTTCCATAGAGTTTGCATTTTCTGTAGAATATGTGAGTGGTGCTTACCCATGCAAAACTCGCCACCACAATCCTAGAGTGTTCAGGGTGGTTGCCAGGGCATTGCTATGTGGTTGCTATGGTGTTCTGTGTGGTTGCTTACTATTCCAAGACAAGAGAGCCCACTACCAAGTCTTTATGATATTCTGGTTCCTTGATATGGCTCGGGTTCTTCCTTAAATGTAGTTTTACTGGATTTATTTTTACCAATTTAACGTCCACCAGGTAAAAATCATTTGATTGTGTAGAAAAGTATTACCACTCTCCTCCACAAGCCACATGATTTGGTGTGGGACATGTTATGCACTGAAGTTTAATACTTAAGGTTAGGGTTTGTTCAAATCCTTAACCCTAGGTATGAGCAATAGTCATAGCCTTAGCAAGCATTATTAATAAGACTGGCTAATTGGGAAAATATACAGTATAGGGCTTTAATCCAGTACTAAATCCTTTAATTTTACTTAAATAACATGTGCAATGGAAGATAATTAGTTATAATGCAATAAGTACATGTTTTTAAACAGGGCATACCATGTTGCAGTGATGGAGTCAAGGCAAAGACGACAAAATGTGGAATGCAGAGCTCATGAAGCACAGCTAACAAAATAAAAGACCAAAACATCTCTCTTTTTACAGCATCACCCTTTTCACATGCTTTAAACAGCTGCCATACTGCAGGATTTAATGGGTGACATTGGTTTCACAGTGACATTTACTGGTCCCTCCCAGGGGGGGCGCTAATAGTGAATGCAAATGTGATGAAGGGCTGAAATCCCTTGAGGGATTCGCCCATCTATACAACCTACAATTACCTCCTTTTGAACAGCACTCATGCACATAAACAAAGCAGTAAATCTCTTTTGTGTCGAGCTGTCAATTTCAGCCTTTTCTCCAGTGCCTGCTGTTTTTATAGTGAAAGGTCTTTTGAGAGCAACATAATGGATTGTTAGCTTCTCTGAGGGTAGACCTCCTTTCGTGAACACCAGGGGTCTGTGGAGGAGGGAACACAAGGAGCAACTTATTCGCCCATGCTGATCTCCAAATCCCCGGTGATGAGCTGTTTGTATTGAACTGGGTGTCACAGTTTCAGGGGTCATTTAAACATTTGGAACAGTACATATCTTTGGAGGAAACTAAGAGTGCATATAATGCAGCCATGCTCCCCTGTTTGCTAAATATGAACTGTTTAAAATTGAAAATATAATGTAATACTGCTGAACTATTGCTTGTGATGGTAAATTGTGTCCAAACTGCAATATTTTATTAAAGTACAGAGAAGCATATCAATTCATAATGAGACGAACATGTAATGCTGGCTGAATTCATAAGTATCCAGAAAGGAGAACAGATGGTCCCAATCTAGACTGTAATGAGTGGTACAGACCACATGGCACAGCTTAATAGCTTGACCAGTTACAAAAAGATGTAAAGTTTTTTGTAAAGTTAAATAATAAGCCCAGAAAGTCCTTAATAGGCCCTTGGATCATAATGCAAATGGTATTTAAACCTAATTTGCATCCATTTTAATCAAAGAACAGCATGTACTGATAAAAAAACAAAACAACTTAAGTACTTCCAAAAACTAAAGCAATAATAAATAATACAATTAAAAAGACAAACTTCGATGCTGGCTTGACAAAGCCTGGCCTGAAAGTTGAGGTTTGAAGATTTAACAGACCTTGCAGTAAGACAGACAGACAGATAGATAGATAGATAGACAGATGTACTTGTTTACATTAAATTTTTTTTGACAGTTGGAGTTTGAATACTTCAAGGTGGGAGAAAAACACTGACATTTCAGATTCGGATGGCAATAAAATCACTGACTACCCCCCTGTAAATGCTGGAATTACCTCACGTCCCCATGTAAAATAATTGCCATCCGAATAGGGCTTAAGTCAGAACAGTCTTAAGGTCTGCGCTGAATATGGTGAATGTAGCTTGAAAACACAAGGATGAGTTCCATTTAATAGTTTTGGTCTTTGTTTAGGGATTGTGGAAAAACCTTATTAAGTCTTAAGTGTAGAACAGTATGTTGGCATTTTCAAGCCAGCATAATAATTAAAAATGTTTGGCCAGGGCAGTTTCACTGTATTCATATTCAAAAACTCTTCCGTCATTTTGCTTAAACTGCTTATTTTCAATTAGTGTCATACCACAGTAATGCTCTATTATGATGCAGGTCAGGAATTAGGCTAAGCCTCTGTTTGGAGCTGTCGGGCCACCAGCAAATTTGTTTCCTATGTCAGTTGGCAGCTCCCTTCTCCAAGCCATTTTTGTCATTCATCAACCCCATTACTGGCCTAACCCTTGGAGGCATGCAAAAATGAATGGCCTAATCCCTCCATTCTCACAAAGACAAGATTAGCTGGAGGTTAAACACTCGTGCTCTTTAAATTTTGTCCTTGACAGGGTGCCAGGGAAAGCTCTTAATCTTGTGAAGGGGCAGTTGGAGCAAGCTTTGTATGCACACAAAAGTAGACAAGCGAGGCTCAGGCCGAGTGCAGGTAAGCCCTCTTAAATACTGCCCATGATCTTCGAATCAGATTGTGTTTACTGTGGCGATCCCTCTGCGGTTTACAGTCACAGATGGCGGGAGACGTCTAATAAATCATACTGTGGCATCAAGGACTGTGTGCATTTTTTGCTGGGGCCAGTTGGCAAATGACTCAATGAGTGAAACAGTTGTTATTGTCTGCTGACAGGTTTTAGCTAGCTGTGAATGAAGCCCACTCAGCTAAAGGTGCATCTGTTGGGCTGCACCTCTCTGACACTTAGCAACATTTGTCCGATCTCTGATACAGTGAACACAGGGCGGCTTCGTTGTGGTGGCCGACACAATACATTTGGATTTTCACCTGTGTATGCAGGAATGTATTGTGGTAATCCAATGAAGAATTATATTCAAGCCTTAAAGGGATGTTTCATCCATAAATGAAAATTCTGTCATTATTTACTTCCATGGAACACAAAAGAAAATGTTAGGCAGAATGTTAAGGACTGACAGCCTAAGTCCCTATTCACTTTCATTGTATAGAAACAATGCAACGTCAACATACTTCCAAATTTCTCCTCTCGTGTTCCACTGAAGAAAGAAATTCTACAGGTTTTTAATAACATGAGAGCGAGTAAACGATGACAGAATTTTTTATCTTTGTGTAAATAAACAAATTAACAATAATTGTTACTCTGTCAGGATAGAAAAAATTTAGGATTACTCAAACTGAAGCATTAGAAAAATCATTAAAAAGACTCCTACCTCTTTAGAACCCTATATTTCTCAACTCTGATATGTCCACATCTTTGAATCATGCTAGAATCCATTGAAAAACTGCCTTTCCAGTCAGTCCCAGCCAGCTGTAATGTTCCAGGTTGAGAAAGTTCGCTCTGGTGCAATCAGCAGGCGTTCAACAGCTCTTGAATAAGACACAGGGGAACAGTATCTCGCTCTGTTCTCAACTTGCCAGTCTGTCTGTGGGATCACAGGCTGTGGTGTTGGGTATCACACAGACTAAGCGAACACTTCCTTTATGCCTGACTGCTCTCTCTCTCTCTCTCTCTCTCTGTCTCTCTCTACCTTCCAACTCTAAGTTAACACATAAAATCAGTAAGCCAGCTGGGTGGTGTATGTACAGGATTTTCACACTGTTATTACACTAAATAAATACTCTTCTTTGGCCATGAAAGAATTGTAGACATTTTTTTTTTTTTTTTTTTTACAATGTTCTCAATGAACAAGAAGCAAGCCGATCTCATGAAAATTCGTAAATAATTTATGAGTTGGCAATTTCGTATGGTCTTGCATGATGTTGTTCACATAAACTCATACAACTTCATCACGTACAAATTCCCGGATGTCTAAGGCGGAAGTAATCGCGAGTTTCATGCATGAGGCGTTAAGGACATACTTATTAATATTATGCCCTTACCCAAACCCCTTATCTAAACTTAACCAATCAATAGAGTGTGTAAACATGATAGGAAGCTGTTGTGTATGACAGAAGCATGTCCAGCGACGTCACTGGCTGTAGTGAAAGTCGTAGGAAGTGCTGTCGCACGATATCATACGAATTAGCCAAATTTAGAAAAGTCGTACGCATCCTGACAATTTTGCCATGAGAGTGTGTTGGAAAAAGAACAATTGAAATCTACCATATATTTCATCTGGAGTTTCAGAACAGATTGCAACAATGTCTCAAACTGTGCTCAGATAAAAAAAAAAAAGTTTGCTTTAAAAAGTCATATGTGAACTGAATGTTTCTTATCAAATTCTTCTGTACTCTTACCAGCGTGATCACAAGGGAGTTCGACATGTTGTTTTCGACAGTTCCCGTATCCTAGAATCGGCCACATTATGCCGACTCACTGACAAACGCCATCTCCTATGAGACATTTTTGCATTGGCTCCAGGCTGTTTACCAGTTGTTTACAGGCTGTTAGCCAATTGTCATTAGTTGTTTACTTTCCAAGTGCGTTGCGTCAGCAGTCTCGAATGTTGCATTTTTCCCTCTAACATTACATTTTACTCCACTGATGGTTAGGTTTAGGTTTGGGGTTTGGTTTGGGGTGGGGGTAATTTACTTTTAGATTACTTTCCAAAAGTAACTACCTTTTTTTTTTTTTTTTTTTTTTTTTTTTTTTTTTACTAAAAAAGTAATCAGATTACAGTAATTACTTTGTAATCATATTACACCCAACACTGGTCAAAAATTGTCTCATATGTTTCTGTTTTTATTTTAGGGTTGAAATAAAACATCTACCTGAAGTCTTCTGACCTAGGAACCTATGAGCAATTAAAAAATTATCTGGGATAACAAGGATTATTTTTAATAATCTCATTGTCTTTTCAGTAAACATATTCACCCCATATCCTGTACATCCCTTCAGTTTTAAAGCTTTAAATCCAAAAGTCTTTTATAAATGTGCAATTCCCCTTTTAAAACCACATTTCATCAGCCACATGAACAAAGAATAAAGCCTTAGTTAAGCAACTTGTCTCTTGTTTTTATAAAGTAAATCCCTTTACAATGGATGATGTGAAAGAACAGTTCAGGACACAAGCTAAGGATGTATAAATTGCTGTGAGCAAAACGACCATGTTCTCCCACAGTCAGTACAATGGGTGGCAATGCTTGCCGTTGAGCTGTTTCATTATTCAGTGGTCAGGTTTCGCTCATTCGGGGATTAGTGATGGGGATGTAGGCCGGCCATAGACACAATGTTCACTGATGCTTATGGGATGTGTTGTACCTCCCGCTTCTGAGAAAACCAAGCCCCCGGCGCGCCAGTAAAACAATCAGTAGCGTGGAGAACGCTAGAGCCTCAGAACCTTACCTATAACAGATCTCTTGTAAATCAACTTCAGGAATAATTAAGGAGCCTGGGCTCAGCTGTGCTTATGCTAAAGCCTTAAAGGGATAGTTCAGGCAAAATGAAACTTCTGTCCTGATTTACTCATCCTCATTTTGTTCTGAACCCATATGAAAGAGAAAATAGATGTTGGACAAAATGTTAGCCTCAGTCACAATTCACTTTCATTGCATCTTTTTCCTAAACAATGAAAGTGAATGGTGACTGAGGCTGTCATTCTGCCTAATATCTCCTTTTGTGTTCTATGGAAGTGAGAAGGTCATAAAGGTTTGGAACAACATGATAGTGACTAAATGATGACAGAATTAACATTTTTGGATGAATGATCCCTTACACACAGCAATGTGAGCTCAAAAGTTGAATAGTCAAAGGTGTTTATTTGAGTTGTGTTGAAAGCTCCAAACAGGCAGCTGTCTCGCTGATCTCTCAACAACGCCGATCCCAGCTATACACTTTCCCCCGACGCTTGGGCCAGGCCCGGCTCGGGTTACCACGGGAACAATGTGAACCCTGTTCTGACTGCCTATCTCACAGACTCTGTTGCACTAACATGTATCCCTATGTCTGCACTGGACAAGGGATGAACAGATTATATTATGGCCTTGAATAGTTTCACTCAACTTTGAAGGTGGCTACAGTGATACTGCCTGTGAAATGCATTCTGAGCCCTGTATAGCTTCACAAGCATCACAAGAATGTGGAAAACTATCTATACTGGCCAGTTACCACACCTCAGCCAAAACTGCGGGCTAATCTAAAGCTTTTCTGCAAATAGTGAATAGTTATTCCTGGATGAGACATGTTACAACTGTGAGTGGTGAGGGAAGTAGTCAAACTTTGACAGCCGAGTGTCAGGGAAACAGATGACCCTCAGCAAGCTTGCTCTAAATCAGTGGATCTCAACGGGTGGGTCGTGACCCAAAAATTAGTTGCAGGTGTGTTCTGATAGGGTTGAGGACAAATGGAAATAAATAATGCTAAATGCAAAAAATATACTATTTATATTTATTTAAATTGTATTAATTATATTATCATGTATAGTTAGGATAGCACTATAAACAAGGATATCAACTTTTAAAAGGCTTCCCATTTCTTTTGTTGTTGCTGTACACTGCTATGTGTCCAATCAAACCAGCCTGATCTCATGAAAATTACATGTAACCTTACACGTATCATGGCAGTTCTGAGGTGAAATGTCCACTGTGTGCTAGAAGCAAGTTAAATTTTCTCTCCAACCTTATTGAGTTGACAAAATCAACAAAACCTATCTCCCTATTCTAAACACTATACCTAACCAATAGTGTCATAAAAAACCAATGTGAGATGAAAAACAGAGGAAGTAAATGTTTTATCGAGTTTAACATAAAAAAAAAAAAAAAAACTGACCTCCCTACCCTAAACTTTAAACCTAAACTTAACCGATTGTGTCATATAAAGCAAGTGTGACATGAAAAACACAATTACTGAAGCAACATCATTATGTGGTGTTTCTATGACACTTTCGATTCGCATGTTGACTCACATGCTCTTCAGGACTTGTACCCCAGTCCTTTGCATCGCAAGTGCATTGCTTCTTCATCCTTATACCACGCAATATGATCATATTTGATCAAGCTTGTAAATGTAGTTAGTTATGTAATGCAAACGTTAAAATGTATCGCTTTACAAGTCACGCGTTAAAGTAAAAGTGTTTTGATGTCATAATGTTATCCATTGTGCGAAGAGCAGGGCGAAAAGTAAGTGTTTATGAATGAATAATCTGGCCTTTTATGCATGATTTGTGTGAAAGGGAATAAAGGTCATTGTAGTTTTAGCACCTGTAGTGTTTATTTAACAGGAAACTGATGTGATACGTACAACGAGCCTGTAAAAATTATTTTGCAAAAATGTAAGTATATGAACATGATTCTGTAAGACCAGATTGCATCAAACTCTTCGGTATCAGACACTTGGTCATATGTCTAATGCTAATGCAATATTTGTCCCAGTGTTTGTTACGTGTGTTAGGCTCACCCTTCTGCTGTTGTTTATGCATTTACAAAATTGTACATTTTCAGATTCAGCCTTGTCAATAACTTAGCATATTATTTGGCCTATGCTATCATGTCATTTTGTACACAACAATTTTGGTATTGTGCTGGGTTGCCACTATCCAATGTAAAAAGAAAAATTCCTGAAGCAAAACCATTTCAGAACCAGTGCTATAAATATTAGCATGTCAGTATAATAAGCACACAACCACAGCAACAGAAGCGTCCACTCCATGTGTCCATATTATTTGTTAACAGTTTACTTTGTAGGTCTGCAAATGTCATTTGTGCTTGAGTGTCAGGTCTAAAAATGCCCAAGTCCAGAGAAAGCTAATTACAAATATGATGTGTCATTCAAGGAGATGATGTCTAATTAAAAACTAAATTCCAAGAAGCACTTGGCACAATGCTGAAGAACTAAACCGTCCATAAAAGCTGTCTAATCCCCTGTGATTGAGACAAGCATCCTTTAACTCAATTGTATTAAGATGGCTTAAGGTCTAATAGGCTTCCAAAACATCGTTGCACTATCTGCTCACATCCTTTCCATTACTTTAAAAAGTCAACCATGGTGCACAGTTCAGCAAAATATCAAGTCTTAAAATATCCCCCTCTTTCAAAAGTGGTGCTAAAACAAAAATCTCTTTGCACTTAAAGGGATTCTTAATAATAAAAAAAAAGAAAATTAGACATTATTTACTCACCCTCATGTTGTTCCAAACCCTTTCTTCCATACAATGAAAGTGAATGGTGACTGAGGATAACATTCTGCTGAACATCTCCTTGTGTGTTCCACAGAAGAAAGTAGTCATACAAGTCTGGAATAACATGAGGGTGAGTATATGTGATGACAAGATTTTCATTTTTGGGGTGAATTTTTCCATCATCTGCATCCACCTTGATTATCCAGCATTTAGTCGCAAAATACGACCACTATGTAAAGTCTAGAAGATGTTGTTGTTATTCAAACATAAGAATCAGTACCTCCAAGAACGTTGCCTCCTGTGCAAAGCAGCAGGCTGACCAAAGGCTGTTACCCATCAGTCCACTGAGACTGCAGCCCAGGGCTGGTGGCTGGACCTTGGCCCCTGCTGACAAATGTGTTAGACAGGAGCTTCTGAAGCACCCGCTCTTACTTAAAGACGTAAATTCCATTAACTATTGCTGGTGACTCTATAAAAGTAATCTGGTTAAGTTCTTAAGTGCCTCTGATTCGATTTTAGCACAATTAAGAAGCAAAAACTGCATGAGACGAATGGTGATGAGTGACAAAGAGAGAACTGTTCATGGTTTTCATTAATGCTTCATGACATAAATGTGAACTGTGCCAAGAAAAATAAATCCAAGGACTGTGAGCTTATAGGTAAATAAATCAGCAAGGTTAAAGTGTTTTTGGGTGAGCAGTCTGGCTGTGGAGGGACCGGCCCCTTTATCCAATTATGTGGAAGATTACCAGCACGTACTTGGCCCGAACACACCAACCTCCAAAGTTATCAAGAGGCTAATTGGCTCAAAGGGTATTGTGTTTTACATCCTTGTACTCAATCCAAGGTATTTCTCATCATGCCATCTGCTCAGTGCCAAAAGAAAGTGTCTTTTTTTATCTTTTATTTCACTATTCATCCTATTTCAGAACTGTAATGGTATGATAATGCAAGACTTCAATGCAAGAAAGATTTTTAGACTGGGAAAAAGCCATGATCTTTTTCTGCATATCCAAAGAAAATAAAAAAGGCTAAGAAGCTTTAAAATCTGGAATGTTTCCTTGTTAGAAGAACAAGCCACGTCCAGAGAAATGCACTCCAGTGAAATGCACTTTATGGTTGTCAGTAAATATAAATACTGTAGGTTTCTAACAATTCAGATGTGCAATATATATTTCACAAGGTGAGATCTAACAGAATGCAATATTAAAGGGTTAGGGGTTTTAGTGACACCTGATTTATAGCATATGCATAAGAGCTCTCTTTTATAATTTATTATTATTATGGAGTCCAAATAAATATAAAACTGCTCACTCTCTGAGGATTGCTCAGAAGAGTCTGTCTCCTTGGAATAAGTACTGGCGATGATGACGCTGTCCTTGGATGACTATCTGTTAATATCTATCAAACCTGTACAGAGGTGTTAGATATAATGTTTGCTTAACAATTCTCATCCAGGGAAGCAAATAAACACAGATAATGCAAATTCAGTAAGGGGTATGCCAAGAAATGTGAACAATAACAATGGACTTTGCTATCATTTGAGAGGTTATATGGACATTATTGAATGAGCTTAAAGGAAAAGTTCGCCCAAAAAGCTCCAAAATGCACATAAGGCAGCATAAAAGTAATCCATACGACTCAAGTGATTAAATCCATGTCTTCAGAAGCCATATGATAGGTGTGAGTAAGAAACAGATCAATGTTTCTCAACAAGTCATTTTTTACTATAAATCTCCACCTTTGACCAGTCCCGACCAGTAGGTGGCAATATGCATGAAGAACGGTAATCGCCAAAAAACTAAAGAATGTGGAAGTGAAAGTGGAGATTTGTAGAAAAAAGGACTTAAATATTTATCTGTTTCTTACCTACACCTATCAAATCGCTTCTGAAGACATTGATTTAACAACTGGAGTCACATGGATTACTTTCATGCTGCCTTTATAGGCTTTCTGATGCTTCAAAGTTCTGCCATCATTCACTTGCATTGTATGGACCAACAGAGCTGAGATATTTTTTTTTAAATGATTTTTGTTCTGCAGAAGAAAGAAAGTCTAGATATATATATAGATATATATATAATATATATATATATATATATATACACACACACACACACACATGTGTGTGTGTGTGTGTGTGTGTGTGTATATCTATATATATATATATATATATATATATATATATATATATATATATATATATATATATATATATATATATATATATATATATATATATATAATATATATATCTATTATCAGCCACAAGAGGGCACTGTTTTATCAATTCAAAACATGACAAGCGGCTCCGCTGTTTTAAAGACACGATGCTTTCAAAGAAATCACTGACTGAAACAATCATTATCCGTTGTTCACATCAGGAAACGCAAATCTAACATGTAAAAATGAAAACAAAGCGCAAACTGGAGCAAAATGAAAATAAATCATTTTAATATGAGTTACATTTTTTAACTACTTTCTACAGATACTAATTAAGTCATTTTTCAAGTGCTTCTATGCAATGTCACAATCAATATCACAGTACGAATAGGCAAACAAATCATTTTAAAATTGTACATTTAATTAGGACTTTTGAGGTTTACTTACCCAAAATAGTGACAAACTCTCTGGTGCTTCTCGGTGCAATCCAGAAACTCAATACAACCAAAAGTGGTCCTTTTAACTTTCCAAAGCTTTTCAGACTTGGATCCCTCCAGTATTAGTACATAAGAGTGTTGTCTTAAAAGTTGCTTTGCTACATGGACAAAAACCCTAAAATATGAATTGCAGGGTCCCTGTAAAATCAAGGAGCTTTGACAAAGTTGTCTTGTTTTTTGTTTTTGTTTTTTCACACAGGTGATATACGATTGACGTTTAACATGTCCATCCTTCACCAATCCTTCTTGAAGAAAAGGAATTTATATCCATTGATATCCTTCAAACAGGAGGTAAAACAGTTTAAGCACAAATCCACTCAGGTGAAATCACAGATTACGTCATGCCCTCCTTAAAGCATGAGATCCATTCCAGAGTCTGTGTGCCTGTTCTCTAAACTCTGCTCCACTCAAGAATGCTCCCTCAGTTGCGAACTGTGCATTCCTCTGTTCCCTCCCTCAGCAGACCCTCCCACTGCCTCCACACCGCCCTCCTCATCTCCCTGTGGCCCTGAGAGAACCCTGACTGAGCACCCCAGTGGCAGGACAATTACTACACTCCTCTCTCCTCAACACATACATATAGACAGTCTAGTGATTATGGCCATCCACTTAATTACAGGCTGAGAATAACTGGAGGGGACAGGGGACAAGTCCCGAATGCTGATGAGATGGTTTCACCTCACACTGAAATGAGACTTCACTATCATTGGGTGACAGCGTCAGTTCCAATTAATGTTCCTGTGCTGGTATGCCACCCTGGTTCTTTGTAGGGCGAGAAAAGGACAATATGATTTAATATGGTGACTGTCATTAATGCTTCAAATAAATGTTAAAGGGGTAGTTAACTCAAAAATGAAAATTCTGTCATCGTTTATTCTCCCTTATGTTGTTTGAAACCTAAATGACTTTCTTCCGTAAAACGTCACAAGAGAAATATAGCAGAATGTATGAGCTGCTGTTTTCAATACAATGAAACTGGATGGGGACAAGGGAATGTCAAGCCAACATTATAACACGGAAAATCGACTTGTTGTGTATCCTGAAATCACGGCCATTCACCGAATTACTAACAAGCACCATCACGCATCACACATTTTTGCACCAATTTAAGTGTGAATGCATTTCCCTCAAGTGCTAGCCTCAAAGACACGGGCTCTGGTCCCATGGGAACCAGGAAGAAGTAATTACATAAAAATGGTTTGCACAGGGGCCTGGGTAGCTCAGCGAGTATTGACGCTGACTACCACCCCTGGAGTCGTGAGTTCAAATCCAGGGTGTGCTGAATGACTCCAGCCAGGTCTCCTAAGCAACCAAATTGGCCCAGCCGCTAGGGAGGGTAGAGTCACAGGGGATAACCTCCTTGTGGTCGCAATTAGTGGTTCTCACTCTCAATGGGGCGCGTGGTAAGTTGTGCGTGGATCGCAGAGAGTAGCATGAGTCTCCATATGCAGAGTCTCCGCAGTGTCATGCACAACGAGCCACGTGATAAGATGCATTGATTGATTGTCTCAGAAGCAGAGGCAACTGAGAGTTGTACTCCGCCACCAGGCTTGAGGTAAGTAACCATGCCACCACGAGGACCTACTAAGTAGTGGGAATTGGGCATTCCAATTTGGGAAAAAATTGTTTAATATTGGTTTGCGCAATTCTGAGATTGCATTTTCACTCTAGAATTAAATGTTTACTCTACTAATGGTTAGGTTTAGGGTTGGGCTTTGGGTTAAGGGGTAGACTTTAATAAATATGCATTCCTGGTGACTGTTTTAAATAATTTACAACAAAAAATACAACTCACATTTGGCAGCACTCTGTGGACATTTCACAAGTAAACTGAGCTTACACGTTCAACGACACTTCCCGCATCAGTCACTGGAGGGTGGTGATTCGAATTTTGGTAAACACAGATCGATTTCAGTTGAAGAATTTTCGAATTACTGTTGCTGAAATTCACAGAGACCCTGTTTACATGCACTAAAGAAAACAGTTTATTCCAGAGTTTTTGCAGAAAGCAACATTCTAAAATGTCATGTAAAAAACACAAACGGCATTCAGGATGTGTCATTAACGTCACAGGACATCAACAACACAGCACAGTGTAAAGAATTTAACATTTCTTGGAGTACAGTGGGAAAAGGGAAAATCACACACACACTATAAACTATACCAACTTATACAAACCACTTTAAAATATCAACTACTGCCCCTAACCTCCGCGTATACACGCTCAAGTACATTGGGGGAATAGTGAAGTTTGGCGTAAGATGGAAACCCCACTATTGCAGCGCAATTCCGCTGCAGGTCACAATGGAAAGTTAAGGAAACAAACACAGCAATAACTTTGGAATATCTGGAAATAAAGTCAAGAAACAGTGAACAAAAAATAGTTGTCTTATAATTGTATGTTTACACCAGTTTTGCGGGGAAATTATTTGGCTGTGGAGAAAGCTGCTTACTGACCGTGCTGCATCTGCATACAAGAGTAAAGTATATGCATACAACACAATACATGTAAACGCAAATGGCGCTTTCCTGTCTTTGTCTCTCAATAATCGGCTCTCTGGTGTCCATGTAAACAAGCTCAGTGGTCAGTCTGGTCAAGCCTCAAAAAGGACAAAAAATAAACCATGGACATTCTGCTATATACATTATGACTCCTTTAGTGTTCCATGGAAGAAAGAAAGTCATAAGGGTTTGGAACGGCATGGGTGAGTAAATAGACATAATTTTCATTTTTGGCTGAACTATTCCTTTAATGTCATGCACACTGTGTTGTGGAATTCTCGCAGGACCATGTTAGAGTAAATTCATTCACACACCATCACTGAGAAGAGCCAATCACAGACCACATCATCGAACCGAGAGTTGTGAATGTCAGCAGGAAAAGGGCATTGCAAGATGATAGATCACAAGACAGGAAATTATCACAACAGATATATCATATAATTTATTATAACCATCAACACCCCTGTGGGAGGAGGAAACGCATGAAAGCTCCCTGCCCTAGTCTGCCTCCAGCCCTCGTGTCTTCCACTGCTAATGCCGTGTCCTCTCTGAACCGTGGCCCAGCTGAAGAGTTGGGGATGGGCTCTCTAGGGGATATAGTACAAGACTTCAAAGTCCACAGCCCGCCAGGACTGCAGGGAGGTCTCATTCAGTCACTGCCCCTGTCGGCCCTGAGGGGGTTTCTAATTGCATTTCACAGGCCCCGAACAAAACAAGGCCTTGTTCAAGCTGAAGTTGGTCCTCCTACTGGGATATAGCTGTGATTTGCAACTCCTTGGTGGGACATGGATCTTTGGCGTGCCAGCACAGCGGCGAAAAACAGTTTCGACTTCCTTCTTCTGATGAGACACGCCGGGACACTGATCATTGAAAGAAATGAAAGGAAAACGCAGCCGGCTACGCAGGCGGCTGTGACACCTTCATTCTCCCAACAGAATGCTTTCCGTGTGTGGGACTGGAGGCAGATGTGTGGGCTCGAGTTGAAAAATTAATTCAGAGCTACCCTAGGAGACATGAAATGATATGCAGGCCATCAAATATCATCAAACAGCACAAGATTAGGGGGTTTTCGTTTCATAATTTATAAGATCCAAATAACAGCGAATGTACTTTCAACTGGGTCTAGCTAAGCCACACATTATTGCTGTATGTTTTATTCTGACTGTGGTGGTTTGATGTCTAATATGAGCAAAGTCCTTATTTATGGACTAGTTTTTGACAGAAAGGTACTGCATTTTGTTTAAATCAGACATGCAACATGCATATGTTTGAGAATCCTACTGCATTTGACATTACCACCGAGGTATTTCATATCAAACACATTCAGTTTTCACTTAAAAGCTGTGTTAAAGGAGTATGCTAATATGTTACATGTATACATTATGATGTTAAACTTGTCTTTTCTCTCTTCTAACAGATCACTTTAAATGCGTTTTAAAATAATACAATATTCTTGTCATGAATTCTTACTCTATCTCTAATATCAATTCTCACTCAAACTCTATAGTTAAATATATTATCTGTGACTCTATAGTTAAAATGGAATATCTATGACTTTATAATACATAGTCATAAAATAATATATAGTCAAAAATTCCTTACTCTAATCATCACTGCCTAACCCTAATTCATAAAACAAAATATTTGTGGATATTTAACAGTCAGGTTCCATTCAGGTGTGACTACTAGGTTAAGTCTAACATGAACAGTTTATTAGTTTTTTTGTTCTTTATTTTTCTTCTTTTTATTAAATGCAAATAAAATGTAGATATTCAAAAACTAAGACCCACTAGAAAGTATATTGTATTAGATTTTATATTATTGTATATACATTTTACTTAATGTATACTGCAGTATATTGCAAACATACTATCAGCATATTATAGTAAGTGTAAATATACTGTAGTTATGTTTTAATAACTAACCTTTTAATGTTCATATTTGCAGTAGGCAACTACAATGCATAGTTTTGATAAAACTGTTCCTTTTGATCTGAACTAACATTATTATTATTATTATTATTATTATTAATTAATTAATTAATTAATTAATTATTATCTTTTACATTTTCATGACCAAATACAACATATGAACAGCATAAACATACATACATCATAAACAACATAAATTTCCCCCCAAAATAAATTTGCTTTGTTCAGCATGGATTTACATTGATTGCACACAATCTTTTGCCATATTCTGATTAATACAAGAATAATGGGACACTGAAATAATCCTAAAGGCAATATTTTCAACAGTGCCATCACAGTTTAAGTAATTTAAAAAAATCGTAATCATATATTATCAGCTGACAGAGTACATTGATTTATTTTCTAAGATTAACACAAAGGAGTAAATCCCTGTTAAATGTTATCATCATCAAAGGCAGAACATCTGAGTCAGATGTAATTACTCAAAATTAGTCATTTGTGTAATAACTCATTCCACTGAGTCCATTCTAAAACATTGGTTCAAAATACTACATAATAACTCTGTCCCTGCTCTAGCCACTCCCCTGAACACCCTAAAAAAAACAAAGAAATCAAATCAAGAATGAGCACACTCAGACACGCAAGTTTTACCCTTCTGTCTTTTTTTTTTTAACACAGAAAGATTCTTGTAGACTTGCCTCAAAGGCAAAGTCATTAGTGCAAACTTGGCCTGATTGTTTTCACTGATTTTCTGTCTGAAGGAGAAGTAAATTGATGCCCTAGCCCTTCAGCTCCAGTCTGGCTATTAATTTCAAAGCGCAGGTTTGGCCCGATGGCCCTATGAGAGAAAGCTGATTTAACTAGATCATTTTTAATGGGGATGGATTCCTCCATACTTGCCCTCTGGATCAGCTTCTGTCGTCCATAACCACTGGTCTGTAATGGCAAGTTCCTTCTGAGACTATTACTAAGAGCCAATTGGCCTTGAAATGAAACACATAATCTCAATGCAACCCATTCGTTCGTGGAATAGAATGACTTGAATTTTCAGTCCATAAACAGATATGATAACAGCAAGAAGTTGCTAAAATCACATTCGGCTGTCGTGCTGTCAGATCAAGGTACACTTTGCAAGCCGGCCTACAGAAACTTGCATGACAATCACTGCTATTTTCAGGGAGAGATAATCAAAGGCATTTGACATGTGAGAGCCATGGAAAAATACCAATAGTCTTGGATTTCAAAGAGCGTCTATCCACTGAATAGGGTTCCCATACGCCCTTTCATTCGGATGACACAATGTTGCATCTGCCCGGCAAGGGATAAATTAAGCATGTGAAAGTTTTAGTGAAATCCCCATTTTCCAGTTAATCAAATCTCCCCTAATCAAATTAGGCTCTGTAATTCCCCAGGATGCGTGTGACAAAAGTGTATTATTCCTGCCTTTGGAGCTGCGAGAGAGAAATCAGCGTGAGGCCATTCCCCTCTGCTTCAGTGGCCCTGAATTGAATTGCTCTTCCGACTGAACCGAGTGCAAGAGGCAGGGTCGAGGTAAACTTTGGCAGTGTTTGAGTTCCCAGCTCATTAAAAAGCTGCCTCTGAGGCCACCTCCAGAGTCTGTTGAGCCATTCATTAATGAGGCATTTGTGTAATTTTTCCTGGACATCTGTGGCGAACAGGCTCTCTTCCCAATGCCATACAAAAAAAAACACCTTAACCAGGCTTAGAGAAACACACAGCATCCACAATTACACACTATGAAGGAGAAAACACTAAACTAAGTCTCATTAACCCCAATATAAAATCACCAATACTAAACAAGAAAATCTCATGTGATAGCTTACATATGTTTAATATAATTATAGTTCAAATATTTGGACATATTCACAGTACAAATTCAATTCGCACTATAATATGGGAAAATATTTGTTTCATTTATTTAAGTATGTGACTTTTAACAAATTATATAAGCATATGTTTTACATATATTGCCATAAATCAGATATCTGTATGGGAAAATCACAGTGATCATCATTTAGCTGTAGACAAGCACTAATGTTTCTAACAATTAGACTTAAGAATTTTCCATTGAATAAAAGGTTTTGAGATTTGATTGAAGGCCTTCAGTAGAGTTGACACATAAGCTTTTGAACCGCAAGCACATAAAGTGCCCTTTTATACTCAGTTAGCAGGTTGGCAAATAGGCCCATGGAGTATTCGCCACTTATGAAGTGCTCATAACCAGTGTGTACCTCACAGCTTTGCACAACAGCTTCCTTCCAAAGCAATTTATATGGCAGCTAATGAATATGGTACTTTAGATTTCCTGAATTGTCCCTTTCCGTTCACTGCCCCCAGTGTTAACACATCTTTATACGATTCTTAACACCTAGTGCACTCCCTCTCAAGGTCATTCTGCCTGAATGGAGTGCCGGAGAAAGCCGCACAAAAACCTGAGAGGCTCAATTCCTATTCATTTGTCACATTTGCATGCATGCCTCTGCACTCAATCACACAAAAGCCACAGTAGCTTAGCCATTGCCCCCTACCAATTACAAATGAGTCCATTAAGCTGTCTGCATCGAGCCCAGCCTCTTCATGGTAATGGCTTGTGAGATTTCCATCATAATCGCAGGGCTCCCACTGCAGTCATGAGTGCAGATGGAGGAGGAGAGTGGGTAAAGTGCTATCAAACGGGGCAAAGTGCATTCCTTCAGCTTTGTTTATGTGAAGGCAAACTCAAAAGCCAGTGCTTTTTTTAGGAGCATAGCCTGATCACAAAATTCTCGCTGTATTATACGATTTAGGAAGCTACACTTACAGAAATGGGATGCAGAACAAACTGCAAGATTATTCTGAATAACTAATTAATGATTCAGATCTAACTTACAAAGCGAACACCAAACAAAGCCTAATCAGGATTGCCCCCGTTAGGTAGGAAGCTGGGGCCGGATTCACGAAACAGTCTGAAGAGTAAAATTCTATTTTACTACTATTTTACTCTAAACTACTATTTTATAATATTTTGTTTGGCCCGAAAATAATTTTTGAGAATGATCTTATGTTTTATTGTTTAACGTCAACATATATAGCTTCTTAAGAACTTATCCTAAGAACTTATTCTAAGATTTATCCTAAGAACTTTGTTGAACTTTGTTGAACTTTGACTCTTTAGAAGATTTTTGTGAATCTGGCCCCAGGCACTAAAGTAATCAAATAATTTTTAATCAGTTTTATACCCTTATATTAGAAGATTTGTTCTTCTCTGCCTGCATCAAATTTAAGGTTTTCAAAATTAAGGTTTTAAGCTACTTTTCTTTTTGGCTCCAAAATTAAGAGGCAGGGGGTGATTTACATGCCTTCTCTATCAGCAATCTTGGAAGAATAATGTGAACAGCTTTTATTACTTGCTGGTAGTTACTCTGATGCCTAATTTACAAAGTCTGTTAATGTCTAAAGGGAAACGCTAAGTCATTTAGACCAGACAATCGATCCTACTACTGATCAAACTAGAATATATATTTACCACATTTGTGAAGCCTGACCTGGTTCTTTCATGTCATATAACAGGACAACTGCTTATGAAAAATTCTGACAGGTTTGTGCATTTTAAAGCAATTATGAGACTCACAAATATGTTAATATAGGAATTTGTGTAAAATCAATATTAGCCTAAGTTGTACTTTCCCCTAGGATTTTCTCTGGTCCATTAAATATTCTTTTATGAGATTTCTGGTATTAACAAGCAATGTCATGAACAGTGCTAGGTAATAACGGATTACATGTAATATGCATTACATAATCAGATTACAAAAGAAAATCAAGTACATGTAATTGGATTAAATTACATTTTAAAATACTCGTAATTGTACTACAGTTACTTTTTTATAGCTTACATAATTACATATTAACAAAGCAGTAAATTGTTAATAATTTATTGATCATCCTAATCATTGTTTTTTTTTCAGTCTTTTACATTTTTCATTCTAAATCAGCACACCGCTGATATACGTTTGGTAAACCTTCGAGTGTTTTCGGAAGAGAGGAGGAGGGGGGTTGCGTGTATTGCACTCAGAACTGATACTCGCTACTAGCCAGTCAGGTGAAGATAGAGCGGTCTACCTCAGCATTTAACCACCGGATCTATAGAAATAATTTAATTTTTAAGAATGAAATTACACCAATGGGGTGCAGCTCACACATTTAACTTAATTGCTTCATAGGATCTAGTGGATGACATCTCTAAGGGTCCTGCCGGCAGGGTATACACTAGTTCAAATACAAAATGTGCCAACAAAGCCCACCGCTCTACAGTGCTGCTGATGCAGTGGAGTCCACTGCATGAAACTTGACACAACTGTTCCTTGTGTGAATCGGTGGAACTCTGCTGTTTTTAAATATTCTTCTCTTTTAGAATATTCTTGCTGTTCAAAAGATAATATCTTACACCTCAGCTTTGGAATAGATGATGAACTATCAGTAAGCAGTAAGGGTTAAAAGTGTTTCAGTGTTTTTAGATGAAAGCTTTGACCTAGCAACATTATTGCTGTTGATTTTATGGCCATTGATGTTTGTAATGTTGCTATTGTTTTATGCACTTAAAATGAACTTGATGACTCATTGTTTTGAATTAACAAACTTTGGCCATGCAATGTCATTGCTGTTAGATTTAATGTTCATTTCATTCATGTAATATTTAATGCACTTTTTAAAAATGTAATAAGCAGCTCTTTTTGAGAGGCTATTTTTGTTAGTAATAAAGAATGGAATACATTTTCTTCCTCTTTGTACTTTTATGTTAAAATTATTATCCTACTCCTACTATTATCTCTCTCTCTCTCATTCGTCCACAGAACTGCTGCTCACTGGATGTTTTTTGTTTTTGGCACCATTCTGAGTAAATTCTAGAGACTGTTGTGTGTGAAACTCCCAGGAGATCAGCAGTTACAGAAATCATCAAACCAGCCTGACTGACACCAACAATCATGCCACGGTCCAAATCACTAAGATCACATTTTTTCCCCATTCTGATGGCTGATGTGAACATTAACTGAAGCTCCTGAACCGTATCTGCATGATTTTTTTGCATTGCACTGCTGCCACACGATTGGCTGATTATATAATCGGATGAATAAGTAAGTGAACAAGTGTTCCTACTAAAGTGCTCGGTGAGTGTATACTGTATATATATATATATATTTAAATAGATCTATAGAAATTAAATTATTTCTATAGATCCGGTGGTTAAATGCTGAGGTAGACCGCTCTATCTTCACCTGACTGGCTAGTAGCGAGTATCAGTTCTGAGTGCAATACACACAACCCCCCTCCTCCTCTCTTCCGAAAACACTCGAAGGTTTACCAAACGTATATCAGCGGTGTGCTGATTTAGAATGAAAAATGTAAAAGACTGAAAAAAAAAAAACAATGATTAGGATGATCAATAAATTATTAACAATTTACTGCTTTGTTAATATGTAATTAACATTTAAATAGCTTTCAGGTTTAACCCATACAAATCTGAAATCTGATTTATCACAACATGTGATATGAAAAAGTAGGCCTGAAAAAAAAATAGATAATATAAAAAGTCACATATTTTGCTTATAAATGTAACAACATAATAAAAAAACACTAAAAATGGGTGTTGTTCTATATGTAAGATATATTTTCCTTCAAACAGTTTATCATCAAATTTGTATAGGCTATATACATACTGTATATCCCCAAACAGATACATTAAATGCTTATTTTTGTAAGTTCATATTAACACTATTTATTAAATCAAGTCAAATCAAAGACTCATCAAGTGTATGCATTGTTTTATAATAATTATTTTTTTAATTGCCTCAAAAACAATACCTACATGAATACAGCAACAAGCATATTTCATGTATATTTCATCTGTTCACCTATTATTTTTATAGTCATCTTATTTTTGGATCATCCATCATCTACTCTTCTACTTGGTAAACAACACAGGGTTCGTGATGGCACATATTTGTACCTTTAAGAGCGAGCACTAACTAAAAAGCGTGTCACTCCAAAAGTGCGGTTGTCTGTGTCAGTTAGTTGTTTACTGTGCAATTTCTCCACTTACATCAGTTCATCCCATTCATAGCGATCAGCAGAGACCAGGGGCCGGTTGCATAAACATAATAACATAATAACAATTAGTTTGACTAGCTAAAGACACCATAGAAAGCCTGCTGCATAAAACAAGCTCACAGTTGTCTTTAGTAAGACAGTCGAATTCACACTGCATTGTGGGAAAATTAAGACACTGAACAGCTTTAAAAAAAAATGTCTGACAGTGGACACTCAATACAGTTTTCATTCACTGAAAATATTTGCTTATTAGAGGAATACAATGCTTCAAAATTGATTCAAATGAACAAATTTAGTGATTTTAACCCAAATAATAAAAAACACATGACATTTTGTTACCATCGTAGAAGTCAAAGTCTTCTACAAAGTCTCAACTCAAGCCCCTTTCAGCCCTCAACTGAAGCCCCCACTGATCCAGTTGACAGTTATTTTCCATGACAACATGAAATGTAAACAAAAGTTAGCCTAGGTGTGTGCTGTCTGACATTTTGGTCTTAAATTATACCGATCTAAATTTTTATGCAACTGACTGAAAAAATTAAGACCAGAAGTAATGAGTCAAGAAGTTACTAATGATCTGGTCCGTTATTCTAAAGTGAGGGTCATGGTAACACATTATTAATTAAGGAGATCTTACTGTTTCCTTCCTTGGTCGTTAAAGATTATCTGGACCATTATTCTAAAGTGAAAACACATTATAATCCATTAATTGTAACTGAGGTGTTACTTGTCAGTTAGTAATGAATACTCAAGTGTTTGTTCCTACATTTGATTCATTTAATCAAACAGATGGTTAAACATTCACAAATGGTTAACAAACATTCACAGACATTCAAATCATTTTTGTCTGCCATTGAATTATGAATCACTGAAATAATTGAACATAATTAAATAGGCTACAAGCCTTTAGCAGGATAATGCTTTTAATTGCTGGTGCTCACGGTTACCACATGTTTTAAAAGTCTTATCTCTTAAAGTAAAATAATACAATTATGTGTCTAAAGGACAAGTGTGTTGATCTCCACAAGAC
Organism: Myxocyprinus asiaticus; assembly: GCF_019703515.2. Lineage (NCBI taxonomy): Eukaryota > Metazoa > Chordata > Actinopteri > Cypriniformes > Catostomidae > Myxocyprinus > Myxocyprinus asiaticus. The sequence continues at coordinate 22,008,074 of NC_059382.1, read as the reverse complement.
TTCAACAGAAAACGGAGAGAAAACCGGCGTGCAGCATGAGGCCGATTACACATGTGTACTTCAACCCTAAACAGCCCACTCTGTAAATACGTACAGTTTTTATCAAATTAATTTGACATGTTTCCTCCTTTCAGGACATGTTCGGTCTGAACAGAACAGAATGTATGTTCAAGTTTACAGCGTGCAGGCGGAGCGACGGGAGGGCAAGCAAAATCGCACTCGCACTTCTTTCAGTTTCAGCGCGAGCACTGAATATGGCGAACCCTGACTGGATTAAAAGCTTGATGGTCCAGACACTCATTCATTTTTTTTCATTGTATTCATTGTTAGTCAGGAAAAAAAAGCACTTTACATAAAATGAAACACTTCTTGTAAGATTAACCTACAATATCTAGAAAAAAAAAAAAAAATTCATTTAAAAAATGTTTTGTTAAAATAAAGAAAAAAAAAAAAGTGTATATTCAAGTGTGTATTCATTAATTAATAATGCGTTACCATGACCCTCACTTCAAAATAATTAGTAATTCCTTCATGTTTATGTGGTAACACTTGACTCATTACTTATGGGTTACCAAAATTATTCAAAAAGACCTCCAGCAATATCAAACCTGCCGAAGTTAATAATTTGTAATGAACAGAAGAGATATCCCAAGGAATACACATGTTGGGCACATACATCTGTAAGCTGAATATGATACTCTACCAGACACTGTAGACATGATTTATAGAGCTGTTATGTTCATAAATTAATTCCAGCAAAGAACACACGTGAGGCGCATGTTTCTCTGAAGGCGCATTTCATGAACATGTTCACAATAAAAACATAATCATTCACATTTTAGACACATGTTAATGTTTTGATGAGTAATTAATTAGTAGTTATTTTAAATTAGCCATAGTTAGTTGATAGTTCTCAATGAGGAAAATCAAATTGAGTAATTACTGATTACCTAACAGTGAACTACCTCAGTCATCAGTTCACTATTACTTACTGATTGGTTAATTATGTTTCCATATTAGTTAATAGTAGTAACTAAAGTGTTAATGTAGTACTACTCATTAATCCTGCATTAATTCCTGCATAATTAATGACAGACCATTATTATAAAGTGATACCTAAAATGGTTTTATGCAACTGGCCCCAGCTGTGAGGACAAGAGCATTAGAGGCAGCCTATCACATTGATTGATTGAGAGCGTATTGAACGAATTACAGCTAGTTGGAGCCATGGAGCTATAAGGTTGGAGCCAATGTCTCCCCTCACGTGACTTATCACCTATATTCGGCTGTTACCCCACCTCCCATTCACCACACGCTTTATGAACACACTTTAGTGAAGGGAGGCGTGAGAGATGCAGCTGGGTGTCGCTGTTTGACAGAGTGACTGCAGAAATATGACTGCTACGCACATTGTTTGATCTCACGTTTCGTAATATTTTATTTGTTTTATATATGTACAGTCGTTTATTTTGCTCACCCAAATTTTTGAGGAGACTTTGCCTCCCTTGCCTACTCGGAGGATTCACCATATATATATATATATATATATACACACACACACACAGTATATACATATTTAAGTCTAATTGTAAGAAACAGTAGTGCTATATACATATATACAGTCAACATAAACCACGTAGAATTAAAATGTAAAAAGTTTGCAGAACAACACGAGACCGCACGGAACCAAAACTTAACAGAACAGAGCGCCACACGGTACACTAGAAACTACAGATCAGATAAATGCATGTGAAGTTTCTATAGCTAGCTCACTAATTTTCCCAACTCTGATGAAATTATATGTCAGACTTAAATAACCAGAGATTAAAGACCCACCGCCGTCTCTAAAATCTGTTGTTTGGGAGCATTATGTTTTCGCAGTAAACTACAGTAATACTGGGCAACGAGTAGTGAACAGGTTGAAGTCTGTGTGTTGGCTCTGTTTCACCGAAGTCGGGTATGTCAGGAAGCACATCTAACATGATGATTTGTGGTGACATCATCACATGTGTCTCTTGAGCTTACAGGAGCAAAGCATAAATAGCCAGTGCAAGTTGGTCTCGCCACAGCGTTCAAGCAGCCTCTTGCTGCAAGCTCAGACAGATCTAAAGCGAACGCCATAGGAGTAATATTTCAACAGCAGGGGACATTGTCAATGCTAACAGATCCAACCTCTCCTCTGATAATGTGGATATTCTGATTTTCCTGAAAAAAAAAAAAACTTGTAAATTGAGTGATAAGTACAAGTGGTGAGCTGAGGCAAAAGACACAGAAATCTGCACTGCTAATGTCTTAATTTTGTTACAATTATTATAATTGCAATTTTTTAACTTGTATTATTATTTATGTTTTTCTACAATGTGCATACAAGAGGCTCTTAAGTTTTGTATTGTAATTTCGTGATAGTGCAGACATGTATAAATGAGCCTTCACAATAAGAATTGTTGCCCATCAGCCACTGTTTTCAAAATACATAATTTAAAGAAAGAGTCTTTGTTTTCCCTGCTGTACTGAAAAAGTACCGAACCGAACCATGAATTTTGTGTACCACTGCAGCCCTAATGCATATATGCATGTATGTACTGTATATACTGTATGGCTATGCTTAATCTACCAACTATACCAGCACCAAACCAGCATATAAACCACCATGGTCTCTGGAAATCAATGCTGGTCTAAGCAGGGTATAATAAATGGCTGATGTTGGTCAACCTGTACCTTAACCTTTAGAGCTTGTGAACCTGCAACACTATTTAAAGGCAGTACTAGCCATTCAGTAGCAATACGACCCTTCTGCCTCTATTTCACTATGGAGTTAAAAACCTATCGCTCTACTTGTACTCTCTACATTTCATAGGACTGTAGACTCTCCTCAACTGGAACATGGTGAGAGTGATTGCAGCAGATCACCTTGAGGACATCTAGCACTAATGTAGTGCCCCAGCAGTGGAAGACCATGAAGAAAGATGATAGGACTTCAGAGGTATTAATCACACGACAGTGAAAGGCTCAGCCCCCCAGCCACCAAGGGCTCAGGATAAGCTCGTAAAAATTGCACAGCCCTCCACAGTGCGCTCATGTCTTACTTGTTTATGGCAGCGAGTCCCAGAGGACACGGCAGTGATGTGCTAGCCTCAAAACCCACGCCGTTGCGAATGATGTATGACCACCATTACCAGAAAATATCACTTCAGCCGACCCATGATCTTGCTCCGCTAAGGGTCATATTATCCATAAAGAACAAATTACAGGCCCCTCTGCACATTTAAATTACTAGCAAAAAAAATGGAAGAGCAGAGATGGTGATATGTCATCTGTGACAATGCCCTCCAGTGTAACACAGATAAAAACCCACCTGAGAAATCATCATCCTACAGAATGCTAAAGTTCACTTGTGCAGGCTGTCACACAGAAGCAAATATACAGGAAAGGTTGTGCACTTAAATCTATCTCATTCAGGCAATTAGCATTTACACAACAAAGGGATCAGTCATGAAATGGCATGTTCAAATATTTGCTGCTTATCACTCAGTTTTTAATTTAATTTTTAATATTCTCTCTAATATTCAACTATTATTTCTCTCTCTCTCTCTCTCTCTCTCTCTCTCTCTCTCTGTGTCAGTGTTTTACTACATTGTCATTCTTTTCTAATATATTCCACTTTGTCATACAGTATATACACATTTTTAAGACCCCTGATATCAAAATTGTAGTTTTGTGGCTTTTAGAACAATTCTGCTAGCTGTGAAACCATATATACAAACACCATCTCATGGAACAGCTAACTAATGGCAAATGCTAATGGCTATGCAAATAACGATGTTCTTTTTGCAACTTTGTTAATCTTAACAGTTTTTGAACTGTCAAATGTATTCTATAAGCCTTCAAATTTTGGGATTTTATTTTTTTTTAGATCTTATTTACATATACATTTCTCTATTTCACCATTCATTAGAAATAGCAAATAAGCAAATTTATTATCAAATTTATGAACTTCACTACAGTAAAAACCTAGTTGAAACATGAAGAAAAATGAGAATTTCTCATCTGGTGCCATCTGGTGAAAAAAAGAAAAATAACATTACTTGAAAATCATGTTATAACAATAATAGCCAGTAGATGGCCGCAGTGTTCTATGTAATGCCTACGTAAGCCAATTTTAGTTATGCACTGGGATATATATTAAGGCATTATCAAACAATTATTTGTCAAAGTTTAGCTTTTTTTTTTTTTTTTAAATGTCAGAAAGATGATTTCAGATTTTTTGTCTGAAAGTGGAGGCTCCCGCACCTAAGCATAAACTTTCCCTGTCATGGAATAGGTAAACTTTCTTACGTTAGGGTCAGGGTCAGACTCAGACTTTCTCTCTCTCTCTCTCTCTCTCTCTCTCTCTGTCTGTGTGTGTGTGTTCTGTGTTCTGCCTTCTGGCTGTGTTAGTCTTACCCATTTATTTCTGTGTGTGTTTTATGTGTGTGTGCTGCATTGTGGGTGTGTCATGGTCTCACATCCTCATTTATGTGTGTGTATTTTGCATAGTGGCTGATTTGTATAAATTTTATTTGACAAAATTAAAAAAAAACAATTGCTGTGTGTTATAGTGTCACCAGTGTGTGTTTGTGTGTGTGTGTGTGTATGTGTGTGTGTGCATGTTGTGCAAAGAAAAAACTGATTTCGGTCAAAAATGACAAACATAGTAAGGTTAAGAGCTAAGGTCAGGTCTCCAAAGCAACCAAATTGGCCTGGTTGCTAGGTAGGGTAGAGTCATATGGGGTAACCTCCTCGTGGTCACTATAATGTGGTTCTCGCTCTCGGTGGGGCGTGTGGTGAGTTGTGCATGCATGTCACTGAGAAGATCGTGAAGCCTCCACACACGCTATGTCTCTGCAGTAACGCGTTCAACAAGCCACGTGATAAGATGCGCGGATTGACAGTCTCAGACGCGGAGGCAACTGAGATTCGTCCTCTGCCACCTGGATTGAGGCGAGTCACTATGCCAGGACTTTGAGTACATTAGGAATTGGGCATTCCAAATTGGGGAGAAAAGGGGAGAAAAGAAAAAAAGAAAAAAAAAAGAAAAGAAAAAAAGAGTTAAGCTAAAGGTGCCAATATACTTCTAGCAAATGTTTGACATAATTTCCAACAAAATCTGTCCAAAAAGAAGACAAACTATCAGGAAAACTTTTTACCAGCTGGTGAACACATTCTAATTGCCATTTCTCCACATCAACGGTGGGTGTGACCTGAGGCTCCTCTTATTCAAGATTTTTACTCAGTTCGAGACCAGTCAACATGAACACAGAGTCCAGAGTTGCCAAGCTGGTGCAAATTTTATTATATCTATACAATCGTTCTCGTAGAGACACAAGACCATCTCATGTTATTTTTTTAGGTGATGTCAAAAGACTATAAAATACATTATTAAACGACTCTCTGGAATACTCTAGTGCCATCTAGCGGTCTGATATTTCTCAATAACAACCGCACACATCCATGTATCCATGTATCAGACCGCTTATCTAGGTATTGTGAACCATTGTTCCTGCTTCTCGGATCACTGTCTGTTCAATCTCCTCAAGTAAGCAAATAAAATAATTTCAACTCAAATCAATGTTTCATGTGCATTTATTTATTTATTTAGCAAGTAGTCTTGTAATAAGATGCATAATGAGCAGTCAGCCAGTCACTAATGACAAAATAAACACCAACAAAACTCGCAAACTGGAGGTGGATTTCATCTGTTTATTTCTTATCACTTATTTACATAATTTATACGCAAATCAACATTTTATATTCATGTGATGTTTTTTATATGGTTAGTAGCTAATATTATTGATCAGATGTCAGTCTTCTTGCGTGGGGTCCTGATCACCCTGTCAGGGTTTATTTAAGCAATATCACACAAGCAATAGTGTGATATGGCCCTACATCAGCACTGCTGTGATTTGACCACAGGCACAAGGCCGCAGGCCGAGTGCCTATGTAATCACACCAGTGCTGATTTAGGGCCATATAGCACGATTGCGAGTGTGATATTGTTTATATACAACAGTTTAATCAACAAGGAAAAACTGAGTAGGGTCACAAAAAATGCATTTGTGTATGGAACTACTTTCTTATGCAATGGATCAGATTCTGCCATTGTTAGTTCAAACCAAATTATGCATTCAAGCCTCTCAAAAACATCACTTTAGAACTAGTATCACGGCTTGGGCTGTTTCTAACAAGTTACTGGAGAAACACGGATGTGTGTGTGTGTGTGTGTGTGTGTGTGAGAGAGAGAGAGAGAGAGAGAGAGAGAGAGAGAGAGAGAGGTTTGGTCTTTCCACCAAATTCAATTTTTTTTTGAGTTTCTTGCCACAGTTACCTTTGGCTTGCTCACTGAGGGGACTAAAGACAACAAATTTTAAGGCATGACTTTCAATGACGTTTTTTCAATGAAACTGCTCAGTAGCAACTTAAGACATTTAAGACATTACAGACATTACAAAATGGTTTTCTGTAAAGCTGCTGTGAAACAATGTGTTTTGTGAAAAGCACTATACAAATAAAATAGCTTGACTTGAATGATTTGATTTAAATACTTGCTATGCTGATTTAATCATTTGCCCTCACTCACATTTTAGACAATCATAAGGGTAATACAACTTGTTGATTTATCCAAACTCCATAGAATCATCTATTATGGAATTTTACTTTTGACAAAATTGTCTTGGAAAATCTACTGCATCTATTGATACAGACTGATGCAGGTTTAAGATTTTAGCACTAGTGATGGTGCTAACTTAAGTAGAAAGTACGTGTTATCAGGAATTGTTTTAAAATGCAGTGCTATACATACCTATACATACCTTCAAGTATTAAACATTAATTAATTAATTATTAATGGTAGCAATTAGCCATTTCTGCTTTATTTGTTTTTCCTATATAAAACATAAGATTGTTGGCATAAAAGACATTACATTATATTATATTATATTAGGCCAATGAATAATATCATTGAATAAACAGATTTGTGACTGCTGGCCTGGACTTTTTGTTTGAGCACAGCTCTCTTGTAATGCAACTGAATGGGCAGTTAAGGGTACAGTGCTGTGGTCATTCTCTTTGGAAAATGAATCTCCTGATAATTTATAACAGAGAAGAAACAAGCAGCTGATGAATAGTATCCATTATCATGTATCATTTACTGTAATAACAGGCTGCTATTTCCATACAAGAAACTACAAAAATCCTACATGAATTAGTTTCGAATTTCGCCTGTGGAAACTGTGAAGTGAATAAAGGAGTTTGTGAGATCTACCACCCAATATCAATTTCAAGGTCCATTTACTTCCTCATCCCTGGCCCCTGCCATGCTGAACAGACGGATACCCCTGAGTGGGTGCATATGGTGCAGGGCTGGAAGTCCACCGGAGCTGGTAATGATGGCAGTGCTGGACTGGCCCATCACCGTGCCAGCGCTGAGGCTCCATTGGCGCAGAGTAATTGACAGCCATGAGCTTCCCTACAGAGCTCAAACGCTGCAGCCTGCTCTCTGGCACACACTCCCTAATTCACACACACATACTTGGCTGCTGGCTCAGCAGGGGCAGGCCATCCAATTTACAGCTCTGTCCAACACCGCCCCGGGAGCCATCTCAGGCCTGCCCAGCCAGCCCAACAGAGACTAATGAAGGGCTTCTCCAGCAGCTCATACATTATGGAGAGAGCAGAGACAGATCAGGAAAACACTGCCAGCCCAGTCTGTGTTTCTGTCCGGAAAGAATCAATTGGACTGTTGTGGGTAACTGTTCCCCTGCTATGAAGCTGTTCTCCATTTCAGGCACAGGAAAATGTGTTGCAGTGATGGAGAGAGAAGAAACGAGATATTATTTCTGGCACACATTTAGTTACATTCCATGTGTAGTGCTTCACATTTTCTGCATCACATGTAATGCCACTAAAAGGCCCCATGGAATCACTTGATGAGTGCAGTTTTCTTTCCTCTGTTGACATTTCCTATTAAACCAGGATGCTTGGATAAGACACATCAAAGGATCCCCCCTCCCCCACTTTTTAATAGCCATTAGGCTTTAGTTACTTTAGCCATGAACCATAATTTGCTACTCGGCTGTCACCAGCAGACGAGACTCTCATGAACCAAGCTAAAACGTAACGAGTAGGTGGGCTGCCGTGTTGGCCTGGAAGCCTTGGGCATGGGCGCAGGTGGAGTCGCCATGGGTGTAGATCTTGGTGGTAGTAGCAGGTATACAAAGGACAGCTTTAAAGGCCGAAGTGGAGAAATGTTCCATGTGAACAGCAGTTGAAGATGGGTCAGTCGTTCCTAAGGGTTGGGCAAATACCGTTTGGAAGGGAATGGCTTTCGTCACCCCCGGCTGATCGAAAAGGACTCGGGTTCAGATCCCCGAACTCGGAGTGGCGGAGACGGGTGCCGCGAGGTGCCCAGTGCGGTAATGCGACCATACACGGAGAAGCTGGCGAGAGCTCCAGGAAGATCTCTTTTCTTTGTGAAGGGCAGGGCGCCCTGAGATAGGGGCCTGCACCCCAGAAAGTGCCATGGTCCGTAGTTGCATGTAGTATTAGGGGGAGGGACGTTCACATTCTAGAGAACATATGATTGGATAAAAATCTGCGTAGTGCAAGATGAGTTGTCAATATTTTTGGTATATTTTCTTGGAAGAGAAAAACTGTCAAATTAAAATGCGCAAATTTTGTCAACATTTAGGAGTACACTAGCATATAGATGGCTTTAAAGTGAACACACATGGAGCCATAAGACTCCACTTCTGATCTCATGGGGTCTTCAAAGCTTTGCTCCCAGTTACCAGCTCGGAAAGCAAGAAAACGCTTCACATTTCCAAGGTACAGTAAATCTTCACACTGAGACATGAAACAACCTCTCCTCTCCTAACCTCCACTCCTCTTCCATTAAGCTTTCAGGGACAATATTCAAAATCTACCTTGTGCTTGTTGTGTATACTTTTTTAAGCTTAATGGCTACTATGTAGGTCTCTCTACAAAACTATAAAGGGACTTTATGTATGATGAAGCCTCACTTCATTCTGATCTTGCATACATATGAGAGCATAAACCACACATGCCCACTGCTGAGCCTGCCTTGGCATACTGTTACAATGAAACAAATTGTATTCTGCGATGGCTCGGCATGAGTCTTGGCTTCACTAACGTCCTTGGGATGCTTACCATCTGGCAGTCCCATCACTGTGCACAGATACACTTCATTATAAAACAAAGACAGAATGGGACAGAAAATAGGCATTATCAGGTACTTTACTGCATTCAGAATTTTGGAATGTTTAATCGTAAAGAACAAATAGCTGCAAGCAGCGATGATGGGCCCAAGCACCATGGTTCCATTTGCACCCGGCGTCTTTCAGAAAACAATGCAAGGTGGACACATGCAATTGGCATTTGACATTATTCTAAACGATTTTGAAGCAATTTGGGTAAACATAAGAGGACTATTTTAAAATCTGTTGTACCAGCCACACTTCTTGCTGCCAGGTGTTGGCACTATGACCGTGACCCAAAATAGTCGCATCCATGTGATTAGCCCCAAGACTAAACATACATCTCAATTTTGATCGAAATTACACATTGCACACAGAAGATATAAAACACTTCCTGTTTCCCATTTTTTGCCATTAATTTAATGCCTCGCCATGGCAACACTGTTCAAAATATAAAAAATCAGTTTGCAATTTAGCATCTACAATGTCTTGGCATGATGTTGCACAAATTTGGTGCCAGTCACATGAATCCCCTAGGAGGAGGATTTAAAAGTTCAGAGCCTGCGATTTTCAGAAAATCCAAAATGGCTGACTTCCTACTAGGCAAGCTAATGACTGTAAGTATGAAAGTTGTTCGGCTTGATGAGCTCTATACAGTTGTGCTCAAAAGTTTGCATACCTTGGCAGAAATTGTGAAATTTTGGCATTGATTTTGAAAATATGACTGATCATGCAAAAAAACTTTGCATTTTATTTAAGGATAGTGATCATATGAAGCCATTTATTATCACATAGTTGTTTGGATCCTTTTTAAATCATAATGGTAACAGAAATCAGAAACTGACCATGCAGCTCATTTTTGTTCAAGTTTCATTGTATTGTGCTCCTTGAAACAACCACACCATCTTTTTCCAGAGCAGCCTGTATTTCTCCTGAGGTTACCTGTGGGTTTTTCTTTGTATCCCGAACAATTCTTCTGGAAGTTGTGTTTGTTTCAAGGAGCACAATACAACGATACTTGAACAAAAATGAGCTGCATGGTCGAGTTGCCAGAAAGAAGCCAATGCCACAAAAAAGCCTGGTTACAATATGCCCGACAACACCTTGAAATGCCTCACAGCTTCTGGCACACTGTAATTTGGAGTGACGAGACCAAAATAGAGCTTTATGGTCACAACCATAAGCGCTATGTTTGGAGAGGGGTCAACAAGTATTGTGCTCCTTGAAACAACCACACCGTCTTTTTCCAGAACAGCCTACATTTCTCCTGAGGTTACCTGTGGGTTTTTCTTTGTATCCCGAACAATTCTTCTGGCAGTTGTGGCTAAAATCTTTCTTGGTCTACCTGACCTTGGCTTGGTATCAAGAGATCCCCAAATTTTCCACTTCTTAATAAGTGATTGAACAGTACTGACTGGCATTTTCAAGGCTTTGGATATCTTTTTATATCCTTTTCCATCTTTATAAAGTTCCATTACCTTGTTACACAGGTCTTTTGACAGTTCTATACTGCTCCCCATGGCTCAGTATCTAGCCTGCACAGTGCATCCACGTGAGAGCTAACAAACTCATTGACTATTTATACACAGACACTCATTGCAATTTAAAAAGCCACAGGTGTGGGAAATTAACCTTTAATTTCCATTTAAACCTGTGTGTGTCACCTTTTGTGTCTGTAACAAGGCCAAATATTCAAGAGTATGTAAACTTTTGATCAGGGCCATTTGGGTGATTTCTGTTACCATTATGATTTAAAAAGGAGCCAAACAACTATGTGATAATAAATGGCTTCATATGATCACTATCCTTAAATAAAAGATGCATGATCAGTCATATTTTCAAAATCAATGCCAAAATTACACAATTTCTGCCAGGTTATGCAGACTTTTGAGCACAACTCTATATGTACAAAGCCCCCAAACATACCCTTATTCTAGGTGGTGCTACAGAGCCCCCTCTACATGCCCATGTATGAACTTTTGCCAAGCCCTAATGGCCGACAACTCTGACACATCTAAAAATTTTCATGAGTTTTTGAGTATGTTTTTAAGATTAACATTTTTATTGATTCAAAGAAGACAAAGAAAAACAAAACATATATACAATGAATCAACATTTAACTCCCACTACTACCACTACCCAATCAACAATCCCACCCCGACCCCAAAGGAACAACCCCGTGGTCTCACATAAGTACACACACACACACACACACACACACCACACACACAGAAAATACAAAAAATAAATACAGAAATAATAAAATAAAAAATATAATAATCATATAGATCTAAAATTACACCTCTCTCTCCACAGTCCCTCTCCGAGAGTCCCCCAAAAAACATCAAATAACTACCCATTTCCCATTAAATAAATCCCAGATCCCCAGCCTTCTACATGATACCTCCTTGAAAGCTGCCACCCTCCCCATCTCCTCACACCACTCCCGAATTGAGGGTGCTCCAACCGACTTCCATCCCCTTAAAACAATCTACCTGCCTATCATAGCACTAGTCAGGACCCAATTTTTTATGTATTTATCTCCTACATCAATGACTGCCCCATCACCCAAAACACAGAGTCTGGGGCAAAATGAAACCCGAGCTCCCAACACGTCAAACACAAAACTCTGAACCTTCAACCAAAATTCCTGGATCTCAGCACACCCCCAAAATATGGCCAGTGTCTCCATCATCCGACTGGCAATGCCAGCAGGTGGGTGTGTATAGTCCAAGCCTATACAATCTAGAGAGGGTCCAATAGAATCTATGTAAAATCTTGAATTGCATAAGGCGCACCCTTGCATCTCTAGATACAGGCTTGATGTTCTTTAGAATCCTAGCCCACACTCCCTCCTCCAATACCAAATTAAAATCGTTCTCCCATAATCTCTTAATAGAAGTTAAAGCTCCGTCCCCCAGACTCTGAACAAGCAGGGAATAATACACTGATGCCTCATGACCTTTTCGAAAAGCAGTACTCACCACTCCCAGAGTGTCTGCCGCTTTAGGGGGAGTGTATGCTACTCCCAAAATTGTACAGAGCAGGTGGCACAACTGTAAATACCTAAAAACCTGAGATCTGGGAATCCCAAAATGTTGAAGATATCAACACTCTACTCTCATATAGGTCACCGAGCATAGAAACCCCCCTCACAATCCACTCTGAGCAGCAGAAGGGCTTTTGGGCTAATTTTGGGCTCAGCCATATGCTCGATACAACATTTAAATAAATGTCCACATTAAACACCCTGGACACTTTTGTCCATACCGAGTGCAAATGCGAGATAATGGGGTGTAACTTAACTTCTCTGGTTAGTTTGATAGAGAGGCTTTACAATGGCAAAATAGGGGGAAGAACTTCCTGTTCAATACAAAACCAGGGAGGGGCTCTCTCAGGTGGGTGCGACCAATGAACCAAATGTCTGAGACCGAATGCATAATAATAAAACAAAATCTTGGGTAGGCCTAGCCCACCTTTGTCAATCGGCCTATGTAATTTGTTGAAATGCAATCTGGGATGTTTACCATTCCAAATAAAGGTCTTCGCTATGCTATCAAATTGCTTGAAATAAGAGAAGGGGACATCTACAGGGAGAGACTGAAGCAGGTAGTTAAATTTTGGAATACAAATCATTTTAATAACGTTAACCTTCCCAATCATAGATACATGTAATGAAGTCCACCTATTCACATCACTCGAAAACCTTTTTTATTAAAGGGTCAAAATGAACTCTAACTAAAACACACAAATTTGCTGGAAATAAAATGCCCAAATACTTCATGTCCTGTTTGGGCCACTAGAAGGTGCCCAGTTGAAAAGCCATTACTGGGCAGTACGCTGTCAGAGCCAAAGCTTCGGATTTAGACCAACTGACTCTGTATCCTGAGAATTTATAGAAGGAATTAATAATCCTGTGGAGGCAAGGCACAGATCTAGTGGGGTCAGAGATGAATAAAATAATATAATCTGCATAAAGCAAAAGCTTATGTGCCACACCTCCAGCCATCACCCCTGGAAAATCCTCCTCCTTTCTTATCGCGGCTGTTAATGGTTCCAGGGCAAGACAGAACAATAATGGGGAAAGAGGGCAACCCTGCCGGGTGCCCCTATCCAGAGTAAAATAATCTGAAATGAATCCATTTGTTTGTACCGCTGCTACCGGGTGTCTATAAAATAACATAATCCATTCAATAAAAGTATTTCCGAACTCGTATATTTCCAAAACCTTAAAAAGATAATCCCATTCTACCAAATAATATGCCATTTCGGCGTCAAGTGAGATGGCAGCGACCGGAGTCTGATCATTCGCCAATGACCACATGATGTTGATGAAACACCTAATGTTATCAGAAGAGCTATGACTCCGAATAAACCTCACCTGATCTATAAGTATAAGAGATGTCATAACTTAATCGGTTAGCCAGAATTTTCGACAAAATTTTAACGTCTAGCTGGATCAGGGAAATTGGATGGTAACTCTTACATTCACTTGGATCTTTGCCCTTTTTAAGATTCAGACTGATTCGGGCTTGTGTCATGGTTGTCAGAATCTTTCCATTCTTTAATGATTCCATATTAACTTATAACAAAAGTGGAGCCAGTTCTGTAGCATAAGACCTAAAAAAATCAGTGGCAAAGCCATCTGGTCCCAGAGCCTTACCTGTAGGCAAGGCCTTAATTACCTCATAAAGCTCCTCCAAGGTTATCTCAGAATCAATAAATTTGCTCAGTTTAGGGAGATCTATTGGTTCCACAAAGTTACTAATATCTTCATCAGTAGACGAAGACATGGAACTATAAAGATCAAGATAGAATTCTTTAAAAGCATTATTAATATCAATGACGAGGTAAATATTTCACCACTAGCAGTTTTCACTGAGGGAATGGTAGAAAAAACTCTCTCTGCTTTATACATCTAGCCAAAAGCTTCCCTGCTTTATCCCCCGACTCAAAGTATGACTGTCTTGCCGTGAACAGCCAAAACTCCACCTTCTGTGACAAAATAGTATTATATCTGTATTTCAATCGGGTCAATTATCTGAGGCCATCAGATGACATTTGGTGCTTCTGCTCTGCCACAGCATTTTTTATTCTCTCCTTTTTCTCCCCAATCTGGAATGCCCAATTCCCAATGCACTCTAAGTCCTCGTGGTGGCATAGTGACTCGCCTCAATCTGGGTGGCGGAGGACAAATCTCAGTTGCCTCTGCGTCTGAGACCGTCAATCCGCACATCTTATCACGTGGCTTGTTGAGCATGTTACCGCGGAGACATAGCGCATGTGGAGGCTTCACACCATCCACGCACAACTCATCATGCACCCCACCGAGAGCTAACCACATTATAGCTACCATGAGGAGGTTACCCCATGTGACTCTACCCTCCCTAGCAACTGGGCAAACTTGGTTGCTTAGGAGACCTGGCTGGAGTCACTCAGCATGCCCTGGGATTCGAACTTGCGAACTCCAGAGGTGGTTGTCAGCGTCTTTACTCACTGAGCTACCTAGGCCTCCTGCCTCAGCATTTTTATATTCCCTTCAATCTCCATGAATTGTCGTGCTTTGGATTTTTTTGATGAATGAGCCATACTGTATGATCCGGCCCCTAAGAACCACCTTAAGTGCCTCCCAAGCCACACCCACAGAGGATACTGAAGACCAGTTGATCTCCATATAAACGTTGATTTCAGCCTTTAACATTTGTTAGAATTCAGGATTTTGCAAAAGGGATACATTAAAGTGCAAACTATATGATTTCTTTTTCTCCGTATATGACAACACCTCTAAATTCACCAGGGCGTGATCTAAGACTAAGATGTTTCCAACTGAGTAATCCACAACATATGAAATGAGGGACTTAAATATATATATTTAAAAAAATCTATTCTAGAATAAGTCTTATGGACTGATGAAATAAATATACAGTCCCTGCCAGATGGATTCAAAAGTCTCCAAATATCTGTAAGACCAAGATTTTTACACATCCTGTGAAGCATCATTGTTGCTCTAGGGGGCTTACACACTTTTGCTTCACTATGATCAAAGACTAAGTCCATCAAAAGATTAAAGTCTCCTCCCAATATTATATCATGCGGGGTGCCAGCGGCTTGCAACATCCCTTCAAGATCTATAAAAAGGCCCTGATCATCAAAGTTAGGTATGTAAATGTTAGTCAAAATCAACCTTTGCCCCTGAATTTCTGCTAAAACAATAATGACTCTTCCTAATTTATCATTAATCTGTTTGAGACATTTGAATTTTAGATGTTTACTTATCAGTGTAATGACTCCCCTGCTCTGAGCCAGCACTAAAGAGAACACGTCCACCCCATATCTTCCCAAATTTTTCAGCTTCCTGCAGGGAAAGATGTGTTTCTTCAAGAAACACAATATCATATTTCTTATGTTTAAGAAAAGAAATATCCTTCCTTCTTTTTATGGGGTGCCCCAACCCATTCACATTCCACATGGAGAGAGACAATCCACTCATATTAACATTTGACATTTTGACATATTAGAAAAAATAGATTGTGTGTCAAAAACAAAATTATAAAGACCACTTTCCAACATTAGAGCAACAAACAAACCCCGAACCCCCCCCGCCCCCCCAAAAAAAACGAAAAAAAAATCAGAAAAATGTGCACATTAACCCTGTGCACGACAGCGCCAACCGGCGTCCATCCCTCTAAACTCAAACAGTTCATGTACACCTACGAGAGCCCCCGCGACAACTTTGCCGTCGGATTGCACAAGGCCAATGCTCCCGTACAAATTTTGTGAGACAGAATTACACAACAGAAAATAATCTATAAAACAAACTCCAGCCAATAGTTTGGATAAACACAAAGACGTGTAGATTCATCCATATAACTGTTCTGATGGTGTGTTCCTCCACAAAACAAACTCCAGCCGCTAGGTGGAACCAGCACAAAAAAAAAAAAAAGGCGCTCAGTTCTCTGGACAGTCAAGTGAATGTTCAGTGAGTCAGGCTCACTTGGCTGTTACATGAGTGCAAAAAAATACCCTAATCACTCCAATGTTTTGCAAGATATATTCCACAGAGCAAACTCCAACCAACAGGTGTAAGAACAAAGAACATGCAGATTCTTCCACAACTGTCCCGAAGGAGTGTTACTCTACAAAACAATCTCCAGCCACTAGGCGAACCAGCACAAAAAGAAACAAAGAAGGCGCTCAGTTCCTCAGACGAACACGTAAATGTTCAGTGAGTCAGGTCCACTCGGTTTAGCATAACACTTACTCAGTCCATTGACTTTATGAAGGATAATGCTTGCTGTGGGCATGTGAATGTTTTACAGCCATCCTTAGCATCTATTCTCAATTTGGCCATGAATATCAGTGCAAAAGCGACCTTCTGTTGATGTAAGAGTTTCTTGCATTCCTTGAATCAATCACGTTTCTCTCTTGTCGAATTCACAAGTTTGGGAACAAGAAAATTTTGTGGTTTTCCAAGAAAGCCTTCCTTTACTCCTCACCTCGTGTAACACGAGATCTTTATCGGATGATCTCAGAAATTTGGCCAGAATTTATCGATGCCTGTCCCCCTCAGTGGATCTCCGAGCCGGAACTCTGTGAGCTCCCTCGATTTCCAGCTTATGGCCTGTTATATCGAGCAGACTTGGGAAGAGCTCGTCTAGGAATTTCACCATACCTCTGCCTTCTTCGTTCTCAGGAATTCCAACAATTCAGACGTTGTTTTGCCGGCTACGATTTTCAAGGTCTTCCAATTTTTCCAAAATGCATTCCAAGTCTACCTTGGTCGCTAGCAGGTTAACAGCTAATTTCCTCTCCGATGACTCCAGATAATCGATCCGTTTCTCGACATCCGACAGTCTTGTAACCACCTCAGAGAATTTCGCCTCCATGGCAGTGATCGACATATTACAGCAAGATCCTCCAAGTTAGCTACAACCTTCGCCAGCATTGCTGACATGCTCAACAGTTGACGCAGAATCTCTCCCGCCGCCCCATCCAAACTGAGTCCCTGGTCTGCGGCCCTGTCTGGGGTATCAGCTTGAGCATGTAAGTGTCTTTTAATGTCTCCAGAGCCCGAGGATTTTGAATTCTTTGACATATTGTCTTCATAGAACAGTTATGGATCAGGGTATATAGAATCTCACCGGTTTATGACATAAAAAGTATTAAAAACTAGCTAAGTGCGCAGAGCTCGCCGTTCACGCGCCCAACCCTCGCATGGCATGACACGACTCCCATGTGGCCAGAGCTGAAGCTCCTCAGAGGTCAGACGACCAAGCACTACAAGATGTGGTCGCTGCTATCCTCTGTCTCTCCGTAGAGGAGAGAGATAACCTCAACGGCTACAATGTTAGTCGTTGTGATGAAGTATTGCAGGAACTAGTTGATTATATCAACAACCCAGTCGGGAAACCAGCGTGCACAATCCCGGACCTTGTGGGTCAAATTTTCCTTCTACCCAACTGCAAACCGCAGAGCACCAGGCATAGCTCACCCAGCTGCAGAACAGCTTCTGGGCGGTGCAAAGGGAAAATCTCAGGTTGTGCCAAGAAGTTAGGTGCACCCAAGCTAAGAGAGTCTGGGCACAGGAAGATAATGCCTGGATGCAGGAGGTAAATGAAACACTGCGCAGACAGAGTCAGATCAGGTAAGTGCAGCTGCTGACCTGGCCACCCAGGAAATGCACAGCACAACATCTGACATCGAAGAGGGCCCCCTCTTTAGCATAACAAGTAGAAATGCGCCCCTTGGAAACCCAGGGACACACGCTAGGAGCCAAGCTGCCCCTAGTGGTTCAGTCTTTGACTTTGTCCTCCTAGACGCCTTTCAAGCTCCTCCAGCGACCTGCTGGTTGGAGCAAGTGCCCCTCCTTCTGGTTGCCCCCTCAGTCCATTTTCAGTCACGCCACTTTGTGTTTCAACCAGACTGATTCCACACCACGAAGGGGGAAAATTACTTCCAAGCCCAGAGTGGTGTAAACGGCTCGAGGCCCCCATTAGCCAGGGAGCTGTACACAACACGGGGCCCACCCCCACGCGTTGACAGAGCTCCATCCCCACCACATAGGGGAAGAAGTCATCCTCATCGCTATAGCGATCTGAGTGACTATGGTGTTTCGGATAACTTGGACGACCTGTGGTCATACCGACACCAAGGCTTGCCCACTCGACAACTCGAATCCCTCGCAAGGGACATAGAGTGCTTTGACCCAGCACTGTGTAAACCCTACACTTTTCGCCATCACGCAGAGGCTCATTATTCTGAAACCTGAGAACCATGTCCTTCCGAGGATGTAACACACCAGGTCTGGAGGAGGAAGGGCTTTCAAGTCTCTCTTCCTTCACAACCTCCACAAGAGATATGATGTCACGATGCACTGCAGAACGGGCAACCCTACCATGCAGGAAATCAGAAGGTACTGGCATGGGAGACGTGCGTGCGCCCTGCTCGAAGGTACGAAGGCGATGCCAGAGTCCTGGGGATCCAAGCCTCAGAAAACGCAGACCTAGTGCTTGAAGGCAACGAGATGCCTCGCATTAAGGTGAACATCAGAACAGGACCCCAGATGTGCCGACCACCTCGCCAGCAGGGTGGGCAACAGAACAAGGGGGTGGTGACCAGACACACCCCCAGGATCAAGCCGGGCCAAAACGGCAAAACGCTCACTGGCCGAAAGGAAAGGTATGGTTCAAAGGAAAACCCAAACAAGAAGGTGAGTGGGAAGACAAGGTTTCAAACTCCCTCAGAACAAGGTTTGAGACAGGAAATGGAGGGTATAATCAGGAGATGCCTGACAGAGGCAGTAAGGCAGCTTGACGTGCTCTGTCGTTCACCAGGGTCGCCAAACTCCTCAAAGGAACACGGCGTTAACCCCCAACAGCATGACTAGACTATGTAACCCTCCCGTTAATGCTAAATATTTTACTTAGTAGGTTGGGAAAGGGGAACAGGGTAGGCCAAGTTGATCCTCAAAACAGTCACTCCTAACACACCACACCCTACTTTTCTAACCTTCTTGGGCAATCTGGGCCATAAGGGCAACGCCCGATGCATATACACATCAGTAGTGGTAGGGGGATGCATCAGAAATAAGTCTGATGGGATCCAACACCTTCGCAGAGGTGGCTAGAGTAATGTTCTCCCTCGGCAAACTGTTACAGATTGAGACCTGCAACGTAAGCATCACAAGCTACACGCAAGATAGGTCGGCTATCACAAAACGGGCATGGATCAACATTACCTTTCAAGGGATTATGCTAGTACACGCCATAATCATATGTCCCATTAACCACTGTTAATTGGCCAGGACCTACTGGACCGACTGGCTCCGCTCACTGACTGCTGCCGTAGACACATGTGGGCTCAGGTTGACACACCGAAGCCATTTGGTCCAGAAGAGAGTTCGCCAGCTTCAGATGGACAAGTCGCCATCATCCAGTAGTCCAGAGGTCCCTTACCAATGATCTTGCCTCCTCCAGAGCCTGACCCTGGCTCTGATCCTTCTATGCCACCTGCGAGCCCACAGCTGCCACAGGTTGATAGTCAAAACTCATTTCATGACCACGAGTGAAAAACAGGAACTTCACCCTGTACAGCCCCCACATAGGGAGGTATGCACATAAATGGCGACACCAGAAGTGCTTATTGTGCTCTGGTCAGAAAAGACCACTATGAGCCAGGACCTACAGTATACGATGACTTGTGTCGACACAGTCCTCCTCCATTCTTCACACCGCAGTCTCCGCATCCTTTCGGCAGGGTCACCACAAAGTCTCACAGTGATTGGGGTATGCACCCTCTCCGTACGAATTGGGAAAAGGCAGGTCAAGCATTTTGTGAGTGTAGTCCCTCAACTCCAACCCCCATTCTTCATGGTGGCAGACCTTCTGGTCAGACTAGGTTCTCAGTTGGACACAGTCAACCAGGTTCTGTGGCCCCAAGCCCGGGCCGAAAGTGCTCCTTGAAACAACCACACCATCTTTTTACAGAGCAGCCTGTATTTCTCCGGAGGTTACCTGTGGGTTTTTCTTTGTATCCCGAACAATTCTTCTGGCAACTGTGGCTGAAATCTTTCTTGGTCTACCTGACCTTGGTATCAAGAGATCCCTGAATTTTCCACTTCTTAATAAGTGATTGAACAGTACTGAATGGCATTGTCATGGCTTTGGATATATTTTTATATCCTTTTCCATCTTTATAAAGTTCCATTACCTTGTTACGCAGGTCTTTTGACAGTTCTTTTCTGTTCCCCATGTCTCAGTATCTAGCCTGTTCATTGCATCCATGTGAGAGCTAACAAACTCATTGACTATTTATAAACAGACACTAATTGCAATTTAAAAAGTCACAGGTGTGGGAAATTAACCTTTAATTGCCATTTAAACCTGTGTGTGTCACCTTGTGTGTCTGTAACAAGGCCAAACATTCAAGGGTACGTAAACTTTTAATCAGGACCATTTGGGTGATTTCTGTTACCATTATGATTTAAAAAGGAGCCAAACAACTATGTGATAATAAATGGCTTCATATGATCACTATCCTTAAATAAAAGATGCATTATCAGTCATATTTTCAAAATCAATGCCAAAATTTCACAATTTCTGCCAGGGTATGCAAACTTTTGAGCACAACTGTATATATATTGTCTTATTGTGTATTTTCTATATACAGTATACTTATATTTTCTATTCACTTTTTTTTATTATTCTATTTTTTATTATTATCTCTGTCTTGTTGTTGTATTGTTTGTGCACTGGAAGCTTCTGTCACCAAGATAAATTCCATGTATGTGTAAGCATACTTGGCAATAAAGCTAATTCTGATTCTGATTCTATATTTGAGCATTTATGTACTCAAATTCCACAAGTGTTTAAAAAAATGTCATATATATGAAAATTGAAATTTTTGTCATATTGTCATATTCTGTATGTTGCATATATCTATATAATTGACATTTTTATATCAGTAAAAACATTTATGAACGTTTACTTTCAGCATACAAGTGTTCAGTATATATTGCCATTTTCAGATTCATAGCCTACTGTATTAATAGCACTTCAAATTCTAATCACATTTTATTACACAGCTAATGGGGATTTTAAATGAATGTTAGGGATTCTTTGTATAAACGTGGGTTTTTGTGTCTCATTCGCAGCACACAGGGTGAAGATTAAACACTAGCTGTGATGTATGTGTACTGTCTGCGGTCCCGCGAATGTTCCGAAGGAATTTATTAGTGAATGCAAAATGTGGAGGAGACGCTTACACTGTTACTATGGAGATGATACAAATGGCAGCTATGCATTTGAATATGTTGC
The DNA here is from genome assembly GCF_019703515.2 of Myxocyprinus asiaticus. Classification (NCBI taxonomy): domain Eukaryota; kingdom Metazoa; phylum Chordata; class Actinopteri; order Cypriniformes; family Catostomidae; genus Myxocyprinus; species Myxocyprinus asiaticus. The sequence continues at coordinate 21,986,509 of NC_059382.1, read as the reverse complement.
GACTGCTTCAGGCTTTTGTTTTGCCACTGTCAAACATGAAGGAAAGCGATGGGATTCCCTCAGATTTACGTTTTTTTGTGGAAAATTTGTGGGAATTATAAAAAATGGCAAGCTACCGCAAATAACGTGGAGATTTGTTGAATTTGCGAGATCGCAAAATCGGTTGTGTCTAGAAGAGATCCCTCTTTCGGCAACTTCTCGCACATGCGTAGTCTGTTATGTATAGTCTAAGTATGTGTAACTGTGTTCATCAGCTAACTATGTTTATCAAAAGAATGACAAATAAAGTTATAGATCAGTTTAAGATAGCTAGCAAAATAACAACGGCATGCTCATGATACACAGGGTTTGAAGTCGCACAGCAACGATGAGCGCTAGTAAAAGATTATTTTAAATGGTCTGCTTTGATAAAAAGTAATTCTTGATGATCAATTCAAGTTCTAAAATAAATATTTAACATAATAAATTTGATAACTCAATCTCTATGTGTGCTATTGTCGGTAATGTGATATTGTAAGTCAGTGGAGAAGTACATCAATCAGCACTGGTAAATGGGGTGGTCTAGTGGTAATTAATTCGCCCACTGCATATGAGGTTTGGAGTTTTATTCTGCCCATATGAAACTTGATATTTTAATTAACAAAAATTGCATCCACACCTCAGTGGATGTATATCTTGAGTGGGGACACATTTGTTTGCATTTTTCTATGGGATTCGAGTGGAAAAGAGTGCAAACTGCGGAACTCGCAACAACAAGGGGCGCTCACCGCCCATTCTCGATTCCTGTGTACATCGAGTACATCACTGTGGCACATGTTGCTATCTTCTTAATACTGTATAATTAACGCTTATGTTATTTAAAATTAAAAGCAGTTCATGAGCATGCTCTTGTTATTTTGCTAACCATCTTAAACAGATCTTTAACTTTATATGTCGTTCTTTTTATAAACATAGTTAACTGATGAACGTAGTTACACATACTTAAACTATCCATAACGTACAAAAGAGGGATCCCTTCGAGACATGACCCACAATATCCTGGAGGGACAGAGAAGTGGTATTTTGGGAATCATACAACAATGGAGCTTGGCTGTCCTCTATTGGACAATTTAATTGCCACTCAGAACTGGGTTAGACATATGGCTTTGATTTTCTAGTATTTTTACATTTCAGTTAATATTTTTATTATATTTTATTTATATATATATATATATATATATATATATATATATATATATATATATATATATATATATATATATATATAAAGTTTGTGCAGTAAATTTTCATAACAATTCTATAGCTTTTTTATTTCACCTGAAAAACTGCTTTCACTTGCACTGTAAATTTCCATGGTAACAGTATTTTAAGATTTAAGATTTTACATCAGCAGTGTCTTGACATTATTCTAAAGAATTTTGAAGCAATTCATGTAAACACAAGAGGTCTATTTCAAAGTCTGTTAAAATTGCCTTACTTCCTGCTGCCAGTTGGTGGCGCTATGCCTGTGACTCACAATAGCCACATAAATGTGATTAGCCCCCATTACAAAACATTCAGCTGAATTTACATCATAATCATACAATGCACACAGAAGATATAAGGAACTTCCTGTTTCACATTTGTGCCCTTAATTTATTGCATCGCCATGGCAACACCGTTCAATATATCAAACATCTGTTCACAATTTAGCATCTTCAGTGTCTTGCCATAATATTGCCTAAGATTGGTGCCAGTCACTTGAATCCCCTAGGAGGAGTATTCAAAAGTTCAGGGACTGTAATTTTCAAAAAATGCACATTCAATCCAAAATGGCCAACTTCCTGTTCAGTGGAGCTAATGACTGTAATTCTGAAAGTTGTCCAGCTTGATGAGAACAATATATGTAGCAAGTTTGGTGACCGTAAAATAAACTGACCCCACCATTTTTGTCAAAAGGTGGCACTTCAGAGCTCCCCAGCCACGCCCATGTGTAAACTTTTGCCAAGCCCTAATGGCTGACGACTCTGATGTGTGTGCAAACTTTCAAGAGATGTCACGCATGTTAAGTACCCCAAAAGTACCGAAAACCTTGAAAAGAAGAAGAATCCTTAGAAGAACAATAGGGCCTCTGCACTTTCAGTGCTTGGGCCCTAATAATACTCCTTAGAAGAACAATAGGGCCTCCGCACTTTTAGTGCTTGGGCCCTAATTAATGATTCAGTAGTAGTTCTTTGAAATGTTGTGTTGGATAACAGTCACATTACCATATTTGTTACCAGACATTTGTTCATGCTTCTGGCTATGTATGCTTAAAAATGTATGCATTGGCCACGTACCATTAAGATTTAATGACCAGAAAGTGTCCAAATACTATTTATCCTAATTTTGAACACTATATCTATTGTTTTAAATATTACAAATATCTTAAAAACATCTTTTTGTGAAATATTTTGCATGAAAAGTCAGCATGTTCTATCTTTGTTTAAAATAAATTGCACTTGTTATTTTGTTATCTAATGAATGACATGAAATAATTAGTGTCCAAATACTTTTTTGGGGCCACTATATACAGTATATAAAGACAAAAAAAAAAAAAGACTTTCCCTAAACTGTCAGTACATTTTAATGTCAGTTCATTTTAAAAGTCACATGAAAGACCAACAGCTTTCAATGCATTTATTTTCTTAGAGAGCCATGGGAATTGGTTGTTGACTGCCATGGTCAAATTGGTCCGAATGGGATTTACTCGGAGGTGAGGTAGACTCTCATTAAACAATTGACCCTAATCTCTGTCCATTTTTGTGAGGCACTGCTGCAGAGGTTGGATCAGGAATCAGCGATTTACATCCATCAACTTTATGGCTGGTGCCAGGGGCTCCTCATGTTCAATGTAGTGGAAAGCAAGGCTTTATTACCTCAAAACCTCTCACTGAGAGAGGAAGACAGAGAAACAACAGTGACAGAGAATGCTGGTCATGGTTGATGCATTAATATCACTCCATGTACTTTTTAAATCTGCTTTTCTGCCCAACAGTTTTAGCTGCAGAGCTGAAGATGGTGTCCTTCACAAAGGAACCCCAGCATTATTCTGTCTGTCTGCTCGATTTTATCAGTGCCACAAAATGGAGTCTGCAAATGATTCCTGACAGGTGAGAACTGTCACCGTGTTTAACACCCTGAATATGAGCCGATGTCTTTTGACTTCCGTGGAAGCAATGAAATCCACTGATGACAGCTTACTTGACATTTACACACTCCAATTCCCATCCTTTAATAGCTACATTCCATCTCCCTGGGGTTTTGCCAGCCAGGCCGACTGATAACAAACCTGTCAGGAGGTGTTCACAGGGGATATGAATCCAGCTCTGGCAGAGAAAATTATGTGTTCAGTGGAGGAATATGGAGACTGACATGAGTCACAAACGGGCTTAGTGACAGATGATTTGTTACACCGTGCGCTAAATGGAAGTCACCACAACGGCTGATTAGGTCTTATCAGGGCCGTTTCAAGCGGGTAACTTTTTCATTTCACCTCTCTCCAAGGAGCCAGCATCAAAAGAGATCACAGAGGTTTCCTTGGCTAGCCTGTCAGCTCAAGGTGAAGCCAAATGGGGTAGGATAACAGGGATGAGGAAATAAACTGCTGTCTCAGATAACATTAATGCTTGAGCTGCACGGCTGGCAGTTACCTGATAAAACATTATTTCAATCAATGAGAGACAGTACAGGACAAACATCGGATGAATCGTCCGTTTCCGTCTGTGTGTGCGGTCTTCATGTCACCACATGGACTTTGTTTATGTTGTTGTGTTTGATATTATCATGTGCCAGCACACATGTTTTGCCTGTCTGAATAATCAGTGCGCCGGCTCGTGTGTGTGATTGTTTTCACCAGAGTGCCATTCAGCGGAGTGTATATCTTTCCTCTCTGTGTAGTTTTTGTCACTGGTTTATCTCAAGAGTGTATAGTCTGTTCCATTCTCCTGTTTGTAATAAGAAGAAATAGTTTGATAATTTTCTCGAGCGATTGTCCGCTCTCTGTCTTTTCTGTTTGTTTTCTTAGCGATCGTCTGCTTCCTACCTTAGTTTTAACCCGGTTTGTGCTGCCAGCTGCCAGCCCAGTGTCTGCCTCCTCTATTCCTAGACCCCATGGACCTGGTGGTGTCTATCTCTCTCTGGGCCAGCAGGTCATTGGAGGGGCTTGCCTACCTGGTTCGGCTCATCGTTTATCTCCATGAGCCATCGGCGGATTCGGGTTTAAGCCTCTGTGGGTGGTTCCAGTTAATCATCTCCTTTCCAGCTGGATTCTGTCATTTTCAAAAATAAATTCATTTACCTGCACTTCGGACTTGTGAGTGTTTCATGACAGATAAACCAGCCATCATGGACCCAGCAGGCGCTAATCCCATTCAGTCTAAAGTTGTCCAGCAGGCTGAATTACTGGGACATCATTCGGAGCTACTGGCTGGATCACACGAAGCCTGGAAGACTGTAGTTGCCCCGCTCTCCAAACTATCTGCCAGGTAAAGGATCTTCGTCTCTCCTCCGCCACAGAAACATCCACTTCAGCTCTGCTGTTACCCATCCCAGAACCATCTCTGGTGCCCATCAGGGAACACCATCTCAATCCTCCTGCACCCTATTCCGGGGAGCCTGACAGATGCCACAAATTTTTGTCACAATGCTTGCTGGCTTTCTCTCTTTATCTATCTTCCTTCCCCGACGGAAGCATTCAGGGTGGCATACGTAATCATGTACCTGGCGGGGTGGGCATGTGACTGGGTAACGAGGCTAGCATCGCCTGGGTATGTGTGTGCACTGCGGAGGAGAGGGACACATCACCTCCATCTGCCCAGTAAAAGCCAGGCACTCACCAGAGACCAGGGGACGGCTGGTAAGTGCCACAAATTTTAATCATCCTTCATGCTTCACACCTTTCTGCCAGCAATCACTGACTGGGGCCAAGCATGTCGCCAGGTACCGGCCCTTTTTGATTCTGGAGCGGAAGGTAACCTTCTGGATGCTGATCTGGCTGACACTTGGGGTGTTTCCGTGGTCCCTGTGGACCCGCCCATCAGCATCTGTCCCATCAGCGGTACTTCACTGGGGCACATTACTAGAGACATGGTCCCGGCGAGTTTGAGGGTTTCTGGAAATCATGAGAAAGAGATTGTGTTTTATCTGCTATGGACCCCTTCTAGCCTAGTTGTACTGGGCCATCCATGGCTGATAACACACAATCCGCGCATTGACTAGGCTGGTAATACTGTTACGTCTTTTGTCGTTCCCACTGTCTGCAGTTTGCACTGTCTCCTGTCTCTCCCTCTATTTGTGTGTTTCAGGAGGAGAGGGTTGATCTGTTGGGGGTTCTGGCAGTATATTATGATCTGAGTGCAGTCTTCAGTAAGTCTCGGGCTGCATCTCTACCTCCTCACTGCCCATTCGACTGTGCGATGAAGAAATACATCAGTGAGTTGCTGACGGCAGGCCTCATCCACCCTTCCTCTTCTCCGGCTGGTGCGGGGTTCTTCTTTGTGGGTAAGAAGGATGGTTCGTTGTGCCCCTGTATCGATTATCAGGGGCTGAATGACATCACTATTAAGAACAGGTGCCCATTACCTCTGATGTCTTTGGCCATCAAATTGCTGCAGGGGGCGACCATTTTCACAAAGTTGGACCTTCGCAACACATACCATTTTGTGAGGATCAGGAAGGGGGATGAGTGGAAGATGGTGTTAAACATAGCCACAAGGGTCACATTGCGCCATGTGAGGGTTGGACGTGTGAACGGCGAGCTCTGCGCACTTTGCTAGTTTTTGATACTTTTTATTTCATAAACCGGTGAGATTTGATACACCCTGATTCTTAATTGTTTTATGAAGACAATATGTCAATGAATTCAAAATCCTTGGGCTCTGGAGATATTAAAAGACACTTACATGCTCAAGCTGATACCCCAGACAGGGCCGCAGACTAGGGACTCAATTTGGATGGTGCGGCGGGAGAAATTCAGCGGCAACTGGCGAGCATGTCTGCAATGCTTGCGAAGGTTGTTGCAGACTTGGAGGATCTGGCTGTAATACTTCGATCGATCACTTCCATGGAGGCGAAATTCACTGAGTTGGTTACAAGATTGTCGGACGCTGAGAAACGGATCGATTATCTGGAGTCATCGGAGAGGGAATTATTTGCTAATCTGCTAGCGATCAAGACAGACTTGCAGCACATTTGGGAAAAACTGGAGGATTTGGAGAATCGTAATCAACGAAACAATGTCCGGATTGTTGCAATTCCTGAACATGAGGAAGGCAGAGATATGGTGAAATTCCTAGACGAGCTCTTCCCGAGTCTGCTCGACATAACAGGCCATAAGCTGAAAATCGAGCGAGCTCACAGTGTCCCGGCTCGCAGATCCACTGAGGGAGACAGGCTGCGATCAATTCTGGCCAAATTTCTGAGATCATCCAATAAAGATCTCGTGTTAAGCGATGCGAGGAGTAAAGGAAAGATTTCTTGGAAGAACCACAGCATTTTCTTGTTCCCAGATTTTGCGAATTCGACAAGAGAGGAACGTGATCGATTCAAGGAATTCAAGAATCCCTTACATCAAAGGAAGATCGCGTTTGCTCTGATGTTTCCGGCCAAACTGAAAATAGATGCTAAGGATGGCCGTAGAGAATTTACATGCCCACAGCAAGCACTGTCCTTCACAAAAACATTGGAATGAGTAAGCCATTTGGTGTTTTTCATGTTGCTGTTTAGTGGGCCTTTCTCACTGAACATATACTCGACTGCCCGAGGAAGCTGGGCGCCTTCTTTGTTTCTTTTTGTACTGGTTCCACCTAGCGGCTGGAGTTTGCTTGTGTAATATCATTTCTTCGGGACAGCTTGTGGATAAATCTGCACATTTTTGGTGCTTATGCCTACTGTGGCATGGAGTTTGTTTTGTGGAACATCTCTTGCAGGACATTGGAGTGATTGGGTCTTTTGTTGCACTCATTTATCGGCCGAATGGGCCGGCTTACTGAATATTAATGCACATGTTTTTCTTTTTTCTGTTTGTTTGGTTCGGGGGGAAGTCTGGGGTTTGATTGTTACACTAATGTTGGAATGTGGTCTTTATAATATTGTTTTGACACACAATCTATTTTTTCTAATATGTCAAATGTTAATATGAGTGGATTATTTCTCTCCACATGGAATGTTAATGGGTTGGGGCACCCCATAAAAGAAGGAAGGTTATTTATTTTCTTAAACATAAGAAATATGATATAGTGTTTCTTCAAGAAAAGCATCTTTCCCAGCAGGAAGCTGGAAAATTTGGGAAGATATGGGTTGGACATGTTTTCTTTAGTGCTGGCTCAAGTAAGAACAGGGGAGTCATTACACTGATAAGTAAACATATACAATTCAAATGTCTCAAACAGATTAAAGATAAATTAGGAAGAGTCATTATTGTTTCAGCAGAAATTCAGGGACAAAGGTTGATTTTGACAAATATCTACACACCAAACACTGATGATCAGGCCTTTTTTATAGATCTTGAAGGGATGTTGCAAGCCGCTGGCACCACTCATGATATAATATTGGGAGAAGACTTTAATCTTTTGATGGACTCAGTCCCTGATCATAGTGAAGCAAATGTGTGCAAGCCCCCTAGAGCAACATTGATGCTTCACAGGATGTGTAAATATCTTGGTCTTACAGATATTTGGAGACATTTGAACCCATCTGGTAGGGACTATACATTTTTTTCATCAGTCCATAAGATTTATTCTAGAATAGGTTTTTTTAAGTTCCTCATTTCATCTGTTGTTGATTGCTCAATTAGAAACATCTTAGTCTCAGATCACGCCCTGGTGAGTCATATAGTTGGCACTTTAATGTATCCCTTTTGCAAAATCCTGAATTTCAACAAATGTTAAAGGCTGAAATGAATGTTTATATGGAGACCAACTGGTCCTCAGTATCCCCTATGGGCGTGGCTTGGGAGGCACTTAAGGCAGTTCTTAGGGGTCGGATGTGCATCATTCACCAAAAAATCCAAAGCACGAGAACTCGTGGAGTTGGAAGGGAATATTAAAAGTGCCGAGGCAGAGCTGAAGTGTCAAATGTCGTCTGATGGCCTCAGAGAATTGACCCAATTGAAATGGAGATATAATACTATTTTGTCACGGAGGGTGGAGTTTTGGCTATTCAGGGCAAGACAGTCATACTTTGAGTCATGAGACAAAGCAGGGAAGCTTTTGGCTAGATACATTTTACCATTCCCTCAGTGAAATCTGCTGGTGGGGAAATATTTACCTCAGCCATTGATATTAATAATGCTTTTAAAGAATTTTATCTTAATCTTTATAGTTCCACATCTTCGTCTACTGATGAAGATATTAGGAAGTTCCCTAGATAACCTTGGAAGAGCTTGACGAGGTAATTAAGACCTTGCCTACAGGTAAGGCTCTGGGACCAGATGGTTTTCCGCTGAATTTTTTAGATCTTATGCTACAGAATTGGCTCCACTTTTGTTAGAAGTTTATATGGAATCATTAAAGGATGGAAAGCTTCCGCCAACCATAACACAAGCGTGGATCAGTCTGATCCTTAAAAAGGACAAAGATCAAAGCGAGTGTAAGAGTCACCATCCAATTTCCCTGATCCAGCTAGACGTAAAAAATACTGTCAAAAATTCTGGCTAACCGATTAAGTAAAGTTATGACATCCCTTATACATAAAGTTCAGGTGGGGTTTATTCGGGGCCGCAGCTCTTCTGATCGCATTAGGCGTTTCATCAATATTATGTGGTCAGTGGCGAATGATCAGACTCTGATCGTGGCCATCTCACTTGACGCCGAAAAGGCGTTTGATATGGTAGAATGGGATTATCTTTTTAAGATTTTGGAAATATACGGGTTCGGGAATACTTTTATTGGATGGATTAAGCTACTTTATAGACACCCGATAGCGGCGGTACAAACAAATGGATTAATTTCAGATTATTTTACTCTGGATAGGGGCACCCGGCAGGGTTTCCCTCTTTCCCCATTATTGTTCTGTCTTGCCCTGGAACCATTAGCAGCCGCGATAAGAAGGGAAGATGATTTTCCAGGGGTGGCGGCGGGAGATATGGCGCATAAGCTTTTGCTTTATGCAGATTATAATTTATTATTCATTTCTGACCCCATTAGATCTATACCTTGCCTCCATAGAATTATTAATTCCTTTTCTAAGTTCTCGGGATACAGAGTCAATTGGTCTAAATCCAAAGCTTTGGCTCTGACAGCATACTGCCCAGTAACAACTTCCAGGCAGGTGCCTTCCAGTGACCTAAACAGGGCATTAAGTATTTGGGCATTTTATTCCCAGCACTTTTGTCTGATTTAGTTAGAGTTAATTTTGACCCCTTAATAAAAAGGTTTTCGAGCGATGTGGGCAGGTGGGTTTCATTACATTTATCTATCATTGGGAAGGTTAATGTTATTAAAATGAATTGTATTCCAAAATTCAACTACCTGTTACAATCTCTCCCTGTAGATGTCTCCCTCTCTTATTTCAAGCAATCTGATAGCATAGCGAAGTCTTTCATTTGGAATGGTAAGCGTCCCAGATTACATTTCAATAACTTACATAGGCTGATTGACAAAGGTGGGCTAGGCCTACCCAAGATTTTGTTTTATTATTATGCATTCGGTCTCAGACATTTGGCCCATTGGTCGCTTCCACCTGAAAGAGCCCCTCCCTGGTTTTATATTGAACAGGAAGTTCTTGCCCCTATTTTTCCATTGCAAAGCATCTCTATCAAACTAATCAGAGAAGTTAAGTTACACCCTGTTATCTCACATTTACACTCGGTATGGACAAAAGTGTCCACAGTGTTTAATTCTGACATTTAAATGTTGCCTCAAGCATATGGCTAAACCTTAAATTATGTATTAATAAGTCCCCTTTCTGCTGGTCAGAGTGGATTGTGAGGGGGTTACTACACTCAGCGCCCTGTATGAGAGTGGAGTGTTGAGATCTTTTGGAGCTGTGCCACCTGCTTTGTATTGTTTTTGGGAGTAGCACACACACCCTTAAAGCGGCAGATACTCTGGGAAAGGTGATCACTGCTTTTGGAAAAGGTCATGAGGCAGACTAATTCAGAGTCTGGGGGACGGAGCTTCAACTTCTCTCAAGAGATTATAGGAGAAAGATTTAAATTTGGTATTGGAGGAGGGAGAGTGGGCTAGGATTCTAAAAAATGTCAAGTCTGCATCTAGAGATGCAAGGGTTCACCTTATGCACGTCAAGATTTTACATAGATTTTATTGGGCCTCCTCTAGATTGTATAGGCTTGGTCTTAAAGAAACACCCACCTGCTGGCGATGCCAGTCGGATGATGGAGACACGGCCCATGTTTTTTGGTGGTGTGCTGAGATCCAGGAATTTTGGTTGAAGGTTCAGAGTTTTGTGTGTGACGTGTTGGGCACTCAAATTTTACTTTGAGTACTTTTACTTTATTTTTACCCCAGACTTTGTATTTTGGGCGATGGGGCAGTCATAAATTTGGGGAACAAACATATAAAAAATTGGGTTCTGATCAGTATTATGATTGGCAGACAAATTATTTTAAGAGGTTGGAAGTCGGACGTAGCGTCATCATTTCTGGAGTGGTGTGCGGAGATGGGGAGGGTGGCAGCTTTTGAGGAGGTGGCAAGTAGAAGGCTGGGGTTTGGGGACTTGTTTTTCAGAAAATGGGGTAATTATTTAGTTTTTAGGGGACTCTCGGGGAAGGGATGGGGAGAGAGAGGTCTAGTTTAATTATGTATGTTTATTTTATACTTTTTAAATTTTTTTATTTCTTTATTTTTTGTTTATGTGTGTATTATTTTATGTGACCACAGGGGTGTTCGCTGGGGGTTAGGGTGGGGTTGGTGATTGGGGAGGGATATTAGTGGGGGTTAAATTTGAAATGTTGATTCAGTGTGTATGTGTTGTGTTTTTCTCCATTGTGTTTTTTTTTTTTTTTAAATCAATAAAATTTTTTAAAAAACATGGCCACAGGGCATTTTGAAGACTTGGTTGTGCCCTTCGGGCTTACCAACGCCCCCGCCGTTTTCCAGACACTCATCAATGACGTGCTCTGTGACATGATTAATAAATTTGTCTTCGTGTATCTAGATGGCATCTTGATTTTTTCCCGTCTATCCAGGTACAGATAGTGCACATCAGGTGGGTGCTGCAGAGGCTGCTAGAGAACAAGCTCTTCATGAAGGTGGAGAAGTGTGCATTCCATGCACAGTTGGTTCCATTCTTGGGGTACGTCTTGTCATCCAAGGGCGTGCGCATGGACTCTTCTAAGATAAGAACCGTCACCAATTGGCCAACCCCGGTGTCCCACAGAGCCTTGCAGAGGTTTATGGGGTTCGTCAATTTCTACTGGCATTTCATATGCAATTTTAGCCCCTCTCACGAGTCTGACCTCCACCAGCACCAGGTTTTTATGGTCTGATCAGGCACAGAAGGCTTTTGAGGCCCTCAAAATCAAGTTTACCTCGGCCCCCATTTTAATTGTGCCTGATCCGGCTCATCAATTTGTGGTGGAGGTCGACGCATCAGATGTGGGCATGGGTGCGGTTTTCTCTCAGTGCTCATCTGAGGATGGCAAGATTCACCCTTGTGCCTTCTTTTCGCACTGCCTCACACCGGCAGAATGGAACTATGAATTTGATGACCAGAATCTGCTGGCAGTCAAGCTTGCTTTGGAGGAGTGCCGTCACTGGTTGGAGGGGACCTGAAACACCTGTCTTGGTGTGGACTGACCATAAAAATGTAGAGTACATCAGGTCAGCCAAGAGATTAAATTCTCGGCAAGCTCGCTGGGCTCCTCTTTTCCGGTAGATTCAACTTTACCATTTCCTACCAGCCGGGATCTAGAAATGTCAAACCTGATGTGCTCTTTCACCTTTTTGAGACTTTAGGCACTCTGATCCTCCCAACACAGTCATTCCTCAGCACCGTGTGGTGGCTGCTGTGTCCTGGGAGTTCAAGTCAGAGGTTTGGAGAGCACTTCGGGACTGATGGTCCCGGAGGGAGTACAAGAGGGTCATATGTTTGTATTGTAGTCAGTCTGCCCCTCTGTCCTGCAGTGGGGTTATTCTTTCAGAGTGGCATGTCATCCAGGTATGAGACACACAGAGGCCATTATTCAGCAGCGGTTCTGGTGGCCAGCAATGGGACAGGATGTACGACTTTTTGTGTTGGGCTGCTCTGTTTGTGCTCGGGGTAAACACTTTAACCATCCCCGTTGGGAATTTTAAAACCCCTGTCCGTGCCTTCGAGACCCTGGTGACACATCACACTCGATTTTGTCACAGGGCTTCCTGTGTCCCGTGGCAATACTGTTGTGCTAACAGTGGTGTACAGGTTCTTGAAGGCAGCCCATTTAATTCCACTTCCGGGGCTGCCTTCAGCTCGTGGGACAGCAATCGCTGTCATGGATAACGTCTTCCGGATTCACGGTATTCCGGTGGATGTGGTCTCCGACAGGGGTTGTCAGTTCGTGTCCCAGTTCTGGAGGGAGTTCAGTCGGCAGTTGGGGGCATCGGTTAGTTTGTTCTCTGGGTTCCACCCCCAGACCAATGGCCAGACAGCCAACCAAAGTTTAGAGGGATTGCTTCGTTGTGTGGCCACTAAGAACCCCTCATCCTGGAGCAAGCAGCTCAAGTGGATAGACTATGCTTATATCTCCCAGATGGCATAATCTACGGGCCTCTCCCCATTTCAGTGCTGTGTTGGGTATCAGCCACCATTATTTGTCGAGCCACCATTATTTCTAGAGCTCGAACCTGATGTAGCAGTGCCCTCGGTCTGTCCTTTTCTATCGCATTGCAGGCATACGTGGAGATTGACCAGACGGGTGCTTCTCAGAGCAGAGAGATGTATAAAGGCTCAGGCGGATTGCCACCGGATGGCAATTCCCAGGTATACTGTCAGCCAAAAATGTCTGGCTGTCTGCTAAAAAATATTTTGCTCAAAGTCCCCTCATGTAAACTTGCTCCCAAATTTATTGGTCCCTTCCCTGTGGTTAAGATTTTCCAAAATCAAGCCTGTCTTCCGGTCGCCTTTCCAGACTACTGACGATCCTGAACCACCTCCCCCAAGACTTATGGAGGCTCAGCTTATACTGTTAGTCCATTGTTGGACGTCAGGAGGCGGGGCTGGGGGCATCAGTATTTGGTTGATTGGAAGGGTTATGGGCTTGGGAAGAGGTGTTGGGTTCCGACCCGGGACATCTTGGACCGCTCTCTCATCAATGAGTTCCGCCGATGCCACGGGACAGGGGTCTGTGGAGCACAGGTGATGCTCCCTGGGGGGGTACTGTCGGGGCTCTGGTCAGATCATCTGCTTCCGCATGGGTGTGTCTGTGTGTGCAGTCTGTGTGTCGCCATGTGGACTTTGTTTATGTTGTTGTGTTTGACTGTTGTCACATGCCGGCGTGGATGTGTTGCCCAGCTCGTGTGTGTGATTGCTCTCACCTGTGTGTCATTCGGCGGCGTGTATATCTTTCCTCTCTGTGCGGCTTACTGTCTCAAAACTGCATAGTCTGTTCCAGTCTCTTGTTTGTAATAAGAAGAAATAGTTTATTTTCTCGAGCAATTGTCCACTCACAGTCTTTTCTGTTTGTGTTTTCTTAGCAATCGTCCGCTTCCTACCTTAGTTTTAACCCTGTTCTTCTTCTCTACTGCCCGCCCAGTGTCTGCCTCCTCTATCTCCTCCCAAACCCTGTGGACCTGGCAGTGTCTATCTCTCTCTGGGCCAGCTGGTCATTGGAGGGGCTTGCCTATCTGGTTCGGCTCATCATTTATCTCCGTGAGCCATCAGCGGATTTGGGTCTAAGCCTCTGTGGGTGGTTCCAGTTAATCATCTCCTTCTCAGCTGGATTCTGTCATTTTCAATAATGAATTCATGTACCTGCACTTGGGTCTTGCGAGTGTTTCATGATTATTTTAACAAGCTAACATTTTATTCTCCAAATATGGCTGGATTGGAGCAATATTTATTTAGACCGATTTTCAGTTCAATACACTCATACAATAATATATGTATATAAATGTATAGAGGAGGCATGGGCTAGTTGCCACACTGGAAATTTGAGACAAGGGTTTTATCTCAGGAACTGCAAGGTTTTGATTCCAAAGAGCCTATTACACAAATAGTTGCTTTCTCTAGCAGTGGTTTTGCATACTGGTTTCAAACTCCTAATTCAAGGGGGGAGTGATGTGGGATCACAGCAACATTTCAAGCATTGTCTCCAACAAAGTATCATCCTGAGCAACCATGAAATCTTCTCTGTGGAGCCCTGCAATGAGCAGATGGCCTTTCCTACATACGCAACATCAGTATATTGACTGACAATGAAATCCAGATGAGACCACATTAGAGTCCAAATTGACATCTATCAAAATGACCGAATCCTCCTCTTAGTGGTGCAATGATCTATATTATTGGGCCCTCACAAATCAATAGTTATTACAATAGCCTTATTCTACAAACTTACAGTATTGCCAGATCTAAAATCCAATGCAAATACAATGCTTCTGTATCTTCTGGATAACAAAAATCTGTATTTCTCCTGCATTCATATGGACCAAAAAAGCTAAACCATGCTTAAGCGGCTGTTGAAACGTGACCAAAATCCACACGTTTGTCATCCTGGTCTCTGTTTTGACTCATTAGGACACCTTGGCTCAGTCTACACCCTCAAAGTGTATCTGTTTACCCATGGATCTCATTTGATGAGACATAAGGCAGTAATTGGATGAGGCTTGTGATCAGATGTTCTCTTGGGGAAGCTAATTCCACTCTTTCTGACCTGCCTAATCTGTTAAAACCAAGCTGGGGTTAATGGATCTTCCCCCACCAACTGCTCTGAAAGGATAGGATAGCCAAACTCCTACAACCTGAAGAAAAATGTAACGTGCGCTATTCTGACATACAAAGGCAAAATGCAGTAACTACGACAACACTGAAATTGAGATTTTTTTTTTTTTTTTTTGGTTTTAGTGTGGATTTTGTAGTTACTGCAATTTTAACACTCTGTTTTCTCTGAATCTGAGCATAGTTGAGCCAAACCATCTGTCACAGGCAACCCGGTCTCATAACAAGTTGTAATTATGGTACAAAATGGCAGAGTTTGCTCATACAAAAATGTACAACTTTTACTCCCATAGAAGAAAATAAGCAAACCAAAAAGTGAAGGTATTACAATTTTTCCTAAGTTTAACCCCTAACCCAAACATAACCATGATTTTATTAGGAAAATAACTTTTGTGTACCACAGAAATAAAAAACATCGCATTTGGAACCACACTGATGTCACAGTGAAATCCAAAACAGTAGGTTGACTTTTCTTTAGCTAAAATTTGTCTGTGCTTACCAAAATTTTATTTACTGTCCCCAGTGGCCAAAGCGGTAAGTGTTGTTGGGCATATGGGCACATGTGAGCTCCTTTTTCTGGGTGTAATGTGATGTCCACGGAGGGGTGCCAAAAGCAAGTTATAAGTACGTTTTTTGTTTTCAGTTGTACAGGCTGTTTTGTGAAGCGGAATGCTTGTTTTATAAACTGAACCCCCCCCAACCCAAACCCCAAACCTTAACCTGTGGAATCAGCTGAGTAAAATAATGTTCAAAATATAACAAATCAACATCATGCTCGTCACTGATTATGTAAATGCAATTATGCATAATCAAAACCCGAGACTCCCACGCTGCTGATGCAACACACTTCCAGTCGCGCCACAATGTCTGATAGGAGATGCCGCTTATCAGAATGTCGGTATAATGTGGCCAATCCTAGGATACCGGAACTGTTGGAAACAACATGCAGACTTCCTGTGTGATCACGAGTAAAAGGTAATCATATTACAGGTTACTGACATACATCAGATATTTGTAATGCATAAATATATATATGCAATGAGCAACCTAATCTGTTCACAGATGTTCAGGACAGATCATAGTCTAAGAGACCCGATTTCGGTCATGACTCAATTTTGACAAAATGTGCAGTTACTGCATTTTGTCTTTGCACTGCAGAACAGTGGATCACTACTCCTGATAAACAAAACACAATTCCTGATAAAGTTATTTATGCATGAGAACTTGAGCGCAAGTGAATAGAAGATACATTTTCATGATTAGCACAGCAGAAGTCATACTTAAATGGATATCATATAGCACCCCTTCTGACAAAAATCGTTAATCTGACTGTAATATTTCCCATTTACTGGAAAGAGTGGGGGAGGTTTTTTCATCCACTGGGAGGTAGCTAACAAAACAAAATTTTAGCATATCCAGCAACCACATTTGCTGCAGCTTGAGTTGTGTATTCTTTATTTTCTTTAAATTCTCTTGTTTGGGGGAGGGGTGTTGTAGATGAAATCACGCATAAATACATGTTAGCACTCTCTAGCAAATGGATGTCTTTAAAATCCGACGCACAATGGCCACTGTCAAGCATGTTGGCAATCCAAATAGTCCACCTGCCTCCTCTCAGAGTCCCAACCCTGTAATTGTACATTTGATTTGACAGACAGCTACATTATGATCAAATGAAACAGAGCTAATCATGCTTTCCTGTCTATTTCATCTGCACCAATTAATTCCTTCCATACAAATTCAATGACATTTTGCTTCTGTGACACATGGTGAGGAAATGTCTTCTGCATTTCCCTCATTTTTCAGAGAGGAGCAAAAAGATTTTGGGTCTGCTCAGATGCAAAGCAGATTCTACAAGATTTTTTTGCATTCACTTAAAAGATCTTTTCAGTAATGTTAAATCTAGTATTCCTCCTTTTCAGCAAGTAACTGCAATCACAGGCCTTGAGAAATAAAAGCAATTATAAATGTCACTCCTCCAGCACAGCAAGTTCATGATATTAAGCCTGTCTCCTCTTATATCTCTTCTCCTAAAAAATTTGTAAGCAATTAATTAAATTCCCATGTCCGTGCCTGGCAGTCATTAGTCTAATATCAGCTTTCAAGGGAGCTCTCAGATGTGGCAGTCGCCATGCCAGGTCACATCACCAGAGACGTGAACCTCAATAAAGCCCCCCCGCTTCCCGTTCGCCCTCTTCTCCTCTTTTTATTGCCATTCATTTTCCATCAGCAATATGATGCCAGCATTATGCTTGACTGATGTGGGGAGACAGAGCAATTTCCTGAGACACTTAACACCAGGTCACATGGGGTTGAAATACGATAGACAGATACAGCTATTCAGAGGTCGCTACTTGAGATGATGCCAACACAGATGTTATGTCAATGGCTCGGGGTGAGGAAAACACTTTCTTTCCTTGACGGGTAAGGGCTCAGAAAGCCATGCTTCGATTTTGAAGGACGGCAAAATGACACCTCAAGTGCGCTTTCAATTTGCGCAATGGAATTAGGTAAAAGAGAGACATCACTTGAGTAGATATTGAAATACATTCATAACCGCCTCATAAAGGAGACTTAATATGGAAATGAACTTGGACTGCCAGATGTTTCCTCTATGTAATAGAAGTCATTACCATCACATTTAGAAGGCTACTTCATTTCCAAAGTGCCTCACATTACGCAGTGAATCATATTCCTTTGCGAACATGGTAACAGTGCATTACACACAGATAATGATGACTTTGTTATCCTGTGGTCGGTGAGGCCCATTTCCCAGCTCCCCTAACTACAAATGTCAACCCCGACAGGCAATTATAGGAGTCCGATTACTCCTTCTCTGCTATCAGTCCAATCTTAGAGACCCTGGCATGGTGAAGAGCTAAAGGTAATTTTCCCCTGGGCCTGAAACAAGGCCATGATATCGGCTATTAAAGGCCTAACAGGTTTTGTCCAAGGAATCTGCTGGATGCTTGAGTGACATGTAGTCGATATCCTCCGCTCTCTCGGGTCATCTCAACTGTCAGCAGTGTTAAGTTAGAAAATGCTACACTCAACAACTGATAACATTTGAAAATTACTCGGCCATAAAACATGTTGAAAGACATTACTCATGAGTACAAAGTTGAACCCTAAAATATAGCCTATATTTAGAACAAACTGTATAATTGATAGGATTTCACAGGGTAAAGTCTGAAACACTTTAAAGAAATGTAAATAAATACGTGTTCATCGTTGTACCTTCATTGCTTTGAAGAGGGATGTGATGAGATTTTCCCGCCTGAAAAAGCGCAAGTACTTTGGATACTTCATTAAGCATCTCATGAAAGCGTAACAGCCCCACCTGCTGTCCAAATTTAGCTACAAAGGTATCACATGACAGAGATTTGAAATACTACGGAGCCCCTTAGGGGACTTGGAGGGAATTACATTTTTTAAATAGTTTGGCATTCCCTACCACTGGTATTTGTAGTAAAACCATAGTAACCACAATAATTACCACGGTTTTGCAACAGTAGTATAGTAATAATACAGGAAAACTTTTTTGTTTACTACAGTTTTATCATAGTTATACATGGTTAATTTGTTGCGGTACATGCAACAAGACATTGTTTAAATGTTTTTTTTTTTTTTTTTTTTTTAACTCAGCCATGGTTGCTGCAGATTTATTACAGTTAAAGTATGGTTAATTCTCGTAAGGGTTAACCTACTTTATAGCTACTTTTGACTGTAAAGGTGAAATTCACAAATATTAAAAAAACTTTTTATATATTAGTATATATTTAAATAAGATTTTTGGCGGAACTATGGTTACCATGTTGTATATATTTTTGTAAGGAGTTACTCATTTCAACAATTCTTGTCAAGCTGCTTGCAAATTAATTCTGCAACACAAGCCAATGATTGTGCTTATGTTATATAGCCCTACATATGTGAATAAATCTGTCACAATTTTCATTTTGGTTCTGTTCTGTTTGTTTTCACTTTGAGATCTTACACCATGACTCATTACAAATACATTCTGCATGTAATTTTCCTTTCACTAAATAGGTATCAGTGCCTCTAACCTTTAATCTTTCTTAGTAGTAATTTCCAGATGACAAAAATCAAAGTCAAATCAAAATGTATTTTCACACGAGGAGTAGGGATTTTATCTGCAGACAGAGACAGGAGAAAAGTGACAATAATTCTCCAGGGCCCATAATCATGACACGAATGGTGATGGTGATATAGAGACGCAGTGCTCTTGGGGATCTCAATAAACAACAATAACATTGCTATAAGCACAATACAACAGCTAATGTTATGCACCCAACCTCAGCCTCCACTTCAGTTGCATCAGGAAATGAGCGTTCATGCCAAGCAGCCAGTCACTTACATGAACAGGCCTGATGAGAATTGTACCATGTCGTTTCAAAGGGATTTGAGCAGAATAAATACACAGCAATTCCTCCCTTGAGGATTTATCATACCTGGAGGGCATGATGAAACCTCCTGCAATATGGTGTCTTTATTTCGAGATATTTGCTCGAAATCAAGGAAGATGCAGAATGACGAGGGCCACAGGTTTCAGGCTTTACAACTTTATTCCTAAAACATTGGCTGCACCATCCATAGCGGCACACGATTGTATGTACACATTTATATACACACAATTCTCTAAATCTGTAATATAAAATATATAATCCGACAATGTACCTCTTGTCCTCTTATTTGAACACATTAAATTGCTGTACAGAACTTTCTGTTGCTACATCCTATCTTAAAGTCCACACCACACAAAGGTAAGAACATGAGCTCCTGTATACTTTATCTGTACACTGTGACAGTAAAAATCGTGGAGAAAATATTTCTCTAAATATTCCTCTAAAAGCAACCTACAGCAAATTCACTTGTCGGTTTTGTAATAAAGACAATTAATTACATACATGACAAACCATTTTTATTTAATTGGGAAGGCAATATGCAGCTTCCTGTGTTTATATAATATAAAAGATTAAGAAATTACACATTTAAAAACGTACAATAAATAAGATGTATGCAGGCATTTCAACTGAATAAAACCTGACCCAAACTGCACTTTCAGGCCAAATTAATTGAGATCGACTGGTTCCGTTTGTAATGAGATGGACACTTGGCATAAACTGGGCAGCCTGGCATTGTCTTAAGTGCACTGTCTGACTGAAGTTGGTTTGTCCAGCCATGTCCACAGCATGGAGGCCTGCGACGGCAGTGCAGTGATGTGGTGTTTTAGTGGGGTCTGTTCTGTGAAACCATGGCGACAGAACCCCTTGTTAGTTAGAGCATGTTCATGATGAAGTTATACATTTGGTTGAGCACAACAAAGTGCACAGGCAGACAAGAGCGCCGGTCCTGAGTTGCTGGGTCACACGTCAGCCACGAGAGGGCGTTATACTGTTCCAGCACAAATCTGCAACAACAACAAATGTAAAAAAAATCAGTTTTTTGCTTAACAGAAAGGAAGATCTTTTCAGACAGACTGTGATGGACACTGTTTGCTGTTATGTTGAAAAAGAGTTAAGAATGAAATACATGATAACTATAAAATACGGTTGCTGAAATAGTTACAATTTGAGAATAAATATGAATTAAATATATTTAATGCTGTTAAATGTAACTCATTTACCTAATTTGATATAACAACTGTTTTATTCTGTTCGAGTATCATTAAATGATGGAGAAAGACCTTCTAAACAGCTAAGTTATATATGAATATATATAAAATGTAATGGATTGCTTTATATATATATATATATATATATATATATACACACTGTGTATATATATATATATATATATATATATATATATATATATATATATATATATATATATATATATATATATACACACACACACACACACACACACACACACACACACACACACTGTATATGCTTGTGTATCACTCCTTGGCTAAAAAAAAATGTGCCAAGCCCAAAATGGCAAAACATTAAACTTTTAATGGTCTTAACCACAAATCATTGGTCAGGAAATTAGCAAGAATTGAACAAGTAGTTAAAGTAACTTGGTATGGGAAGAGTCAATGTTGTTCCACTCAATGCTGATGGCTTCAAACTGTTGATAAGACCAAATATTCTCTATAGGGTTCAAACCTGAACTCTGACCAGGCCAAAACATGAGCCTGATGGACTTGTTCTCAAGCCACTTCTTGGTGGTCTTCGCAGTGTGGGCAGGAGCATTGTCTTGCTGAAAAATACAATCTGATTGTTCCTCTTGAGAAAACAACTTTTCAGTTGTGGGAAGTAAGCCTTTCTGCAATATTCTCCTGTACTCCAAAGCATTAATTGACTTTTCACAATGAAGTAGCTCACAATTACCAGCAGCTGAAAAGGCTTCCTACACCATGACACCTTTTCCTCCATGCTTCACTGTGGTACAGATGCATTCACTATTGTATTTCTCACTAGATCTTGGAAGACGCCTCTCTGGAGCATTACCATGTAACTAAAATCGTGATTCATCACTCCACGCAACTCTGCTGAACCACTCTGAATCAAACGCTCCATATTCTGCCAAAACTTAATTCTGTCTTTGATGTTTTTCTGAGACAGCAATGGCTTTTTCACATATCTTCTAGACACAAAACCTGCATTTGATAACCTTTTGGTTATTGTTCTTCTTGAAAGAGTCTTAAATTCTGCTGACAGTTTTTGTAGGCTTTTTTTCCTGTCTTTGAGAACTGTGAATTTCAGCAGGTGGTCATCCCTGCATGAAGAGGCTTTGGGCCTCCAAGATTCATCCTTTCTGGCAACATCACCTGTGTTTCAAAGCAATGACCTATTCTCTTAATAGCTGATAGAGAAACAGGGATTTTCTGTGCCTTTAAGATCTTGTAATCTTAATAGCAGCTACAGTTGGCCTGACGTGGACCAGCTATGCGGTTTCTAACAGCAACCCCTGCATGATATTTTCATTTTCCTGAGATTTACTCACTCCTTTATCTTGGGACTCACAACGCTGCATACTGTAGATCTCTCCCTGCTCTATCACTCCTGGTTCAATTTATGAGCTTGTTATCAGGCCTTTGGTGGGCTGCATCAGGTATGGCAAATCATCAATTAATGACTAATCTTTTAAGAAAAAAAATATTATTTTTTGGAAAATTTTGTACACCCAGACATGTCAGTTTTAATTTTATCAAACATTTTAATCATTATCATGAATCTACCTTTTCATACAAGAAGACTATACAAGTGAATTTCCCTGTTTCAAGCTTTTTCCCAAACAGCAAATGTTAATGAACAAATGGTGGCACAGAAGTGCACCAGGAGGGCATTTGTTTAATTCTTGCTAATTTCCTGACCAAAACTTTGTTGTGGAGATTAAAATCTTAATGTTTTGTCATTTTTTGCCCAGGTGTGGGTGTGTGTGTGTGTGTATATATATATATATATATATATATATATATATATATATATATATATATATATATATATTAGGGGTGTGACGAGATCTCGTGATATTAAAACGTGACTATATTTCTCGTTGAGGTGAAAAGCTGTCTCACGATATCAGCATGACGGAGTGTGAGGGTGAAATTAGCATAGAAGATTCCCCCGCCACTTTTAAATCGTTTGTGTGGCAGCATTTTAGGTATCTGGTGGAAACAATAAACGGTGACAGAGTGACAGACAAGACACGAACAAAGGCTGTGTCTTGTTTGGAAGGCTGCGTCCTCCGGAGGTTGCATTTGTCGGCCGCATACGTCATCGAGGATGTCTCGTTTCATTTATTATTATTATTTTTTTCTTATATTCTATCTATTGTCAATGCCTTTTATGTATATGCACTTACATTTATACAATTGTTAACCTTTTTTGCATTCCCAATAAAAAAAAAATTTAAAAATGAAACAGGACAGCCTCGATGACATATGCGGCCGACAAATGCGACCCCCGGAGGACGCAGCCTTCCAAACGAGACACAGCCAATATGTAAGCACTGTAAGAAAATAGCGCCATACACCGTGGCTAACACAAGCAGTATGCAAAGACACCTACAGAACCACCGCAGCTCTCAACTAAAATCAACCAGGTCTGAAGAGACTCAAGTGAAATCATACAGGAGAGAAGCCAGTCAGTTGAGTTTGTGGCAAAACCTTTTACAGTGCTTGCATATTGTTCTGTCTTTTACTGCATATGATAATTCATACTCAGAAAGTAGAACTGAAGTGACATTCATTACAAGATGATTAGTTAAAACATTTCAAAATGCACCTGCATTGTTTTGTATTTTGTGACTTTCAGTCGAATAAAAGACTATTTTTCCAGTCATATACACTACTGGTTAAAACTTTTGAAACACTTGACTGAAATGTTTCTCATGATCTTAAAAATCTTTTGATCTGAAGGCATATGCTTAAATGTTTGAAATTAGTTTTGTAGACAAAAATATAATTGTGCCACCATATACATATATTTCATTACAAAACTAAAATTTATTTTTTTAAAAAGTTTTTGAAATTGATGACTTGGACCAAATAATAAAGAAAAGCAGCCAATAAGTGCCCAACATAGATGGGAACTCCTTCAGTACGGTTTAAAAAGCATCCCAGGGTGATTCCTCAAGAAGTTAGTTGAGAAAATGTCAAGAGTACATGTCTGCAAATTCTAGGCAAAGGGTGACTACTCTGAAGATGCTAAAATATAACACAGTTTTGAATTACTTTGGATTTTGTTTAGTAACAACATAATTCCCATAGTTCCATTAATGTTATTCCATAGTTTTGATGACTTTACTATTATTCTAAAATGTGAAGAAAAACAATTATACTAAAGAATGAGTAAGTGTTTCAAAACTTTTGACCGGTAGTGTATATAGTGTTAAAAGTTCATCTGGTCTCATTCTCGTGAACCCAGTATCGTGTATCGTCTCGTGAGCTAAGTGTATCGTCACACCCCTAATATATATATATATACACACACACATATATACATATATATACACACACATACATACATACACACACACACAGTAGTGGCCAAAAATATTGGCACCCTTGGTAAATATGCGCAAAGAAGTCTGTGAAAAAAAAATCTGCATTGTTTAGCCTTTTGATCTTTCATTCAAAAAATTCACAAAAATCTAACCTTTAATTGAAGTAAAACAATTGAAACAGGAAATCTCTCATTATTAAATAAATATTTTTCTCAAAAACACATTGGCCATAATTATTGGCACCCTTTTATTCAATACTTTTTGCAACCTCCCTTTGCCAAGATAACAGTTCTGAGTCTTCTCCTATAATGCCTGAGGTTGGAGAACACCTGGCAAGGGATCTGAGACCATTCCTCCATACAGAATCTCTCCAGATCCTTCAAATTCAGAGGTCTATGTTGGTGGACTCTCCTCTTCAGTTCACCCCACAAATTTTCTATGGGGTTCAGGTCAGGGAACTGGGATGGCCATGGCAGAACCTTGATTTTGTGGTCAGTGAACCATTTTTGTGTTGATTTTGATGTTTGTTTTGGATCATTGTCCTGCTGGAAGATCCAACCAGGGCCCATTGTAAGCTTTCTGGCAGAAGCAGTCAGGTTTTGATTTTTTATCTGTTGGTATTTGATAGAGTCCATAATGCCATGTATCCGAACAGGATGTCTAGGACATCTTGAATGCCCCACAACATTCAAGATGCAGCACCACATTTAACCGTGGGCATTGGGTACTTCATCTCTGTGTATGCCAAACCCATCTCTGGTGTTTGCTGACAAAAAGCTCTTTTTTGTTTTTGTTTCATCTGACCACAGAACCCGGTCCCGTTTGAAGTTCCAGTAGTGTATGGCAAACTGAAGACACTTGAGTTTCTTATTGGATGAGAGCAGAGGCTTTTTTTCTTGAAACCCTCCCAAACAACTTGTGGTGATGTAGGTGATGTCTTTTTTTTTTTTTTTTTTTTAAGACTTTCTGACCCCAAGACCCAACTAATTTCTGCAATTCTCCAGCTGTGATCCTTGGAGATTCTTTGGCCACTTAAACCATCCTCCTCACCGTGTTTGGAGACAATATAGACACATGTCCTTTTCCAGGCCAATTCGTAATATCTCCAGTTGATTGGAACTTCTTAATTATTGCCCTGATGGTGGAAATGGGTATTTTCAATGCTTTGGCTGTTTTCTTATAGCCACTTCCCATTTTGTGAAGCTCAACAACCTTTTGCAGAACTATATTCTTTAGTCTATCCCATTGTGATTGATTATTAAGGGAATTTGGCCCGTGTGTTACCTCATATTTATACCCCTGTGAAACAGGAAGACATGGCTGAACAATTTCATGTTCCTAGTCACCCAGGTGCACTAAAAAATTTAAAATATCAATGGGAATATACTTCAGATATATTTTACTCATAAGAATTTCTAGGGGTTCCAATAATTGTGGCCAATGTGTTTTGGAGAAATTTTTTTTTTAATAATGAGATATTTCCCTTCTTTCAATTGTTTTACTTCAATTAAAGGATAGATTTTTTTTAAATGAAAGATCAAAAGGATAAACAATGCAGTTTTTTTTCACAGCCTTCTTTGCTCATATTAACCAAGGGTGCCAATATTTTTGGCCACTACTGTATATATATATTTATATATGTGAATGTACAGCCAGCAGGTCATTATCAAGAATTACACTCTACAGGGTTATCAGGACCCTAATGTTAAACCTGAGTATACATATTCCTTAAATAATTTCAGAACATTTAAAATATTCACTGAGGAAAAAACAAAAACAAACGATTAATTGATTTATAATTTTAATCTATTGATAGCTGCTACAAAAAACAAAAAAACAAACAAACAAAAAAACACTTTATTCTAGAAAATAATCTAAAAAAGACTTAAATGGACAGGTGTCAATGGATGATACCTGAGCACATCTGAGGTATGGCTGGAGTCCAGAGGGTGAGAGTGTTTACTGTGATACAACTCATCTGACTGCAATGAGGAAACATTAAGGTGCAAAGAAGCCTGACAGGGAGACAGAGTGAGTAACATTCATTACATATGACCTTTACAGCTCTGTTTAATAGATTAGATTAGCTGTATTGTCCAACACAGATTGTATAATGTAACCTGTAATGTAATCTCTCTGAAGGGGAACTGATTATTACTACAGAGAGGATGTTTTCTGAAAACCTGACACTCACCTTCAGGAAGAGAGGACACTGGTTCTTTGCCTGCGGGCAGGAGGACCAGAACCAGTCAGGCAGTGGACCCGATTTAGCCGTGGACACAAAGTAGCCCAGAGCCATTGGCTGCTGCAGGATGTTGGGGGACTCATCGTGAGACTCCATCCTCTCTGTGCTCTGGCCCTGTAGATGGGAAAAAAGATGATGAGAGGGTTAATTTGTGGACCCTGATCCAGATTTCCCATGCGTCATAAAGGTGACACAATTTTAATGTAATGTTAATATACTTTCTAATGTTAGCCATTTGTAGCCTGATTCTCCCCAAAAGTGTTAACACCGTGACTCTATGGTGCTATCAAAACACTGCTCTGTTTGAGCATCCTAACTAGCTCGACGCAGCAACATTAGCTCAAGCAATGGTGAGTTTTGAGGTTATTTTTGCTAGATCATCTTTGCACGAGGGCAGAGTGAATCAGTTTACCTTGCTGCCGTCTCCTCCGTGGTGGTAATGTGAGCCTGGCGAATGCACTGGGGAGGTGGTGGGAGAGTTGGGTAGTATGTTAATGAGATCAGGATCAACCAGGTCATTCTCTGACAGCAGGTCCAAAATCCCATCCATGCCCCCCATTCCATCTGTGACATCTGTGATCAAAATGAGAACAAAAGACCATTTGATAAATCCACTATTAACACACCATTTAAGATATTTGAGATTAAATGATCTTATAAACAGAACACAGCAAGATGTGCTTGATGGTGTGGTTTTTAAAGTGTCTGACCGTTGATTGGATTAAAGGCCTGGAGGCCGGCAGAGGTGGGGAACACTAGGATGTGAGTGCAAGAGGTGTCCTGAGGAGTGTTCAACTGGGATGTTTGCATGTTCAGGGTCGTGCTGCGGCCAAACACGGAGCCTGTGGATACAGAGTCTAAAAAGAGACCGAGAGAGGAGGGTTATTGAGATCAGGTTTTCTGTTATTTAACTGAACGTGCATCAAATATTTACAGTGACTTTGCTTTTGGACAAACGTTTAAAAAGATCTAAAATGAGGTGCACATCACTGATCAGGAACAGTCCAGGTCCAATGCAGAAAAACTTTTGAATTACCTGGCATGATGACAAAGGAAGCCTGGGGCTCCAGAGCAACTAGACAGGTACTGAGGATGCTGGGACTGTCAGCGGCAGAGATGCCACACATTCGGCACATCTCCTTCAGTCGTCTGCTGAGAGACTGCAGGTTCCGTCTACTCAACAAAATACTCCAATCTGATTGGAGCAAAAACAGCATTTAGATCAAGGCCTCAAAATGCTATGAATGATTACCAAATTCAAGGCAAACGAAACTTACCTTGTAACTCCCCATGACCTATCCTTCCAAGCCGGCCAATCACGATTCGCCAAGGCAGTGAGGTCATCTGCACAAGACCCAGGCACCATTCCCACAGTTTTTGAAGGCCCAGTCGCCGTGCAGAGCCCTTTTTACGCCGAGCTCTGTGTGAATAGGCACAAACGTCACAGTCACACAGAGAGGCCTGGGCTTGAGCAAACTAAGCCATTCAAAAATCAACTCTGAGCACTCACCGGTTGGGTACATCAATGCTGATGGTGCAGGTTTCAAGTAGCTCTCCGTACTGGTCAGTGCATGAGGCCAGGAGCCATCTCTGGTCATGTGACAGGCAATAGGCCACAAACAGTACATTGTATTTCTGAGCAGCTTCTCCGAAAGTCTCTCCCAACTCTGTTTGTTTGTCTTTCACTGGAGCAAGGACGAATGGCGGAGCATAGAGATGTAAACACTCTGGTCTCTGTGGGGAACAAGGATCAAGAGTTAAATATTAAGGTATAATATCCAACTTTGTGAATCTCTAGTAAGTCATATGCCACCTTCTAATCAAAAGAAAAAAATATGAGAGTTTTTCATTGAGAAAATTAAGCCTAGTTTTAGGGCTGTAAAATATTTAAAAAATTTGCATTGTGATATTTTCAGAACAATTAGACACATTTTCCCCCTTAGTTCTTAAAAGTGGCTGTTTTACTTGTAATGTGGAGGATGCTGGACTTTTGAGTTATGCATGAAGAATGTGAGAGTGAAAGTTCAAGTGGAGAATGACTAAGCAACGAGGAGAATTTATAGTAAAAAAAAGGATTTAAATATTGATCTGTTTCTCACCCACACCTATCATATCACTTCTAAAGACATGGTTTAACCACTGGTGTCTTATGGATTACTTCTATGCTGACTTATGTGATTTTTGGAGCTTAACATTTTTGGCACCCATTCAATTGTATTGTATGGACCAAAAGAGCTGAGAAATCCTTCTAGAAGTCATACATCTCTGGGATGGCATAAGGGTGAGTAAATGATGAGAGAATTTTAATTTAGGTGTGAACTATTCCTTTAATTTAATTTAGTATTATTTAAATCTAGATAATTATTACTGTCATGAAAATAATGCCACAATGCAAGATTTCTTTATGGTACTAAAATAGGCTTCATTGTCATCATGCAAAAAATACGTTTTTTTTTTCTTTGCTTTTGGAGTAAAATATGACCAACATATGATCTTTTGTTTCACTCAATTAACTCCCAATTATTTCGCAAGTCTGTCTGACCTCAAGTGGCCTAATCACTGGTAGTTAAAATAACTTTTTGTACCTCTGGGCTTTTTAGTGCAGTGTCAATGGCCAGGCCAGGGCCAAAGCCTGTTAGCGTTTTGACGTTAGTAGAGGTTGGCAGACGCCGCCTGCACTGAGTGTAAACTGAGAAAGCCAGAGACTTCAGATGCTGTGCGTAAATGTGGCGCTCCTCACTCCAGACTGGCTGCAGCAAGTACTGGCTGGGTATTATCTGGTAAAAGATAATGCAACATGTTTAGATCCAAGCAACTCTTGAGTTTCTAAATTATACACTTAGAACGCTCAACAGTCGGACTGATTCTGTCTTACTTGCACATATACGGCGTTCCTGATGTGAGGAGGGAGAAACTGAAGCATCTCCAGATAACAGCGCAGGAGACCAAGTGTCCACATACTGGAACTGGTCCCTGTCTCCTCATAGCTGAAGGGGTTTACAATGTAGATCACAATAGCAGGAGGATAGGTGACAGCATGGGAGTCTCCATCAGTTGGCACACCCACCTTCTCTCTTTCCA
The DNA here is from genome assembly GCF_019703515.2 of Myxocyprinus asiaticus. Classification (NCBI taxonomy): domain Eukaryota; kingdom Metazoa; phylum Chordata; class Actinopteri; order Cypriniformes; family Catostomidae; genus Myxocyprinus; species Myxocyprinus asiaticus. The sequence continues at coordinate 21,957,309 of NC_059382.1, read as the reverse complement.
TTGTGCTGTGAAGCAGACAATTCACAGATGAGTGGTTGACAAGCTGGATAGCTGATATGATGCAATACAATGTAATGATAGCAACTAAGATGAACACAAAATGTAAGAATATAAATGAACACTTATTTGGCCAATTATTTTCTTACAATTAACTCAAATATATTTAAGAACTACAGACCAGGCTGTTTGTAGATTTTGGAACGGACATTAGCCAGAAGGACCACTTCTGTTAATCTGCCAATTGGGCAAAGTTATCAGCAGATGCCGATAATCTTAAAATGGCCAAATATATCACGGTGGCCGAAATATCACTATTTATGGGGTAAAATGAATACTGTACCTCTCTGCAGGCTCAGACTGGACCTGAGGTTGACTGGTGGATGACGTGCCATCCCCCAGAGTCCCTGTGCTCTGACCGGTGCTCTGCTGGTTGGACTGCAAGCCCTGAGCCCCAAAGGGAGGAATGGAATTGGGTTTGACAGAAGGTAATGTGCCTATGCCCTGAGAGCTGGAAGAGGAGGTGGATGTTGTGGTGGTGGTAGCTGAGTTAGTGTTGGTGGTGCTGTTGGTGGTGGGGGTGGTGTTCTGAGTAGCTGTGACAGGGTTGCTGGAGCTGGCAGATTGCGAAGAGCTGGTAGGGTTTCGCTGGGAAAGTAGTGAGCTGTCCAAGGACTGGGATGCCAGACACGAAGCTAAAGAGACAGAAGGAGGTATTACTGAATCCTCATCCATTTTGTTCCTTTGGTCATCACCATTGTGTCATTGTATAACACAATTAATCCCAGGTTGGACCAGTATATCCTGGTAATAGGTTTATTACGGCATTCTATGGCAACAATTGGGCTGGGCGATATGGCCAAAAATATAATCACAATGTTTTTTTTTTTCATATCATCTGATTTCGATATTTACCATGATGTAAATTTCATACCATTATTGAGGAAGGAAATGCATGCTAAATGTTTGTTAGACCTCAAGAATGAATGAAAAGATAACTTGTTTGATTAAAAGTAAACTTTTAAGCTTTTCCCTGTGTGGAGTTCAAGTAGTATTCAGTTTAGGATTTAATCCTTGATAAGATGTGACCTCTTTTCACCACAATTTCATCATCTTCAGGCGACGTTTGACTCTCCTCATGGTCATTCATTTTTAAGTCTCAAACAATGTTCTTCCTCCTGGTTTTGGCCCGACGTATGTCAGCTATGTAGTGACCTGTACATAACATTATTGCTGCAGCCTAAAATTCAATATGTCCACTGAAAGACTTTCTTGCCTGTGTAAAAAAAACTAGCGGACATGACAGTGCTATGGATCACGAAAACACGTTTAACTAAATAGTACATAAATAAACAGCAATGGTGTTGATGCTGGAGTTGCTGTTGTGTTCAGTCAATAGTTTGCAATTTTGCCGGATAGCCAACTAGCTAGCAAATACTTCCTAAATGGTTGATTTCATGACTGTGATTCAGTTAGCTAGTTGTGTGTATAACTTTGCTGAACTGCTTGCGTTTTTAGCAACACCTGACTGTCATGGAGAACGTTACTAAAATGTTTATCATCGATAGAGGATTTTTTTATTCATTAAATAGAGACCATTTTATCCCCTAGACAAATCTACCAGCCCTGGTTGTGTAGTTATAAAAAAAATTATATTCTACAAAGATTCTAAATTTCTAGATTATTTTCTAAATTTACAGGTGGCACTAATGGCACCAAATGGAATTGCAATCTGTTATAACAAAATTGGCTTAATAGCAGAAGGGGTCATTATTTTTTGCAATTCTGTTTGATACCAGTGGTGGCACAGAAAAAAATGTACTTCACCTTTAGCTTCTGCATGACACTGGATAACGAACACTTTAAATTAGCTTTGTCCTGTAAACATACCCAAGTCATTTTGGCACACTTGAGCGTAGAGTCTGAGCTTGCTGAAAGCCTCACTGCTGTTGTTGGTTTTCGGGAGCCAGTCACTGAGAGGCTGATCTGCGAGAGGCTTGAATCCACTATCACTCACAGTCATAATGCCATCAGCATAAGACTTGGCAATGGGCCTGTGCTGACCGAGTCGACAGGACTACAGAAAAATGACAAAACGCAATCTCTCAATATTTACCATGAGCAATTTTCGTTCACGTCTGTGAATTCAGAGAAACCAGTGCACATCAAAGTGTTCCAACCTCATATACAGCAGTCAAGTCTCTGAAAAAAGTCCTGGCTCCATTAAGCAGGGCTTCATTGTCGGGACACAACACCATGTATCCAATGTCCCGCTGGGAGCTGTACGGGTCCAGCAAAAGCTTCTCCCAGTAAGGCAGAGCAAAAGGAGACAGCACCACGAAGTCATACTCATAGCCCACCAGTAAGGTGGGGATAGGTAGTGGCTCTGGAGATTCATCAGTGCCTAAGAAAATAATTGCGTTATTTATATAATTGAACATGAATGTATAATGCAGAGGTTAAAAATTACCCTTTAAGCATACCGTACGATCCCCTGCCAGCCATCTTGTGGAACTGCTGCCAGGTGAGGGGGCCCTGGACACCCCATGAGCGAACAGACCTCTTCTTCTGAATGGCGTCCTGTAATACAGGTTGCAGAGACAGCAGCATCCTCAGCACGTCTTGGGAGAACAGCATGCTTATGTCAAAAGCTGAAAGGACAACGAGAGTAATGTTTTAGGAGCATATCAGAGAATTGTCATCAAACAGATCACTGCAAAACACTGTTAAATAAAAACCAATGAATAGCTGGTTTGTCTGAAAGACTAGAAACATACTCTACGCAAGTAAATAAATGCAGACACAAATTTCGTGGCAACTGCTATCACACTGTTCCGTTGAAAATATTTAATGTGGACTCTTGTGTAATTGCGAGCGCCACCGAGTTGAGATTATATGACCAGCCAAAAATTTTAATTGTGGAATATGGAATTTCTGGGCCGTTATTGATAACTGATAATTTATAGCACATTGTGGCCGATACCAATAACCGATATAAAAAAATAAAAATAAAATAATAATAGTAACATATACTAGAAATGTGCCTATTTTACAGATGTATGCTGATTTGAATGACAAATAAATGACAATACACTCGCATAAATTGTATGGTGCCCATTTATATGAGTGTTTACAGTAATCCTGATTACTCGCTCACAAAGAGAGAATAATGAATTTCTAACAGATGTAATAATGCATTAAACTAAATAAACAGCATGGAACAAACATTAAACAACAAAACACACAATCCTAACCCTAATGTCTGTTTGCATGGTGTAATATTTATTCTAAAATACTGTGTCGAGCGATCAGCAACGCGGAAAACTGAAGTATACTTTGGCCTTTAACCTCACCATTTCGCTTGGCCCAGTGATGTAATGAGGAGCTCTTGACAAGTGTCTCATCAACCTTTCCTCCAGACATGTTATCCATGAACTGTCTGCCATGCTCCAGAGCCAAGTAGCAGTCACTGAAATAGTCCCTCTCCTCCAGGCGCATGGGGAGCTTATGGCTGATGCCCAGATGCTCTGGCCAGATGATGGGGGAGAAAGGGTTAGTGCACAGTTCCTGCAACAGAAGGACAAGATCATCCGGGACCTGCTCTTTAAGGACCACCCCTCTCTGCAGCGAGGTTGCGCGCACAGCCTCAAAGTGCTTCTCCGCTTCCCGTCCGGCATCCGAGCCCTGGCCCACGATTTCTAACTCATCCTCCAGGAAGAGGCCGGCGCCGTTTCCATAGCGGCGGTTCATGACTGCGCTAAAACCGCAAGAGCAAGGGTCCATGCTGAAGTACTGCGAGTCCATGTTGGGGTCGCTGATGTAGACGCCCACATCGGCCCCTTTGATGTTCATATTGCAGACGCAGATACAACAGCTGTCAAAGTTACAGTCCTTGAAGAGATTCATAACTGACTCGGAGAGGATGAGCGTGACGTACAGGCTGTGTGCCTCGGGGATGGAGGGCACAGTGGCCGGTTCCACTGAATTTAGGGGTCGACAGGTGGAGGGCGTGGAGGCAGGAGAATAGAGGTCGGAGTTCTCGTATTTTAGCGAGCCTTGGACGCTGGCAGGGCCTCTGGGAGTTCGTGGGGTCCGGGGAGTTCGTGGAGTCGGGGCTGAGAATCGAGGGGTGGCGGGGGAGGGTAGTATACCAGCACCGCTGTTACTGGGTGGGGCACTGTTGGACATAAAGGTGTTGTGTGTCTGAGGGGTGCAGCTCTGGTCCTGTTCAACTGCACTTCCTACACTAGGGATGTTACTGTGAAAGAAGAGAAGAAATGGTCACATATAGTGGCTAAAATACAAAACCAAGTTGCATTTATTTAAAAAAAATTAGCTCAAGTACACCTTTCAAGCAAAGCTTTTCAAAAATGAAGTCTGCTAGTTTTTAAATGATTAAACAATAGATATACTGTTCAAAATTACAGACAAAAAAATATTTGGATGCTTTCTGGTTTTCAAACTTGGTGGAACATGTGTTCATGTAATGAATTATATGTGTAGTTACTCTGCAGCAACGCCTGTATGAACTTGAGGAGAACTGACTTCATACATCTATACATTCTTGGGACCAGTTGGTTAAAAGTAATTGAAAGAAATGGCTGAGAAAAGTGAAGTTAGTTCTGAGAAAAGGTCTAGATTGATTTTTTTGTTTCAAACATAATTATAATCTTTAATTTATAAGTGTAGCTTAAAGGGTTAGTTCACCCAAAAATGAAAATTCTCCCATGATTTACTCATCTTTAAGCCATCCCAGATGTGTATAACTTTCCTACTTCAGCAGAACCGAAGTGAAGATTTTTATAAGCAGATTTCAGCTCAGTTTGTCCATACAATGCATGTAAATGGATGCCATCAGGCTGCTGGCTGTTTGACAGTTCAAAAGGCATATTTAGATACTGAGGTGTCAAAATACTACAAGCCAAACTCTTAAATAGTTGACAAAAACCATCCCTGCATTAAAACAGGTAAAACTCCTGATAGTTGAGTATGCATGGCATCAATGCTGTGGACACATTCCTCAATTAGTGCTGCACTATCATTAATACTGAATGGCTATTTTAGGCTGACAGCTGCTTGGACCACAAACAGCAGAGAAGAGTGTGTTCTGTGCTTGTTAAAAACCTGACCCACTTACTTCAACCACCACCTGCTACATATGTAAGACTCCCCTCCTAAAAGTGGTTAATAAATCTTTTAAAAAGCCTTTTAAGCCTCCATATATATGCCAGCCAGCCAATGAAAGCTTAAATTAATCAATGCCTGTGTCAACCTAAGACTAGTGGTTGATTTTTCAATGGCCGATACGGATCTGATAACTAGAGAGCAGGGGGTCAGAGGTCAATATAATGCTGATATTTCACAGTTTCATGAAATAAAATAAAAAGCACCCAAAGTGTAAACGACCATTTCATTTATACCCGATTTACTCAAAACTCACTAAATAAACATAAAAGAAAATGTGCTCTATTCGCTAACAAGGCTGTCTGTGTACCAGTTTTTCCTCTACCGATCCGATTCCGATCTCAGTAATTTCAGTATTGGCCAATACCAATCCAACACCAGTGTTGTTCTTTCTTTATCAGTATAAAATATCTTTACCTCATTGTGTGGAACTGATTGGGGGTACTGTTTTTATATGAAAAGAAACACAAACCTCTAACTACACGTCAACAGAAAAACTTTTTAGGGGGGCCTAGGTAGCTAAGTGGTAAAAGACGCTGGCTACCACCCCTGGAGTTCGCTAGTTCGAATCCCAGGGTGTGCTGAGTGACTCCAGCCAGGTCTCCTAAGCAACCAAATTGGCCCAGTTGCTAGGGTGGGTAGAGTCACATGGAGTAACCTCCTCGTGGTCGCTATAATGTGGTTCGTTCTCGGTGGGGCGCGTGATGAGTTGAGTGCGGATGCCGCGGTGGCGCTATGTCTCCGTGGCAACGTGCTCAACAAGCCACGTGATAAGATGCGCGGGTTGATGGTCTCAGACGCAGAGGCAACTGGGATTCATCCTCCGCCACCCGGATTGAGGTGAATCACTACGCGATCACGAGGACTTAAAAGCGCACTGGGAATTGGGCATTCCAAATTGGGTGAAAAAGGGGAAAAATCAACAAAAAGAAAAAGAAAAAAAGTTACCAACAATTAATTAATTAATTGTTAACTAGTCTACTGGATATACAGGAGCAAAATTAACAGTAATTTATATGGCAGTCTCCAGCAGAAAAGATGCCAGTTCTCTTTGCACATTTTTTTTTTATCAACTTGTCTCTGGACTTAAAAGGATTTAGATCTCTTTTTTGTTCTTTTTAGTTGTAATAAGAAAGTCCACTTTTCATTCACAGAACTATTTTTTAGAACCCAGTCAACTTAAGTATGGTTGTAATTTGTAAACAATTAATAATAATAATAACTTTTAGAAATGTATTATACAATAGTAATACACATTGTCATACCTTCTTAACTTTTAAACCCTCTGGCTTTTATTTTGACAGTCGGAACACTCCAGAAAGTCCTTTGAGTGTGTGTAGCCTAACTCGGTATTTTAATATGCTTTTAATACTATCGAGCATCTACATCTGAGATGCTCGCCGCTCCGAGAGCTGAAAACAGCAGTGCATGCTGAGTGTGTCAACAGAGCAGCATGCATTTCACTGAAACGCGCTGCTCATTCAGACTAAATATTTACTTATCAAATGCAGCCTTTTGCGATTCACAGAGCTTCTGTTTGTCTTCAAGAGACTTTGAATAAAATGCAAGAGTCATATGGACTACTTTAATGATGCTTTTATGGTTCTTTTATGTCTTTTTTGGAGCTACACAGTAATGACTATAACTAACTAGGAAGACAAATCCCCTGCTCCAAAGCATTCATTCTGGGCTGGAGTACCTGTCCTTGTTGAGAAAGGTCATGCCTGCTATTGGCTGCATCATCTCCAGTTTGCCGACTGCCCAGCTGGGCCGGTACACACATTCCTCTGGCAGCTTGACGGGAAGCAGACACTGGCTGGGCAGCATCTTCAGAGGGGCGTACAGGGAGCAGCCGATCAGCGCTTGGCAAGACTCAGACTTAAACACGTAGGAAAAGTCCTGCAAATATGATAAAGATGATTGATAAATGAGAAAAGTAACAAAATATAAATTTACACTGCAAAATGCTGCGAGCAACTACTGGGAATTCATAGCATAGTTCTACCTTAATCTCTGAGGGTTTGGGGCTGCAGAAACCCTCCTCTACCTCCATCTTGAAGTTACCACTGATGGCAGTACCATCCAGAAGAGACAGTCCAGCCACTGACTCCATGTTCCCGTATTCTTTACTGCCCATGTTCATAGGGGAGTAGCCCATGATGTGCGGCTCCAGAGATGGAGGGGTTGGGAACATCTGGTGCAGGTCTGCAGAGCCTAGATCAACAAACAAGCACAATGAAGGAACAGGCTTCTGGCACTATATAGAGAAAAATAGGTAAAAGATGCTCCCTTATGCCATTGACAGTCTCAGTCCATGATAACTTGTGCAACACTAACTGCTCGTGTTAAAAGCCAAGTAACTCTTGGATTCATAACAATATAATAGTTATGCCATAAGCACAAGCCTGTGCACTGAATGCATTTAAAATATAAAAAGCAAAATTAATTTACATTTACATATTCTAAAGCAACATGCTTACAGTTAATATCTTTACTTAAGCCGACACCACAATAGCTGATTTTGCCAGTGATTTTCAGGAGCGAGCTTTATTAACATAATCAGCAGCCAGGCAGAGGGAGACAAAGCATGCACTAGCGTCTACAAGCAGGAGGTTGTTAATCGCTTGACCGTCGGGACTCACTGCTGAGATAGTGGCTTCAAAAACTGAAAAAACATCCAGATCTCTTAAAAAAAGGAGGGGTCTTGTGTTCTTTTCAAGTGACAAATGAGCTTCTTCTTTTATTGAAGAACTGACGTCAAGCTAATCTGAACATTTTAATCGCACTCAGCTGCATATCATCACAAACCTTGATCGTAAACCATAGTGATTCTGTCACCAACTGTTTTTCCACACTAAAATGACTAATGAAATCAGAAAGCAGAGCCACAACAGTCTGTTTTTATTGAACATAATTTCTTTACTCACTAAAAGCTGCATATGGACATATGCATTCTACTGCAAGCCTCGATGGGACAATCACGCACTTTCACAAGGTAAAGTTACTCCATCAAATCACGTCCTAAGGCGTTTTCACACCTGGCTCTTTGCAGCATTTGTTTCGGAATCTGGTGCATTTTCTCCATTAGTTTGGTTTGTGTAGGCATATCTGAACACGGCAATTGCACTTGGATCTGCACCGAAACAATCGGTCCGAGACCACCTGGACAAAGAAGAAATCTATAGGTCAGCTCGTCACTGTAATTCATCATCAAAACACGGACGCGAGATGGAGAGAGAGATCCGTGACTGTGAGAACAGGTACTTTTCAATGCAGAAATATTGTAAAAGCAACTAACGACGGATTAAAATTACCACAATGGAAATTTTGCAGTTTTGGTCCGTTTTAAAATATAACCTTGTGAAAGCAAACCGAACCATGATGAAAATGCAACATACTAACCATTTTAGCTTGTTTCAGAACAAATCAAGCAAGCATTAATTCTGAAAATGCCCTAAATCACTCTATTACAATTGTTTATACTAACGCAGTACTCCTGTACTCATGCTCCACGTGACCGGGAATCAGAGAGAGAGCTGCGGAGAGTTGGTATGTTTGTCACACCTCCACCATTTTGTATTGGCAAGTGTGTCATACCTCCGACTGAAGAGAGCGAGATCTCAGCAAAACAGTCCACATGTGACACACTCTGCCAAAATCGAGTTGTTTGGAGTCTGCTAGTGTGGCGCTGGCTTTAGCAAAAATAACTTAGTAATAATGGGTATAAGCAGAGTTCATGCAACAAAACTAGGCACAAAAAAAAAAAAAAAAAGATGTTGAGCAACTATTTAACAGGACTCAGGATGCAGGGCACATACAAGGCAGGGGGTCTGGTGCTGCAGGTTTCGGTTCTTTCCCACCAAATTTCTTCTCTGTTCCTCCAGCAGCTCTCCTGGACCCAGGCTGTTTGGAGTACAAAAAAAAAAAAAAAAAAAAGAAAAAGACAAACAATGCTGCTCACTTTAATTGCTCTACTATTTCCCAAGTTCAGCAAATAAGGAACTTTATGACCACCTAAGAGTTTTTCTAATGAGGCAGAAGATCCAGGGAGTTCCTTATTAAGGCACAGATATGTATATTATCATATACAGCAGATTTATATAGCGCAAGTCATGCCACAAAGAGTTAGCAATATAACATCAACACCAGTTCTTTCATACCCAAATGAGATAGTTGCATTAAAGAATGTTTATATGCCTAGTGCAGGATACTAAATGTATTTAGCAAAAAAAAAAAAAAAAAAAAAAGACACCTATGATTCAGAAGATGATATTGAAGTTTCGTAAGGACCGGAGATGCAGTGCAATGAGAGTCCTATCTATCGGCCATATCTGGCCACTAGATCTGCCTATCACTAGTACTAACCGTGAGCTCATCCTCATCAGAGTTGAAGAGGTTATCCAGGTCATTAATGGACACAACAAGGTCTGTTTCATGGATCAAGCTGGTGGTGGGAAGTGGTTTACTGCCAGCCGAACCCTGACCGTCTGCGAGCAAACAGGCAAAGGTGATTTATAAGGTCTCCAAAAACATTTACAGTACATAAATAGTAAAATACATAAATATCACATATTGGTAACACTTTAAATTTCTATTTAATAATAATAATAATTAAATAAACAATATTTTTTCCCCCCCCAGCATTTATTAATCTTGGTTAATATTTATTTATAAATATACTACTGTTAGTTCATAAAGCATTAACGAAGTATGGAACTTTTAATGTAACAAAATGCATTAGCAGTATAAGAAATTAGCATGCATGATTTCATTATGTTCATCCTAACGTGTGTTTACTAATATTAACAAATATAACCATAATGTAACATGATAAACATTGATTATATACTGTATTTTATCATAATAGCATGCAACCGAGGAAATGATACTTACCATCAGAAGACGACGAACTGCCATCATCCCTCTAAAAGTAAAAAAATAAATAAAAATAATTCAGAGAGAGAACAATTCTCTTTGGAAAACACACACACCGCAGGATCTGTTTTTTTTCTAAGAGCATCACTGGCACTGCCTGACCTTATTTCTCTTCCCCGTCTCCCTCTCGACTCCAGGCCTTTTCTCTTTATCACTGAAGGTGAACTCCTCGTCTCCTTCCACAAAAGCATAAGGATCAGATTCTTGCTCCTGGTCTCCATCACACACAGCTGCAGAGAGATACTGATTCTTCTTCTGCTCATACATCTTCACCCGTTCCTCTGATACCTTCAGAGGTCTCTTGGAAGAGGACATTCTCCTGAAAACCAAATCACCCACACCATGTTACACCTCCCGTTATGGAATGAGATAGAGTCTTCCAGGTGAACAACACACCTGTAATTCAATGAAAATTTAAAGGAATGTTGGTTCCTTTATCAGTTTCGTATCTGCATTATAACTGTATTTCCAAAGGAAGATGGAGAAATAACTCAAAGGTGAAGTGTGTAATTTCTGTGCCATTAGCATTACCTTTTTCAAATTGGTCATATTTGGAAACTGGCAAAAGATTTGCAATTTTGTTAAATCTATAAGTTATAACCCTAAGATGACTCCGCCAGCCACAGGCACTAAATCAAAGCATCAGGTGTGAAGTCTTTAATGAAAAACCTGAAGAGCAGTCAACACTCACTAAAGTCATAAACACAGACTCTTCCACTGAATATTTTTATCAGTCCATGCAAAACATCACAAGCTCAGAGCGTACTACAATACTGGGAAAGCAACAGGGTCCAATTTAGCCCCTCTGCCAGCCGCCTTCCACTAGTTGGAAACATGTTTTCACCAATTACCAGTGTGGAAAGCAAGCAGCTTTTCAACAAAGTGCCTGATGTGATCGATAACCGGAGAAGCAAAATGAATTGCAAAGGGGCCAAATAAACGTTCTTTGTAATAGCATAACCTTCCTTATACATTTACAGCTTGTAGTCAAGATGTTAAAAGACTGACCTATTTCTCAGGCAAGTTTAAAAGCCTCCTTTTTCAAAAAGGCAAGGCCATGTTTTGAGAAGTGATTCAACTGCTTTTCTTAAGAGGCCATTCTGTCTGCCAAATGAATACTGTTAGAATTCAGTTCCACTACCAGGCCAACAAAAACAACATTTACTTTTAATTTCATTTCACAAAGTAAAAAATACTCTTAGTATTTTGTGTAAGTACAATGTAATTAACTACACTGTCACAATGGGTCTGTTCCAAAACCTAGTGATATGTCTCCTGCCTACATAGGCAGCTGCCTTCTAAGGCAGCATCCTAACTGAAATGGAGCTTGAATGGAAGTGAGTGATTTGGAATGCTCAACATAGGCAGCAATTCCGCACACCATTTAAATTGTGCTCTTCGTTTTCAGCGCACAGAAAATTCTACTCACAATTGATTTCAATACAGGTGACGTGAGAAGAATGATGCGATACTCAAATGAGGTTAAGTATACATAGCACACACATTTTGGGTAAAACAGTCAGTTTTCTATTATTTAAAAAAAAAATTATCAATACCTTAAAAGTTTTGAATGGATTAGAAGTATATTTTTGAAAATAAATTCTCTGGCTCCGTCCACCATCTTGGATTTATTTTCCCACTGAGCTCTTTCTGGGACTGCCTTCTCTGTGAAGGATACCTTAATATTTGTCCAAAATTAGATGTCTAAGGAGGCAGAATAATTGAAACGACCTTCACTTCGGAAGCGCACCTATGAGGCCTTAAAATGCTCCCTACAAGGTTTTTGGGACCAACCTAAGTGCACAATGCTGGAATACTCACTCTGTAATTGACACAATACAGTCCTGGCCTCCACTCCTGTTACCATCTTCAAACTGTGTGACCACAGGAAGTTGAGGCGTGTGGAAATCTGTGTTCCTCCCAACAGGCACCCTAAAGTACTTCCACGGATTGTGTGTTGTGTCCTCATTGGGGTTGATGGCAGAGCCCATGTATACAGTGGGCTCCAGGGACTCTGGGAATGGAGGCGGATAGAGTAAGGGCAGTGGATCTAATTGAGAATCATCACTGGGTTTCTGGGGTACCAGGCAAGGCTCTGAGGAAGGAGGATAGAAGTGTTGGTGAAGGGGAGAAGAGGAATTTTTCAGCCCGTCGGCCACCTCATCTCCACGCTCGCAAGGGTGCGGGCTGAGCGGCGGGGGCTGAGGGGAACCGGACATCTCATCGTCTGTGCCGTGCAGAATCGGAGTCTTGCTGGCGGTGATGTCGGCATGGTGGAGACTGGGGTAACAGCTGTCCTCGTGACTTTGAAGGCAAAGCCTGTGAACACCATCTCCCTGCTCCAGGGTCGGCTCCTCACACAGAGAGCTGCGGTGATGAAATGGCGTCTGAGGCCTCTTCTGCTGCTTGTCCCCCTTCTCCAGCTTCTCCGCCATCTTGTGTTTGGTGGAGGGCTGAGAAGGTTGGCCAGCAGATGGAGGGTGCCCTGGGGTGCTACATGCCCGCTGTTTTTGGTTTTTAAGCCTGGAGCAAAAAGCAAAGCTTCAGATTTAATCAGTAGGCTTTAATTTAATATACCCAAATATACTGTCATTATATTTTCACTTTACTATAGAATTACTTTTTCTTCCATAGAAAATAAATTGAAAAAGTTAAACAAATTTAAGTTGTTATTCACTCTGAAAACAAATCATTAGTCAACTCCCGTTGGCAGTGCTCAAATCAAATATGGCAACTATGTCACAGGTCGGACATCATGATGATTGGTCATGAGACAATCAGAGGTTTGATGTTACTGACGTCCAAGCTGCACCGTAGTCGCCATATTTGAACTGGTGTATTCTATGATTTGATTTAAGAGTGAATAAGGACTTAAATTTCGGTCTATCACACAAAGCGATCATGCAAATGTTCTATCAACTACTTTTCCAGTGGGTTTTATGGTGTCCTTTTTGAAGCATGACAGCCTAGAGCCACCATTTACTTTAATTATATATTTAATTATGATCCATTCAATTTCTCCTGTTGTGTTCCATGGAAGAGAGTAATACAAATCATTACATAGGCGAGTGTCATTTGTTAAAACTGCATGGCTTTTGAGAGCTTGTGGCACACCTTGAGCAACTGCACTGTGTCCTTTGAGATGGCTCAACAAACTCCCAAGTAGAAGCTTTGTCTGTTTCCTCTTCACTTACTCCATTGGACATGGTTGAGAACTTTCTCCTGCAAAAATAAACCACACTAAATACCTGAAGTTGCTTTGTTCTTACTCAATAAATTTCCCACTGATGGGTAATCTGCTTTGGCTGATCAGTCAAGCTGACAAGCAGCAGTTTTTATACATACTTGTTCTGGGCTCGGTTAATATTGCACTCCTGCCAGACTCGCTCCACTGTCTGGCTGGCCAGCCGGCGGGGAATCTTGCAATGACTGCTGCTGTCCATGCTAAAGCCACCTGACATCGCTGAAAGTTTCAACCACTTCTGGGCAGGCTGAGAGACTGCAGCGGTGAAAAAATACCAACATAATTTTACACGACTGACTGCCAGTGCCTTTAGACTGGCACACAATAGCAATTCTAAAATGGTTTTGACTATACAACAGCATGAGAAATCAAAAGAAAAGGAATTTTAATAGCCACTTAAAGACAACATTAAACATGAAAGGCCTTGTGGGTGGTAAAAAAAATAATTTTAGGCAATAATATCACAGCCTAACATGTTTCTATCCAATCAAATCCCATTGGACAACATCAAGTCACGCCCACTTAACTTTCCTATTGAATATTCTGTTTTATGTCACACTGCCAAAGTTAAATGTTTTGCAAATGCTGGTGTCTTTACTGAGCTCTGATCTCTACAATACAAAAATTGGCAGGTACTTAGTTTATCCATTAAAATTACCAGTGACTTAAAAAAGATTTTAGAATATTTCCTGGAGTACTCATAATGGAAAAGGTTGTGCTGGTACCTGCTTGGGCTTCCTCAGGTGATGTGGGAGGAGTCAGGGTGACTGAAGAGATGGCAGTATCTCCATGAGCCATGTGACTGTGCTGACCTCCTGAGTAAGAACCCGAGGTGGAGGAGCTCACTGTAGCCACAACTGGGATGTCTGACTGGGCCACCAGCACCAGGCTGGCTGGGTACACCATCCTAACTCCAGCTGCAAAACCACAGGCAACACACACCATTTACTATTGATACAAACTGTGAAAAAAATACAGACTGCTTAAAGTGATACTTTTCCCAATAATACAAATTCTGTTATCATTTACTCACCCTCAAGTTGTTCCATGGAACACAAAAGGAGATGTTAGACAGAATGACAGCCTCAGTCACCATTCACTTTTAGAAAAGGGTGTGATTCTGCCTAACATCTCCTTTTGTGTTCCACCAAAGAATGTAAATGATGACAGATTTTAAATTTTTGTGTTAACTATCCATTTAAGAAAAAAACAAGAGACAATCATAAAACAATCCAAAATATGTGCAAGTTGAGATTCAGTCTTACCAACAACAACCTCAACAGCAGCCAAGGAGTCATCCTCCCATTCAAGGTCATCCATCTTGTCGTCTGTGACATCCTTGGTGTTGGGGCCTATGGGATAGAACTGCTTCCATTCTTCAATCAACTTCTGGGTTGGTGGGTCTGAGAGCTTGAAGGACTGGCCTGTTAGAGTACCACTCAAACCATACGGAGAGAGGATCACTGGGTAAAAAAAGGAAGTGTATGAAATATTAGAGAGTGTCAGTGTAATGAGAAGAGTGATACTTCCTGGTAAAGTCTCCCTGTTCACCTTGTGGTAACATGAGAACAATGCTTTGGGCTACAAAGTAAGCCATAAAATGAAAGTCTAGAGCTGTGTTAATTATTTCAGACTGGTACGTTCACAGACAGTAGATCTAAAACATGAAGAAAAAAAAAAAAATGGAAAGAGAGGCGTTCTCTTTTAAAGACAAATCAATCACTGGAGCTAAGTGAATATTTGGCATGTGTCAAAACGTAAGAGTAAGCGGTTTATAATCAGCTGATGAAGTATATTGTGAGTCTGAGATGCTTGTTGCAGAACTGTGGTCACAGAGGGAAAAAAGTACTGGCAATATTATCAGTAAATTGCCATTAAAGGGATAGTTCACCTAAAAATGAAAATTCTCTCATTATTTACTCACCCTCATGATATCCCAGGTGTGTATGACTCACCAGAACACATTTGAAGAAAATGTGAAAATGATCTTAGCTCAGTAGGTCCTTAAAATTAAAGTGGATGGTGATCCGATTTTTGAAGCTCCAAAAATCAAAGACAGTCAGCATAAACGTCATCGATACGACTCCAGCGGTTAAATGAATGCCTTCTAAAGCGATACGATCGCTTTTGGTGCGAAAAAAGATCAATATTTAAGTACTTTTTAACTTATTGTTATGAGAGAATTTTCATTTTTGGGTGAACTATCCTTTTAAGATAGCCTAACTCAAAGTGACTTTTGGCCGCAGTAGGCCTAAACATAACATAATATGAAGTTTATTTTAATTGGAATAAGACTCAGTTGCACTTGCCATTCAACATCTTTGCATGTGCAGATGCATATAACAAAAGTTTAACATAAGCATTAGATCACCCTCAGGGAGAGTGTTCATGAACTAACACATGCCAGACAATGAATAAGAGAACATGCCCTTTGAATAAGCAATGCCAAAGTCAATCTTCAGCCACTACAGTGAGGGGAATTGGAATAAAAAATAAAACAATCCATCAGTTCCACATAGCCAGTTATAATGCAGCACAAAATTTTTCAGATGAAGAGGCTTGTCGTCACTGATCCTGAAAGAACAATGTTTGTGCAGAAGGGAGGAATATGGAATAAGAATAGTTCTGTTTAAATACATGTTAAGCCCTACTGACAGCATTTGTGGCATTGTAACAACAAATAATTTTAACTCATACCTCATTTTGTTAAAAAAAAAAATAAAATAAAATAAAAAGTGTTGCCCAGAATGCACTTACAATGGAAGTCTATGGGGCAACCGTTCTGATCGCCCCATTGACTTTCATTGTAAGTGCATAACTGTCAATTAGGACTGGGCATTGATACAGTTTTCCCAATTTGATTCCGATTCACATGCTCTCGATTCGATAAGATTCGATTTAGATTCACATGGGTATATTTTAGTTATAATGTCCACTTTGCTTAAAAATGAAAGAAATCCTCTCCCAGATAATGCTGTTAATTATTGGGGACTATAACTGCACATTATGAAAAATATTAGTTTTACTTACTAATATTATATTTTATAATTTATATTTTTACATCATTTTGGTCACATTTTAGCATATTAAAAATGAACAAATCCATGTATTCCATCAATAAATATAAAATCAATTTCAAATATTTTGTTACATGTTTATTGTTTACATGCATAATTTGTACTATTTATAAGTACTTTTTTAAATTGATTTGTTGAACAAGTGCTTAAAAACCGGTACTGTCTTTTTAAGAAAACCGGCTGTTCTGTAAAGAGCATTTCTAAATGAGCGTATATTAATGACAGAGGACTCGAACGGCTTTACCTCATCTGTGCTATCCATGATTAGAATGAAATGTTGTTTTTTGTTTTTGATCAACAACTGACTGTTAAGAACAGGAAGGGTATTAAAAGAGACATTACAAATGACAAATGGATTGCATGTATCTCGACTTTGGACACATACGGAACGAGAAAACGCTGCTAAACTTTTTCCTCATTGTACTACACAATCACCGGTGAGTGAAATATGAATATTTACCAGCCAGTGGCTAATCATAGACATTTTAGTCACTAATTTTGTTGCAAATGCGAGTGATTTACTCACTGTAGTAGAGGGTTGTGCATAGAGTAAAAGATCGATCTTGGGATTTAAGAATCAATATCGAGATTGTTCCAATGAAGATTGCAATGCATAAGAAAATCTATATTTTTATCCAGTCCTACCGTCAATATTTCTTTAAGAAAGAACACACAAAAGTGTGTTAGGGACTGACGTGGATCAGACAGATGAGAGAACAGGCTGAAGAGCAATACAGATACATCATGTTTAGGATAAAACCTACTATTCCAAGCATGAACGCAAGCCTCAAGCTTGTGAACTCAGCACCCTGGAGAGACCAGTGGTGATGTAACAAAGCTGAAAGCAGAAGTAGTACTGAATCTGGAAAACACCTCATCAGGGCCACAGTGGGACTACACTGAGATAATGACTACCACAAGAGAAGCAGTGTCTCAGAGGTGCTAACATGATGCACGCCTTCCATTACTGCGCCCTTGAGCAGAGGAAGAAAACATGTGTTTTCCACCAGTCTCACTGCTTGGAGGCAACTACAAATCACAAAAAAAGTTAACAGAACAAAGGGGAGGGCTTGTAACCTTTTCACTTTGAACACTAAACTGTAAAATTTCCTCATGTCTACGGTCATCATGTGCTTCATGGCCAAAAAAAACTTTCCAGTCTTTGTAAGTCAATAAAACAATGTGAATTCTAGAATTTTCCCATTCAAAACATGTAAATGAAAAGTTTAGCAATGCGAGTATAGGCAGGCCTACATTACAACAGCATTATTCTCACATAGCCAGACTTAGGCTATCAGTATAAAGACTGGTCCACATTGAAGCATATTCGTGGCCAAAGATCCACCAAGCATCTTTTACAGGAAAGGGATGCCTGACTAATGTGTAAACCAACCAACTACAGCTTTTTTTTTTTTATTAATGACATTTAGGGGCAGGTAAATGTGAAATCTAATACAATACTGAAAAAAAAAGAAAGAAAAAAAACAATATTGGTAACAAAAGAGCAATATACTGGCAGGGCTCTACAGAGCGAGCAAATGTGAGTGAAAATTTCTGTGCACGAGTGTGGAAAATTACTTGTATGCACTGGTGCGATTGACATCTGACACCTGTTTAAAACACATGAACTAATAAAATACCATCCGAATAGAAACTCCCTAATGCATCTAGCCTTATATGCAAATTGCATTTCAACCAGCTAAAATCACTTATGACAAGCGCAAGTTGGATGAAAGGAGTTGAGGAACATTATTTTAATAGTGCATAAGTTAATTCTGCATAAATAAAAACAAATTCTCACTGTCACTTGGCTGACAGCGCTCGCACTCTCTCTCTCATACAAACTGAGCCGCACACACAGAGAGTGATGCCGCTTAGTAGGGCTGTCATCAGGATTGAGAAACTAATTAAAAAATTTTCACTGAAATATTACCAAAATTCGAACTACATTATATTTGAATTTTAAAGACATTATTTCAGGTAGTACAAAAAAAAAATCTACAAGATATCTGATTTTTAAATCGACGTTGTCTCCATTCACATGAGGGTGAATGCTTCAAAACGGGCCAAAACTGTATTAATAAAAGTGACATGTAAGCAAACTGGCCCCTTATTGGTCAGAATGTTTGTGCATAGTTGCGGGATTTAGCTCAAACATCAATATACCGGTTAAAATGATACACCTGTACAAGTGTTAACTTCCAGTCAGACGTTGCTCAGCAAATAAACATTATACATCACATGGATGGATATGAGTTTGAAAATTTTCTTTACCTTCATTAGTTGCTGTGCATTATTTCTGTACTGAAAAGTACCTGTTCTCACAGTCCCGGAGCTCTCTCTCTCTGTCATGCCCACACACAAACACACATACAAGCAGAAAGAGTCAGGCCACATTTTTATCAGTCAAAAAGTTGCTAACGCCGTCCTACCTGTCTGTTTTGCCACGATCCAAAAAAAGAAATAAGAGATCATGCTAAAATTACCTCAGGAATTAACAACTCCAATTTTAAAAGTGCAGTATGTAACAATTTTCATGTAATATTCGCCTTTTTTTGCCAATGTGTGAATGGCTTGTAACGCATGAGCCCTTCCCGGACTTCCTAGTTTGCCTATTAAAGCCTATAGACTGATTTTCATGCCAAGGGAGCGGGTCAGTTTTGTCGGGAAAATCCAAAGGATGTGACGTTTATGCGCGCTCCCGAGACCCTTGCCTCAGTAATAGCTTCTCTTCCACTAATCAACAGCGACAACAGACAGTCTGCAACACTAGGTAACGTTATCTTAGAGATGGAATCCAGCAAATGGCCGGCTCCCAGCACAACACCGACTCCTACACAAACTCTGAGTAACCAAAAAAAACAAACATTTATCTACTGAATCCAGTCTGGCTAAGTGGGAACGTGATCGTGGTCGAGAGAAAACTAGAGTGAACATCGGCATGGCATTTGATTGCTGGAGGGACCTTCGTTCAGTTTTGGGGATCAAAACTGACCCTGAATTGGCATTCTTCTTATTGGACAGGTAAGCTTATATAACTGCAAAGTATGTGAAATATAGTGCCATAAGGATTGATCTGTGTAATTTTAGCTAACTTGATCTTGCCTGCTAATGCTGACGAATTGCGAGCTACCTTGCTTCGTAACTTTCAAATAATTTCAACAATCTTCTCTTTATACTAAAAGTCAGGTATACAGGATAAATTTAAGCAAATACACTGGTTTTTTTTATCGTAGTACAACATATGACATACAAAACATACAATAGTGCAACATAACATAAAAGTAAACTGTCTGGTATAGTTCAGTAGTATGTAGCTGTATGTGTGTATCAGTATGCTATGTTAGCTGATAAGTAGTTTTAGTTTAGTCTCAAAGTTTGTAGTAAAACAATCATAACTGTAATTTTAGTTATGCTACCTCATCTGTCAACATGATGCCGGTGGATCACGTTCAGTCTCTTTGTATGTCACATCATTGTTTTGGCTGATGTTCGCTCACTCGCGTCCCTATGGAGTGTGTGCACGAGCACAAGCAAAAGGTAGCTGGCTGCAGTTCACTTAACGGCCACAAGTGTCATTAATAACAAGGGTTTCCGAATCTTACATACTGCACCTTTAAACACACAACTATGTCTAATATATTCGCATTTTGATGATGAATTACAGTGATGAGCTGGTCTAAAGATTTCTTCTCTGCAGACCCTTCAGGTATGCTCACGGTTTTTATAGGAATATGGTTTGGTTCATTGGTCCGGACTGCATTCTCACCACAAGCGAACTGCTCTAGAGTTAGTTTGCAATTGGTCTTGGATCGATTGTATAGTGTGGATCCAAGTGTGATTGCAGTGTTCATATAAGCCTAAATGAACCGAACCAAGGGAGAAAATGTACCAGTGTTCTTCATTAAATCCAGATGTATGTGCGTACCTCTAATGCTAATGCAGCGAGACGCTGATAAGAGAACAAGGCATAGTCAAGAGACAACTGCCAAAGACCTCCACTTCTGGGTGATGTTCACTCAGAAAGCGTCCGTCTTTTTCTATGTAAGCATGCCCAAGACGAACGTCTTTGACCGTTGCATCATGTCTTTCTGTTTTTATAGCTTATAACGATGCATTTTTGTTAGATGCTGTGTCAATTTAAAAGTACATTCAACCTTTAAAATACGTCTCGAGACACCCACGTTCTGTATTATTCATTGGACTGCGCCTGTTTAAGCCCAAGAATATTAGTCATTATCGATGTGTGCCAAAATTCAAATGCTCTATTTAGCATTTAAATGTGCATTTTTATCATAAATTCAATGAATATTCAAATTTTTATTTGACAGCCTTACCACACAGGCATAACACATATTGGCCTAGATGGTTAAAATGAAATTGAAGAGCTTGATTAACATTAGGTTTATTGCTTGTTTTTCTCTCTATTTAAAATTTAAAATACAGCATTTAAAATTATCTGTAAATGTGTTTAAAATTCAGTAAATGACGGAAGATGTCTGCAACCTCTGCCCGCATTCCTCTTTTGTACTGCAAGAACGCGGCCTGTGTGTAAGCCACAATATCCAATGATGGTATAGTGTATTGTATAGTATTACTTGAGTCGTGTACATGTTGCTTGGTAACCTTCCATGAGTATCCAGTCAAGTAACTTAATCAATATTATTGTGCCAGCCAATCAAATTATATCCATTTTATTAAAAAAGCTCTTGCCGGGCCTGGGTAGCTCAGTGGTAAAATTCGCTAGCTCGCTAGTTCGAATCCCAGGGCGTGCTGAGTGACTCCAGCCAGGTCTCCTAAGCAACCAAATTGGCCCGGTTGCTAGGGAGGGTAGAGTCACATGGGGTTACCTCCTCGTGGTCGCTATAATGTGGTTTGTTCTCGATGGGGCGCGTGGTGAATTGAGCGTGGTTGCCGCGGTGGATGGCGTGAAGCCTCCACACGCGCTATGTCTCCGTGGCAACGCGCTCAACAAGCCACGTGATAAGATGCGCGGGTTGACTGTCTCAGATGCGGAGGCAACTGGGATTCGTCCTCCGCCACCCAGACTGAAGTGAATCACTATGCGACCACGAGGACTTAGAGCGCATTGGGAATTGGGCATTCCAAATTGGGAGAAAAAGGGGAAAAATCCTCCAAAAAAAAAAAAAAAAAAAAAAAAAAGCTCTTGCCAATTTTGTATGCAACATCCATCCAATGGTCTACGGACGGTCTGAGGCTGAGACTACAACAGCATGTTAAGCAAGCTCAAGACAGACTTCACATTCTTATCTGCAATGCTCCTACCTTGCACTGAGCTGCTGCTTTGCTGGGCCAAAGTCAGGTGTTCCTCACTCAACAGGTAGACAGACTGGTGCTGGTTGATCTCCACACTGGTACACACATTACTGTCTCCATGTACAAAGAACATGAAGGAGCAGGACAGGTGTTCACTGCGGAGAAAGGGGGACAAATGGAGGATGACTCGAAGGCTCTGGAATTACAGCCTGGGAGAAAGTGGCACACTTCCTGGAGGTCTCTGGGAATAATGTGTTGACAGCTGAAGTTGTACAGTGTGATTACAGGCTTACTGCGACATAGAAGCTGAACCTTGACCAGGAAGGAAGACAGTTAAGGAATAATAGACATTACTAAAAGATGAAATGTGGAATTTCTATAGCACTAGCCAAATGCAACTGTACAAATAATGACTGTTTCAAACATGTTTCCTGAACACTCCCATCTGCCATTCATCCCACCACAAACCCAAGGCATTGGTTCAGTCAATGTTGCTCAAACAGAAGCACTTTTATGGGAAAATAGCCAACAAATGGCTTACTTTTAGTTGCATATTAAGCTGAGATAGGAGAAAGAAAATATTTAATTAGAAAGTATTTAAAAAGTTACACAACAACAACACATTTAAGTGAAAATGCACAGGTCTGTGAAAAGCGATAAGTTAAGATATCTGTCTTGTAACTTCAACTTTAGGGCTTTTTGAAGTGTTTAAGTCCTTGAATGCATAGTGATATTCTAACACACTCCGGCTTGTTTTGTAGTACATATTCTTTAAGTTAACAACCTAACACCTGTGAGTGTGTGACCCGCAGGCTAGAGTAAACAGCTGTTACAGTGTAACCACACATGCAGCTATCAACTTCATGCATTGAGCAAACATCATGGACAGTTTGTCCTACAGAAAAAACTCATCTCTTACATGGCATTTAACATGCAAAAAAGAACATGACTTTCAAAAACTCTCTCTTTGCATGCCTGAACACTGAACACTGTAGCCCATTCATATTAAGTGACACCTGCACAAAAAAAAACAGAACTTCTTGCCTTTAAGCCAACAGAAGTGTGCATCATGTGCTTGTTGGAGGGATCAAGTGATGGTAAGACCAGTGTAACCCGGTAACACCAGGGTATCCAGTGCCAGCATCACCTCATGCACAGTGCAGAGCACAAATGAGAGAGAGAGAGAGAGAGAGAGGGGAGTCTGCATTCCTCATATGTCTGCTGAGCTCTCTTAGGAGTGTCATTAAGGCATGCCACCAGAAAACCACAACAAATCCCTCAGACAGATGGCACTTCAAAGCATGTGCACAGCCCTAAATATTCAGTGCTCAACGTGACCTAACAGCATTCAATTGCACCTACCTACATTGTTAAAGAACAAAAAGCACCTGAATTCCTCAGCTTTTGAGTATTATGGCAGACTGTTATCAATGCAAGACAAAATCTGCACCCACCGAGTTGAAATGCTTGTCATTCTACACGTCGCCCACCCCCTTGTGTGTTCATTTCAGGGTTCCCACCCTTTTTGACAAAACATTTCCAGTCTGACTTTATACATTTGTAATAAATTCCTATAAATACTAAATCCATTGACTTTTCCAGTTGTTTGTGATTTATGGAAATTATGTTTTTTTTTTATATTATTTGATTCAGACTGATCTGCTAGTGAATCATTCAGACCAATTTAAGAAACATTTTGACTAATTAACTGAAAAGTACCTACACAAAAAAAAGGATTTGCTCACAAATTGGGCATCGATTTGGTTTGTGAGTAAGTGTGCTATACACTCTACAGTAAGGGCTCTACAGTGCAAGCACTTCACTTGCATTTACGAGTAAAAATTACTGTGTGCGAATGTGGAAAATTATTTGGCCTAACTAGGCTAACACCAGAACTTATGAACTTATATTGAAGCCTATCATCAGGAAATAAAAACTCTCTAATCCTGGATCTCACCACACATGCAGTACTTAAGTAAAGACCTTGACACCCTGGTAACTAGGGCTGCCCCCTAATAGTAGACCAAACGTTAGCTGATGAGAAGAGTTTTGGTCGACCAAGTTTTGATTGGTCGCAGAAAAAAAGTCTCCACAGGAAGTGGCAAAGTCACGCAGTCAGTAACAGGCAGACATGATCGTTTACACAGCTGGTCCATGCGGTAATTAATTATTCACGTTCAAACCAAAGAACACCGGTATTACCGCTGGTTGGACGCTAGGTGGTACTATGGGGTAATTTTCGTTAAGCAGGGTTAGAGTTAAGCCTACAGCCCTACATAATAAAGCAAGACACCTTGATTTCAAACTTTGAACTTTATTTTTTATTTATTTTAACAAAAAATTCAAATGAAACTGGAAAAAAATTAAGTGCAATTAAAATGTGTGTTGTTCAACTTTTTGAAAAATGGCAGTCAGAAGACAGAAACAAAGAAAGAGTGAGATCCTTTTACATGCATGTGTTCCAGGAGACTGCACGCCTCCGTACAAACAGCGTGTCATACATGCGCATAGACAGCTTTTCTGTCAACTGTTCTTTTCTTTTTTTTTATCCCCTTTTCTCCCAATTTGGAATGCCCAGTTCCCACTACTTAGTAGGTCCTCGTGGTGGCGCAGTTACTCACCTCAATCTGGGTGGCGGAGGACAAGTCTCAGTTGCCTCCGTTTCTGAGACAGTCAGTCCACGCATCTTATCACGTAGCTCGCTGTGCATGACTCTACGGAGACTCACAGCATGGGAGGCTCATGCTACTCTCCGCGATCCATGCACAAATTGCCACGCGCCCCATTGAGAGCGAGAACCCCTAATCACGACCAGAGGAGGTTAACCCATGTGACTACCCTCCCTAGCAACCGGGCCAATTTGGTTGCTTAGGAGACCTGGCTGGAGTCACTCAGCACGCCCTGGATTCGAACTCACGACTCCAGGGGTGGTAGTTAGCGTCAAAACTCGCTGAGCTACCCAGGCCCCCATCTGTCATCTGTTCTTAATAATATAATAAAATGTGTTTCATCAAGCGCATGTCTGTGTGCCGCGGGGCACATTTGTAATATTAATTTGATAATAATAGCCTAATAGTAATAATAATAATAAAAATAATAATAATGTAATACATTAATGGGAAACGATCCAAATATCATCTTGACATCGTCAAAGGCATCAGCTATTGGCGATCACTCTGACCATTATCGATCCCCGATATTATCCTCTGTCGGCACAACCCTAATGTGCATTACTCTCTATAAATCAACAAAATGTTCAGACAGTCTCCTTGCTGGTTTTTCCCGACACATTCAGAATCATTACCGCTTTTGCCGTTGTTGCTGTGGCTCGCTACGTGCGTGTGCTTGTAAAATTTATATTTTAAAAGCTCATTGTTACAGTTTAGTATTTCTCTGTAATGTAGAACAGTGTTAGCAATGTTACTTATAACATTCTTTCTCATTCCTGGAACTCAAACCATTTTCTGATGCCCTCAAAAAATATATATTTAAGTAATTCAATTTATATCATAAATGTGAGACAACTAGTCAACTAATGGCTTAAACTAACGACTACTAGTCGACTAGGAAAATCTTTGGTTGGGGGTAGCCCTACTGGTAATTGTAGAAAAACTTAATGAAAAGTTGTTCTACCAGAGCCTTCTTGCACAGCCACGTGGGGATGAAGCACACCAAAAATATTCTGCTTTGAATGGAGGTGCATTGGCTGTCGCTTGGCCAAGTGCATGTGACTTTCTTTTCCTTACAATTTTTGCGACATCATAACCACGCACTGCAAGAGAGCAAAAACCTCTTAAAACAGGATACCTTGTTGACATAATCACACTGGGTGATGGACAATATACCAGTAGAAATGGGTGAACCGCCAGAAACGTTCAAGTATCATGTGTATTGCGGTTATGCAAAATCCTGCCACGTGTCAGGGAAAGAGCATTCCAAAAAAAATCATTGTTTTATAATAATTTATTTAATAATAATAATATACTTTTTATCCATCGTTATACAAAGAAAACATTTTGACATTTTTTAACTTTCATGAATGACATTAACATTAAGCATAATTGCATTATACAACACTTAACAGTAAAAAAAAATACATTCATATAGTTATAAATATCATGAAAATTTGATTTAATATATATGAATATTGATGAACTACTAATCTGTTAAGAATTACCAATATAATGTTTGTTACTGGGAAAAAAAAAAATGGAAAAAAGTAATCTAGAGCTGGGCGGTATGACGATATATATCGTGGCGATGATATAAATCGATAGAGATTTTGCTATATTGTGTATATCGCGATATGTGAGCAGCATGGGCTTATTTATCAGGAACGAAAGAACTGAATAAATATGTACATGGTTTTTATGGTATTCAACATTTTTAGCAGCCGCCAAAGCAAATTCAACAACATTCATCTTGTGTTCAGTGCTTCCCTTAGGAAAAAAATCTCCACACAACAGGATGACTCCCAAACAAGTAAAATAAAAAATTAAGAGGAGCTTGTTATTAAAACATGTGTGAGATCTGTGGTGTGGGTTCATAAAAGCCAAAACAAAGCAGAAAAATGTAATCTGCAAACTGTATCGCACAACGATATTCACTCGTAATAAGGCCTGAAATTATTAGTCACGTTATAACTTTGACAATAAAAAATGTCAAAAATTTTCGTTGCTGAATAGTCGTTTGATCTCATTTAACGTAACAAGAGATCACATTCAACTCTAATGATGCACTGCAGCACTGCAGTTCGCGCCTGACTGAGAAGAGGAAGAATTACAAAGCTCACAGTCCAGACGCACTCTAAACTTTCCAAACAGCTTCAGGTGATGTAGATCACAAAGTATGAGGGAATTATAATGCAAAAATATAAAATAATTAGTGAAAACTGATATTAGCCTTTCTAAGACACATCGGTATCGGCGTATATGTTTCTGACATGCGCAGATATGAAAACATTTTTCAGAACATATAATGCAGAAAACAATGCTTGGGGTGATTTAGAATTGGTGTCATAATGTAGTTTGTTCAGCAGAGCACGCCCCGACTCCATTGTTTACAGAGCTGAGCTGACGGTGGTTCTGGTGACAGTTGTTCTGCTGACAGTGCGGAGTTAAGCGGTGTCTTCACTGTAAGTTACTAACTAGTTTGTGAAATGCATACTGGAAAGTTAATAAACAATGACACCATCATTTTCCCTTTTCAATATAACTAATATAATGTTAACCCTGTCCCTGACAACCATGCCACTCATGTTTATCACATCTGTTTGCTGTTAGCCAGCTATAGTTTGTCAGTGCAGTCAGTAATGTAGCAGATTGAAAGATAAACATCAGAGCATCTTTTTGCAGCTCAGCAAACAATGGTGCGTTGGTGGATTGTGTCTGTTGAGTGTTGATTTCACACAACGTTGTAACTTAGTTGGTGAGACGTAATGCTGGAAAGCAAATAAACAACGTCCGTCTTTTACTCTCCGTGACAACGAGCTTATAGCTAACTAGCTAACCATGTAGTTACTTTCATTGTTGTCAGCTGAGTGGAAGCTAATGTGTAAACATATGTAAAAATTTATTCACCAAACTGTTTTGTTCGGGATTCACAGTTTGGTACCCCCTTCAACCGAACAGTTCCAGTCGTTGCATTTACAAAATGTAATATTCAAAAGTCTGGTTTTCCACCATTGAAAGTTTCCTCTGAACTTGTATAGCAGAATACGGTGCAAAACCGCTGCCGCCGTTTATCTCTTGACTCGGCAGATGTAAATGCTTCTTGTTTTACAACCTGACCCTAACTGACTGGCAGTATTAAAATAGTTATCATTTGACTGATACTAAACAGTACTAATGTTTATTTAGCTATTTCTTACATTTTTTTTTTTAATTCTTTTTCTTTCTTCATCAAAACAGAATTTAAGATTTTTAGGATTTCATTTCATAAGAAAGAAACTCAGATATATCTTGGATGGCCTGAGGGTGAGTAAATAATCAGCACATTTTCATTTTTGGGTGAACTATTCCTTTAAAATCATACATTTTTTTCCAAGAAGTGTTTATTGATTTAATATTTATTTTCTGCAAGAAGTGTTTAAATAACTTAGGATGTTATCTGCTAGAAGTTTTTTTGTTGGATTATTAATTTTTTACTTCTGCATAATTTTCTCTGTTGCATTGCTTTGGGAAGATCTTGAGTTTCTTGAGGAACGTTTATAATAACAATAATGATTGTTAACAACATGTCAGACTGAAATGTGGCATAATGTAAAATTTAACATTAAGGTAATAATGTTGGCCCTGTGATGGACTGGCCACCTGTCCAGGGTGTTTCCCTGCCACCTGCATGGGACAGCTGGGATAGGCTCCAGCACAACCCACAACCCTACATAGGACAAGTGGCTATAGTAGATGGATGGACGGATGAGATAGGATTGGTCAGAAACGCTTTTAAGGCTGGGCTTAGCGGAGGGTCAATTACTGAATAAAGCTAAGTCTCACAAGCCTTACGTACACATAAAGTAACAGTTCTGACTTGTGGTTCAGGGTTTTTTTCATTCACTAAACAGAACCGCTGATAAGAGTCATTCGTCCAGAAGGTAGTAATGTATATTTTGTGGTGTAGACTCAAAGAATTGACTTGAGAGTAATTTGTTTGGGAATGATTTGGACTTGGGGGGGGGGGGCTGCAACATAATCATCTGCTTTGTAAAAAAAAAAACATTTAAAAAAAAAAAAATATTTGTGAAAGGGTCAGTTCACTTTTCAACATTATTTTGTTGACAAATAATGTTAAGAAATTATTACAGAAATATATTATTGTATAACAATAATCATTAATACTGTAATCATTTTTTATTATTATTATTATCCAACAGTAATTTGTTTCTTTAATAATTTCTTAACTTAATATGCAGTGTGGTTAAACCCTTTTTTCAGCGGAAGCTTTAGTTTTGAAAACTGATGGGACGGAAGTTTCTGTTATTTGTAGTGGAGTTGAAAAAAGCTTTTTAATGCAGTGAAATGTTCTGTCTTGCACACAAAAACCCACTGTCATGAGGTTAATTTTAAATGTAGGGCTGCACCTAACGATTATTTTTTTTTATCGATTAATCTAATGATTATTTTTCCGATTAGTCGATTAATCTAACGACTAATTTGCAGATTATTCTAAAGATTTTTTATAATTATTACTTGATTAATATAACAATTAATTAACCCAAAATAAATAAATTGTCATTAATATTTCAATATTTTATTAAATCATCTTCTCTTAAACACACACAAATGTACAAGAAACAAAGTGTGCACTGCAGGGCATTATTCTGCAACAAAACATAGCCCTGTTTTAACTGGTAATCTCCATTTTACAGTCCAACATATAATCTCTCCAAAATAAAAGTAAGAACTTTTAAGAATTGGGGGGGGGGGGTAATAGGGTTCAAAACAGCGACTATGAATGCAAACTTTAATACAGTGAAAGAGACACTCTATTAGCATAACAGAAATATATGGAAATTTTTATAACATTCTTTTGAATGTCCATGTACTAAAATAAAATATTTGATGCCATGAGTGTACCTTCATTTACTATTACTATTATTTTGAATGGCCATGGAAAATGAAGCAAAGTGATAACAACTTTACCTGGTCGCAAAAAGTAGTCCGTTAATCTACCTGATGAACTTTCACTTTTTGCTGACCCTTTATGCTTCGCAGAGCTAATGTGTGCTTCTAAATCACTTGCACCTTTATTAGCAACTGACACATAAATGCCAGCTTTACATGTCATTCATTCTGCTTCCCACGGATCTCGACCTGGATGAAAGCAAGGGAATTTTGCGCAAATCTTCTGTAAATTAGCACTTTCATTAGGTCATCGTTTCCACTCAGCTGTCATTTGCTGCTACTGTCAAGCAACTGTTTGATGCTGAACATAACAGTGCTTCGCGCATTCGCGGAGAGATTGACAGGCAGGAATTTGGCCAATAGTTGCTGCAAGCCTCTTATAATCTACCAATTGGTGTGCGAGAAGGCGAGACTTACAAAGAGGGGTTAAAGCAATGCAAATATGTGCGCACACAATTAAGTATTAGACCAGATGCACATCATAATGCAACTAAAGCCGAATCCCGGACATTTTCGCAAATCTAGAAATCCCGCTTTTTTAAGGTCCGAAAAAGAGGACATGTCCGGGAAAAAGAGGACGTATGGTCACCGTTCGTTAGCAGCGGTGCAGAAATTACTTTTAACATGGGGAGCGATGAGGAAACATTTAGAAAATCAATTTTAAGTGACTACTACTAACAGAAAGACGTGTTGTAATACTAATATGTCATGCTTGGGTGGGGACAAAAAGTAAACAGGACTTACGGCGCTGCCTTGCTGCCATCTTGACAAAGTGCTCCGGGATGCTTTCGCTTCAAGTGTTCGTTCATGGCAGTTGTACTGCTGTGATAAGCCATTTCCAATCTGCATAGCTTACACAGCACCACATTGTTGGGTCTCTGGCTAAAATACTCCCACGCTTTAGATGACCGTGGGCGAGTTTTTTTTAGCTGCAACTTGTTCTTCGGGGGAATCCATGCTTAAACCGGGCGCTGCCATTTTAATTACTCCATTGTGACGCATGTTATGCAAATTGACGTATTTCTGTAATCGATGACGTCGATTACGTCGATGAATCGTCCCAGCCCTATTTAAATGTGCATAATAAATTGTAGTGGCCAAATATAGAGGTATGTGAAATTACGCAAATGTGCAATTCAAGTAAATTTGGGGCACTTTAAATAATGTGCTCAGTGCACATTAGCACACCGAACCAAACGCAGAGCACATCTGTCACTCTTTGCACCAGATAGATAAAATTTGTGTGTATAGAGCACAGAACCGCTCTGAAACTACATGGGTAATACCCTGATTCTGTTTTGATGCATTTAAGAAAGCACTACCCACTACAGACAAAACAGCCGTGCACAGAGGCGCAGTACAGCGGGCAGCGCTTTGAGACCATTTATTTATTTAAATCTCAGCCCTCACGGTTTGAAAATTGCACCGGGTCATATTGCAATTTTGATTTTATTTCAGTTAATTGTTCAGCCCTATTACAAAGTAATAAAAAACTTTTGGTTCCAGAATTGTTTTTAAACGGAACCAGTTCTGAATAAGAACCAGTTCACGGTTCTCAACCCTAGTCATTTATTTAATATTTTGCCAAATGTGATTGTGCTTTCAGCTTTTAATTTGAGTACAGAAGTCAACATTTAACACAAATAATTTTCACAACTGAAAACCATTCCGCAGAATTGCAAAGAATTTTTCCCAAAATCAGTGCATAAAATGAAGAGAGAGAGAGAGAGAGAAAAAAAAAGTGTCTACATATTCCATCTGGGCTTATTTATTAGTAAGAACTTTGGAAGTCTGACATCTTTGCAAGTTAAGGCAGAGCTAAACAAGCGAAAGCGAAATGGTGGTTCCTGTTGACCTACCTAATGTGAAACCGCAATGTCAGTCTGTTTTGTGAGAGTGTAAGCTCTTCATTAAACCTTAGTCAGAGGAAGCAGCCACGCTTTCCAGCTCTTGCATCCTTAACTGACACTGCAGCCCGAGTGAGCAAAAGCACACCCGCAGCAGGAAGCCATATCCTCCCACCCACAGACACACCGCAACCCCTCTGCCCTGAGGGAAGCAGTGACATCTATTCAAATGAGACAGACAATTAGATGGAGCTCATCTATTGCCCCTCCCAACATTATTAGAATATTTAATTCAAGACAGGCTCTTAGAAATAGCTACACTGGGACGATAACACGCTCTGGAGCAACTCTCACATAAACAAACAGAATACCCTGGGAGGTTACAGGTTAGAAGCGCTGGCTTCCAGAAACAGGGGCTCTTCTCTGCGAAAGGATGCCAACAGTCTGATGTCACTCATCGGCTTGACAAACAATGAGGATCATGCTATTAAATGCAGCAGTTTATGGCATGTATTCTTATCGCTGGGCATGAAAAAACACACCAAGTAATCACCGTGATATAAACATGGTACAAAACCCCCAACAGCAATGATATCAGAAGCATATTTGCACATCCGATTTATGAGTCTTTTACCTTTTGTTGATAGGCTTTTCATCTTTCTCATAGGGCTTGACGAACCACTTGCCAATGCGAACGAAGGAACGGTTCATGAGGCAGCGCTCCAGCAGATTATGGATGGCTTTGAAGAGCAGCGTTCGGCACTCGTAGGTCAGGCCGCTCTCCCATGTACCGTCTTCATTACCTGTTTCACAGAGAGAGATCAGTACTCTGTCCACATACACTCAGATGCACACCTTCTGCTGCCCCAAGTATTACTATAATGCATACAATCAATACAGAAATAAACTTTGGGATACCACAGCCATGGCAATGGGCATTAGGGTTAGAACAGTGAGGACTCTCTGACTTAAGTCATCGTACATCTGTATTTTACCAGCACAAATACAATTAAAACATGCTTTGAAAACCGGCCATAACTTTAGCTTGGACCTCTCAAGACTGTTTGTTGTTGGACAAGAAAAAATGATTTTATAAGGGAGGAAAACATTTATTTGAAGAACTTGCAAATTAACCTCATCGTCTTTCATTGACCAAGCTGTTATGGTAATAAAAGTCGAATGAGAAACAGATGTTTTATTCTCCTCAGAACTGAGCCAAGTCACATTTTACGAAAAGGCATCCAGTAGGACAAGCTAGGATTTTAAATCTGCATCACTAATTTTCATCCACGTATCTTTCTTTCTCTGAACTAAATGGCTTACAAGAGCAGCTGCTAAGATATTGAGGAAGGCTTTATTTGTCCTGAAAATATCAATGGTTTGCAGCCCTGCCTGAAACTATGCTGAGCATATCAAAGTCAGTGACTTGGATCTCTAACAGAACCAAAGTTGAGAGTCTGCCTGATCTTTCCCCTGTAAGAGACTTCAGACATACAATGAAATCCTTCAATAGTTTTGCTGTGATGTAATTGTAATGAATGCAGTTAGCAAACCTCAGCAACTGCAATCTCAATAACCAGTCTGTGACTAATGTCTAGAAACACCTCTAGTCTAGCCACGAGAAATTTAGTATCAAGCTTTGCCACACCTTAATCTCAGATAACAAAACGTGACCATTACAGCAAGGCTCAACAGTAAGGATTTTTTTCTGCCCTTTTCTCCCAATTTGGAATGCCCAATTCCCACTACTTAGTATGTCCTCATGGTGGCGCAGTTACTCACCTCAATCCGGGTGGCGGCAGACAAGTCTCAGTTGCCTCCGCTTCTGAGACCGTCAATCCGCGCATCTTATCACGTGGCTCGCTGTGCATGACACCGCGGAGACTCACAGCACGTGGAGGCTCATGCTACTCTCCACGATCCATGCACAACTTACCACGAGTCCCATTGAGAGCGAGAACCCCTAATCGCGACCACGAGGAGGTTACCCCATGTGACTCTACCCTCCCTAGCAACCAGGCTAATTTGGTTGCTTAGAAGACCTGGCTGGAGTCACTCAGCACACCCTGGATTCGAACTTGTGACTCCAGGGGTGGTAGTCAGAGTCAACTCACTCAGCTCACTTATCTACCCAGACCCCTACTTACTTTTATCTTTATACATCGATCAGCCACAACATTAAAACTACCTGCCTATTATTGTGTAGGTCCCCCTCATGCCACCAAAACAGTGCCAACCCACAATGCTATTCTGAGATGTTATTCTTCTCACCACAATTGTACAGAGCGGTTATTTGAGTTACCGTAGACTTTGTCAGTTCTAACCAGTCTGGCCATTCTCTGTTGATCTCTCTCATCAACAAGGCATTTCCATCCACAGAACTGCCGCTCACTGGATGTTTTTTGTTTTTGGCACCATTCTGAGTAAATTCTAGAGACTGTTGTGCGTGAAAATCCCTGGAGATCAGCAGTTACAGAAATACTCAAACCAGCCCATCTGGCACCAACAATCATCCATGCCATTATCTAACCAGCCAATCATGTGGCAGCAGTGCAGTGCATAAAATCATGCAGATACGGGTCAGGAGCTTGAGTTAATGTTCAGATCAACCATCAGAATGGGGGAAAAATGTGATCTCAGTGATTTGGACCGTGGCATGATTGTTGGTGCCAGACGATATACAAGATTTAGTAACAGCACTGGCCCGATGGGGCAAGTGAGAGTTCCTTCAACTGGCCCAAAACTCTCTCACACTGGCCCCAGGCTAGAAGGCCCTCCTTATTGTTGAGCCCTGCATTACAGCAAGTTAACATGTAATTTAAAAGCTCAATTTCAGTCAGACTAAAACAATAACTCACCTTTTAAAATGTAATGTAAGCGCTTTAGTTTTTGTGAACACGGACAAAAAGACCAAGATAATGCGATTGTAGCTCGGCTTTGTCCAGCATGTATACATGTTAATTGGACAACAATTGGCCTCAGCGTTGTGCACATGCTCCAAAAGACAGAGGTGATGTGCAACGCGCATTTAACCCGGAAGTTGAACGCAACTCAAACAAGGTAGTGGTATTATGGTGAACACAAGGAAAGTACTTTTTTTTCTATTTACAAATGAGATGACATTCATAATGTTGCAGCTAAAGGACAACATACATCTGATTTGCACAAGAACTTAAGTTTAAATTAGTAAGAAATGTATATGGCTGTAAAATTTTCCCACATTGTGCCGGTAGTGTAGGTTTTACTGTTGAGAAGCTAGATTTTGGTTCTACGTCACTTCCCAAGCTGAAGTCTGTCCTCCTCTGGCTTGTCTACGCCAAAACCGGCTGTAGCTCGATTATAACTGTGCATGTAAACATATTGACAATGTTTCTTTTTCTGTATGCATACCTGTTATGGCTTGGAAATCATATGTCAGCTTAAAAAGAAAGTACACGTACATGATAGCTCATGGTGGACGAGCTCTGCAAAGTTGGGGTCGTCGCCCCACCAAAAGATCCAGAGCTCCCGGCGACCTGGGGTCTGGTGCCTCCGCCACACACTCAGCACGTCCGACTTCAGGCAGCGACTGAAGCTGCACAGTATGGGGTCCTCTTCTGTGACTGGAAAGAGGATGGGGGACGAGGTGGGGCCCTGCCACACAAAGCACTTCCATTTGATCCCTGTGAGGTCAGCCTGAAGGCAAAGAGAGAGAATGTGTCAGAAAAATCCATCATGTGGCATGGCTCAGCAACCAGTGATAAAGTGACGACTCCACTAAACAGCAATGAGATGCACTAGAAAACAAGACTGACTGTTGTGGTATGAAGGTTAATGGACATGGGTATGCCAAAACACAGCCAGTAACTTGGGCAAATTTAAGCTTGAGAGTTGTGAGGGTAGAATGTTTTGCTGTGACTAATGCAAGATGATGCCATCTAGCCATGCCCATAAATAATACATCATGAATCCACATGTATTTTTAAAATCACTGTCAGCATTTAGCACTGAACAACAACTTAGACGTGTGGAACAAACATGCTTTTTGAGCAGCATCTGGAAACTTTTCTTATATGCTTCATCTATTACTGACTGTTTCTAAAAGCATGAACAAATCAAAGCCGGGATGACATTACAAATCCACACATAATCTGTCATGGAAGCATTTAAACATTTCAAGAGGACAGACATCCAATTCAAACAAGTTTGCAGTTTCTCTAATCACTTATTTTCTGGATTAGTGTAATGTGAGCAGTTTATCCACTATGTCCAAATAAACAAGCTTTTGGAGAGCTGAGCTAGGAAGTGAAATATGGACAGACACACAGCAAGCTTGTCATGAATACTAGGTTCAATGTTTACAGATCACTCCAGAGCCAAGAACTCCAGAAACGAAACTTGTTCTGTAACGCCAGTGAGATTTACTAGTCTAATACTTAGCCAAACAGCTAGTTACACTAGTTCACGAGAGATTAACATATAATATTAAAGCACAAATATTGAGCTAAAACGGCTAACAGGTCCATTCTTAAAACAGTTCTCATACTGTTCAAATATGATACAGTCAAGAAGAGAAGTCCGTAATGAAAACGAAAGGATACGACACTTTGTGTTTAAAGTACCTGACAAATGCATCAAAACGTGCTAGTTTTTCTTCATTTCTGTCCCTAGTGCCGTTTTTAGTTGTTTAAATACTTAAAGATACGATATGCCACCCATTCGCAGCTTGTTGGTGGCAATTTAGTTCAGAAAGTGTTCACCAACGTAAGCTAACACTTCAACACGACCTAAATAACAACACAATGAAACCATACCTCAAGCACCAATCTCGATATACACAGGACAATACACAAACAAAAACATATCATTACTGTACATTAAACATGACAGTAGATGTTAGTGGTGGTATTAAGATCAACAGGCCTCTGGTTGACCGGCTAAAAATGGCTTCTGGCCCTCACACACACACTCAGTTAATTTCTTACCAGACAGAATAGATTGGAGTGGCAGTCCTCCAGGCTCGCCCCGTTGGGTACAAAACAAGAACTCATCATCAGAGCGCAGTCCGGCGAGCCATCATCTCTATCAGATCCCGGGAACAGATAATGTGAGGAGGTGTTGGACCGGGTCTCTCTCGCTCCCGTTCAGACACAATCAGCAGGACTGGTTTGCGTCCTGTGGGCTAATTAGCTTAGCTCTGCTAGAGGTTACTCACTTACCAGGAATGCGTTAAAGAATCCGCTAAAAACTTCCTACACGAAAAACGCCACGTCTTTATCATGATCCGCGGTGCGCTATATTTCTCCCTCAGATTCGAAACATCTCAAAAATAGGCAATTTTTAAGCGTATATTAGGGGGTAGGTAGGCAAATTTAGCCCTCCCCCTTTAGCCTAGCCTAGCTAGCCTAGCGTCAGGCTAACTGACGGGCTAAGCGAGGCAGCAACAAACAGTTCAAGCCAGAAGAGTTCAGGTGTAAAATTCAGTCAAATCAACCCTCTCTAATTCCAGTCTTCACCCGAATGCGGTCAGACGTAAAGTATTGCGATACCGACGATTAAACGTAAAAGCTTCGGATTTAAAAAGTACGATTAAAAGGGGAAAGGCTGTGCGGCACTCAGCTGTGTCTCACTGGTTTGTTTGAATACATTGGTCGCATCCTTTAATGGCGGCCACAGGGACACAACTCTACTACACTCGACACTACTCGGCTCCGACTCGATCGAGAAAAGAGTCGATGCTGGAGTTCATACCGCGGAATCGACTCTTTAACCTTTTTGGGAGAGAAAGGATTTTGAAAGAGTCTTTACAGTATTATGTCATGTGACGTTCCTCATTAAAACAGAAAAAGAAAAAGAAAAATAATAATTTTTTTTTTTTTAGCCAGTGCCCCATCCACACATCTTAATTTAAAATAATGACAACAATATATTGATATACAGGGTTGGGAGGGTTACTTTTTAAATGTATTGCACTACAGATTACAGAATACATGCTGTAAAATTTAATTTGTAATGTATTCCGTTTGATTACTCAAGGTCAGTAACATATTCTAAATACTTTGGATTACTTCTTCAGCACTGGTAGATTTTTTCACTTGTTTTGACTATAAAAACTCTGCCAGTACAGTAAGACAAAATACACATGTTAAAAATACATTCTCTGAAAAACCTAAATATCTTATGCAGTGATGTTTCTAAAACAAGATCAATCAAACTGATCATGTTTTCAGGATTCTCATCAAGAATAAGATTTTTGTCCTAATGTGAAAGGTCTTGCTAGAGAGAAAAAAATATAATCTAACGTTTATTTTCTTGATAAAAAAATGCGATTGTGCTTAGTAACAAGTGCATGTAAAATGGGTAGAAAGAGTATTTTAGCTTAGCATAAAGATACATGTTCACATGACAGTTTACACAAGGTTTATTTCTATTGCCTCTGCTCCAAACTTATGCTCGTATGAATGTAACACATCATAAGAAAGTGTTTCACCGCTGTTCAAATGCACTTTGGATCGCATCATTTATATGTATAAATGTTTTCCATCTAAATATTAAATGAAACAAATGACAAAAAATGCAAAGTAATCCCTTACTTCAGAAATCAAAATACTTTTTGAATGTAACTGTATTCTAAATACCAATGATTTAAATTGTAACTGTAGTGGAATACAGTTACTTATATTTTGTATTTTAAATACGTAATCCCATTACTTGTATTTCGTTACTCCCCAACACTGTATATATATATATATATATTATAGTATGATATTATATCATAATATAATCTTATATATCATGATACAATATAGGCCTAGTCAAAAACATCATAATATAGGCTATATAATTATCTGCTGTAATCATAAATTACGATTATATCTCTATAAGACAGCAATAAAAGGAACACTTTAAAATAAGGTTACAGTTGTTAACATTAGTTAATAGCATAATTAGTTAACATCAACTAACAATGAACAATACTTTTGCATCTTTTATTAATCTTAGTTAATGTTAATTTCAACATATGCTAACACTTTAAAAAAAATCAGGTTGTATTATGTTAACATACTTAATGCACTATGAACTAACAATGAACAATTGTTTTGTTTATTAACTAACATTTACAAAGAATAATACATACTGTTAAAAATATATTTTTCACTGTTAGTCCATTATACATAATGCATTTACTAATGTTAACAAATGTAACCTTATTATAAAGTGCTACCACAATAAATATCACAGCGATACAGTTTTATCCAATGATTAAGGATTGAAGAACAAAAAGTTTTTAAAATAGGCTTAATGATATTTCATAATCTAATGCATGTGTCTGAACCACTAAAATAATACCTAATGGTAAAACTAATCAGTTATTTGCATAATAAATAAATGCTTGTTTCTTTGGGTTGGTTTGACTGATTAAAACACTGGAAATTAAATGAAAATGTTGAGTATAAATGTGATTAGGCTCCATTGATTTTATTTTCTCCCAAAACACTAAATAGCAACAAAAACTACCACCGCAATTCCCTTAACACCTGTTTGTCACTGTGAACTGCAAAATTTTCCTGATCCATGAGATCTTTGCATGTGGTGTCTAAAGGTTGATTTTGAGGCAATTTTATATATATATATATATATGTATTTAAAATGCTGCAGATTGATGTAGTTAATGAAAATACCTGAAATTAACGCATTTCTTTTGAGACAAAATAATAATTGATCATATTCAGTTTTGTTCAAGGTCATTAATAACTGTCCAATAAGTGAAAGGATAGTATTTGGGGTAAAAAGCCCCCTTGTTGCAGGGACTAAAGGCCCCTATTAAACACATCATTTTTTTTAAAGTGGGGCGAATAGATTTGTTATGAGAAATGTTCAAAATGGGCTCACATTGACTCATCTAATCATAACAGAGATTAGTTTGTTTATAGAATACTTGAGATGTAATAAAATGCCAAATGTGTTTGAAATTAACAGGAAATGGTGACTTTTTCTGAATAAAATATTTTATTGAGCATCATCTTAATTTCTTACTCAAAAAAAGCATCTTGCTGTCTCAAAATTATTTGCATTAGTTGACAAATTGTGCCCTATAACTATTACCCCGGTATCTACACAATATCAGTTTGAACCTCCTAGGGCCTTTTACCCCAAGTGAGGGAGACTTTTACCCCAAGTGAGGGAGCCTTTTACCCCAAGTGTGAGAATTTTTGCCCCAAGTGAGGGAGCCTTTTACACGTAAGTGAGGGAGCCTTTTACTCCAAGTGTGAGAGTTTTTTACCCCAAGTGTGAGAGCCTTTTACCCCAAGTGAGGGAGCCTTTTACCCCAAGTGTGAGAGCCTTTTGCCTCAAGTGAGGGAGCCTTTTGCCTTAAATGAGGGAGCCTTTTACCCCAAGTGAGGGAGCCTTTTACCCCAAGTGTGAGAGATTTTTGCCCCAAGTGAGGAAGCCTTTTACCCCAAGTGTGAGAGCCTTTTGCCCCAAGTGAGGGAGCCTTTTACCCCAAGTGAGGGAGGCTTTTACCCCAAGTGTGAGAGTTTTTTTTTACCCCAAGTGTGAGAGCCTTTTACCCCAAGTGAGGGAGCATTTTACCCCAAGTGTGAGAGCCTTTTGCCCCAAGTGAGGGAGCCTTTTACCCCGAGTGTGAGAGGTTTTTGCCCCAAGTGAGGGAGCCTTTTACCCCAGGTGTGAGAGCTTTTTGTCCCAAGTGAGGGAGCCTTTTACCCCAAGTGAGGGAGCCTTTTACCCCAAGTGAGGTAGACTTTTACCCCAAGTGTGAGAGCTTTTTCCCCAATTGAGGGAGCCTTTTACCCCTAAGTGAGGGAGCATTTTACCCCAAGTGTGAGAGTTTTTTTATCCCAAGTGTGAGAGCCTTTTACCCCAAGTGAGGGATCCTTTCACCCCCAAGTGTGTGAGCCTTTTGCCCCAAGTGAGGGAGCCTTTTACCCCAAGTGTGAGAGTCTTTTACCCCAAGTGAGGGAGCCTTTTACCCCAAGTGTTAGAACCTTTTGCCCCAAGTGAGGGAGCCTTTTACCCCAAGTGTTAGAACCTTTTGCCCCAAGTGAGGGAGCCTTTTACACCAAGTGTTAGAGCCTTTTGCCCCAAGTGAGGGAGCCTTTTACCCCAAGTGTTAGAGCCTTTTGCCCCAAGTGAGGGAGCCTTTTACCCCAAGTGTTAGAGCTTTTTGCCCCAAGTGAGGGAGCCTTTTACCCCAAGTGCGGGAGCCTTTTACCCCAAGTGTTAGAGCCTTTTGCCCCAAGTGAGGGAGCCTTTTACCCCAAGTGTTAGAGCTTTTTGCCCCAAGTGAGGGAGCCTTTTACCCCAAGTGTTAGAGCTTTTTGCCCCAAGTGAGGGAGGGAGCCTTTTACCCCAAGTGTGACTTTTACCTGAATGACTGATATTTTTTAGCCCTACACCCTCCAACCCGCCGAAGCTCTCACTCTGGAGGGCAAACCCTCTGAAGGGATTAGGGCATAAACGACTGCTATGTTGCTCGGAACTGCACCCAAGAATTTCACACACTATTGCACTTGTGTATATGGTTGTGTGACAATAAAAGTGATTTGATTTGATTTGGATTTGATTTGGATGAGCCCTTCTGAATGGAATGCACCCAAGATGTTTGAGAAGCGCGCCATCTGGTGTATAGATGTGTTACACGTCAAAAACAAATAGAAGCTTGAAACTCCTCCAGAGGGCGGTGTAACAGACTTTTCATCAGATCATCAGTTGCTCAACATGTGAATGCTTATGGACTTTTCTTAATGAAAGTTGGGGGTTCACATCTTGTTAAATAAGAACTATTGCAAAATTCTTATTGAAAGCCTCATGGGTATAATGCTGTTAAACTCCCCCTCTCTAATTCTCACAATAAATAACACAAACTTGTGTTTTTGGGTGTTTCATAATTTGCTACTTTCACTCCTACTCGTTGGCAAAGACATTCAACATATTCATGCAGAACGACTTTAACACAAGTCACAATTAAATTAGTGATAACCAGCATTCTAGAGATGTTATATGCCTACTTAAAATTATTAATGTAGCCTAGGATCAGGCCCGGCTCCACAGGGAACATCCATTACAAAAATGTCCCATGTTAACCACATGGCTACTATAGTTAGGCCTATTATTACTATTTTACATAAAAATAAATTAATATCAGATCTCTTTTGAAATGCAAAAGAAGATTTTACTATCTGTGTGTCATTTTTTTTATTTTTATGAAAGTGTTCACAATTATCACAGATTTAGTAGTGTAAATAACTGTAACGAAGGTGTTTTGGCAGAAACAATGGTTACTTTGGCAAATGTTTGTAAGGGACGACCCATTCCCACTGTTCCCCGAACTATGCACTTATTTCATGAAATAATTGTATTCTTGTGCCCAACTAAACTTTCTCTATGACACTTTACCTGCACCTCTTCAATGAACACAGTTCAATCAAGTTTACTGATACACGACAACCATTTTATGCAATGTTTCTCTAAGTAATTTAAATTTCTTTCATAACTTTGAAAGAAAGAGACCTTACTGTGTTATATTAACAACAATGATCTGAAAAAAGTAGATCATATTTTTATTCCACCTTTATATTTTTATTTTTCAAAGTCGCTTTTCAGTTCATTATATTGGACCTCAAACAGACTAAAAGTTGCTTGGTATAGGTTGATCAACTTTAAGTTGTTGAGGTTGTAAAGGGCCCTTGTGATTTAATAATAATAATAATAATAATAATAATAAACAGAACTGCAAACAACTGATTTTCTGTCATTTATTCATATGTGATTCAATACATGTACACTGTAAAATATTTTTTCCTATAACCAAAATATCAGTTAATGTCAAAGTTCATACTTAAGTATTTGTGTATATACAGTATACATGCAGAGTACCCTTAAGTTTACTGAAATGTTGTATCTTTGAATTCTTTGCCATGGTGCTCACACATCAACATATACAGACTAATCAAACGCATACTGAAAGGACAAGTTGGATGAAAGACAATATTTTTTAGAAGATTAACTCTGTGGCATGGTAAATACAAAAACTTTAGCTTGGTCCATACATATTTAAGGTAAAACAACCCAAAACTAGTACTAAGATTGTGTATAGACCAGTTACTTTAAGGCAACAAGGCTAAGGCAAATTTATTTTTGGTTTTAGTTATTGGGTTGGTTATTGTTGTTGTTCTTTACTGTTGTATGAAATTATTTGTGCAATAAATAAGCCTTGTGGTATTTAAATAGCCCGATAGAATTTCTTTCAGGTATATTTGAATAATCTGACAATTACAAATGACAAAAAATACATTTATCTTTTATGACAAGATAACAGATGACTGGATCATGAAATTATTCATTTAAATATGATCAATTCTTTTTTGAAAGATCAAAGACAACTGCAATTGCATAGTACCTTAAAATCAGTCTTCAGTCATGTGCAACTAAAAATAAAAACATAATTACCCAATCAATTACTGTCAAAAGGTTAAGACAGACAAGACATGATTCAGAGGAAAAAACTTCCTACTTCCTAATTTATATATTTCTTAGTTCTCAAAACTGAACAGTGTTTTGATCAGTAGTTGATTTTTACAACAAACACTCATGTGACTCCTGCACTTTACGATCTTAAAAGACATTTCTTAGAGACAGTTGCTTAATGTCACTTCTGCCTTCTGTGCAGTGATAGAGTTCAATGAGACTTGAACGATACAGTATTTTCAGAAAATAACATTTTCCAATTCCACTGAAACGGTACACACTGTATATCTCAAACAAGCCTTTCCACAGTTTGCTGTGCAAAAACGACTGTAGTGATGCCAACTAATGCTGTCATGTTCTCTGTTCTGAGCTCCAGTGCACAATATGTGCTGGAAGACTTCATAAGAAACCCTTCTGAGAAGCTCAAGAGCTTTTGCCCTGGGTTACAGCATGTCATCCTGGTTTTCCCTGGTTGGAGTCCTCCTGCGCTGGGTCCGCATGCTGGAGAAGAGTGATGAAGCGGTGAGGGCGATGCGGCTCAAACCTACATTTAGACAATGCACTTCTGATGTCACCGGCACTTCAGCGAAAAGAGCCCTGTCACGAGACACCCGCATGAGGCTGTCGCTGTTCTCGATGTCTTTTACTATGTTCAAGATCTCCTGCCTCTCTGTTTGTCGGGTCATCCCACGGATATTTAGTATGGCAGAGACATGTTTCCTCCTACAAGCACAAACACAAAAATATTTACTCTTGATTGATGTGACATCATATTCAATTAATGTACAGAGTCATGATAACAGTGAAATGTACAGAATGGCTAAATCTAGCTATGATGACTTTCCATTAAAGCCAGAGGTGAGCAAGAAATTAAATAGTTTTCAGAGAGTCCAAGTCCTTTGTAGCTTTAAAATAATGTCTTTCTTTAGTAAATCCAAAAACAATTAAACACATACAATCACAGTTCAATTTCATGTTTTCCATATTCCAATACACGTTTTCCTTGCAAATTTCCCAAGGTTCTTATGATATTCATATTCCCCTGTATCACAGTCAAAAACAATGTGCTTCCCTGATTGCCCAGACTCCTGACTTACCTAACCTTGCTAACCTTCCTAATTACTTAAACATAATATCACCCAGTGGACAACAAAAATACTAGCAAACTAATACATTCATCTATCTAAAGGTGTTATAAGAGATTTCAGGCACTTTATTAACATTCGCCAGACTCAGCCAATCAGTAATGCTCTCTGCCACTCCATAATTTTCAGCGGTCAGGAAGAATTAGTAGTAGACTGTCATTGCCCCCTGTGGCCGGAGCTGGAAGTGTTGTGGAGGTGAAATGTCCACAGGGTGGCGCCAAAAGCGAGTTGTATTTTTTAGTTGTAAATTATGTTACAATGTCAACAGGAATGCATATTTTATTAACCCTACTGCCTAACCCCAACATTAAACCTAACAGTTGAGTAACAATTTTATTTTAAAATAAAAATGCAATTTCTGAATCGCACTTGTGAGGAACGGGTTCTGCAATGACTCAGCCGCAGTAGTAAAAACTGAGGACTATATACAAAAATGTACAGTATATACAAAAACAAAACAAACAAACAGGTAAGTAAATAATAACTGAGAATTTAAAAAAAAAATTCTATTTTGGATTTGCATGAGTCTCACACTGACTTACTTCCACATCAAGGTTCAAACAGAGACAACTTTCTCAGTGAACGGAGGGCTCGTTAAATACCGGAAGCCCCGCCCACTTCGGAGCACACCATCAGCACCGGTAAATTCCTGTCTAGCGCATGCGCCATTTGGCCAATGCAGCCACGAACCCAGAAGACAGACTCTCCGCAACAAAGAACACAAAGATAAGTGCAATAAAAGACATATAAATTTAGCAAAAACCTGTGTCTGTGTGTGTTTGTTCTGTAGGGGTATAATGACTGTCGGGGAATGTAAATTATGTGTTAGATGTAGCGTGTTTGAATGCT
This sequence comes from Myxocyprinus asiaticus, assembly GCF_019703515.2. Classification (NCBI taxonomy): domain Eukaryota; kingdom Metazoa; phylum Chordata; class Actinopteri; order Cypriniformes; family Catostomidae; genus Myxocyprinus; species Myxocyprinus asiaticus. Next base: position 21,912,663 of record NC_059382.1, on the reverse strand, counting down.
GGAGTGTCAACAAATTGTGTGTCCACCCACGGCTCCAGCAGGTAAGCAGAGGGAAATGTGTTAGTGATTAATATGTGTGTAAACCAGTGCTAATGCAACTGGCAGTGACAGCTTGCCCTTTTGAGAACACAATTACTTCCTGGTTTCCATGGGACCAGAACCTGTGTCTCAGAGGTTTTTGGTGCAACGCTCTTTTAGTAGCGCCATAGGGAAAGGTAAATATATTTGAATTGATGCAAAAATGTTTGATGGGAGATCAGGTTGCTTGACATTTATTTGGCAGAATGTTGTTGATTTCAGTGCATATGAACATTAGGAAGCAGCATGTTGATTTCCAGTTTGATAACGCTGGTTAGGTAATAGGGAACTCTTATATATATATACTCTTATATATATACAGACACACTATATGGCCAAAAGTTTGTGGACACCCCCTTCTAATTAACGAATTTGGTTACTCCATTAAATCCAGTAAAGATACATCTTAATGTTTCTTTATGTAATGGCTTGGGCTTTGTGTGCTTCCAAATTTGTGGCAACTGTTTGGGGATAGCTCTTTTCTGTTCCAGCATGACAATACCCCTGTGAACAAAGTAAGGTCAGTAAAGAAATGGTTTACTGTGTCTGGCGTGGAAGAAATTGACTGGCCTGCACAAAGCCCAGGCCTGAACCCCACTGATCACTATTGGGGCGAACTGGAACAGCAACTGTAAGTCAGGCCCCATCGACCAACATCAGTTCCTGACCTCACTGATAGCCTTGTGTCTGAATGAGAGCAAATCCCTGCAGCCATGTTACTACATACAGTATAGTGGAAATCCTTCCCAAAAGAGTGGAATCTGTTATTACAGCAAAAGGGGGAAATTAATGCGTAAGGTTTTGAAATCAAATGTTCATCAAGCACATATGGTGTCCACAAACTTTTGGCCATATAGTGTATATATATATATATATATATATATATATATATACTGGCGGTCAAACGTTTGGAATAATGTACAGATTTTGCTCTTATGGAAAGAAATTGTTACTTTTATTCACCAAAGTGGCATTCAACTGATCACAATGTATAGTCAGGACATTAATAACATGAAAAATTGCTATTACACCAAATAGCTTTCAACTGTGTTTGATATAATGGCAAGTGATTTTCTAGTACCAAATTAGCAATTTAGCATGATTGCTCAAGGATAAGGTGTTGGAGTGATGGCTGCTGGAAATGCGGCCTGTCTAGATTTGATCACAAATGGCTTTTTTTCAAATAGTGATGGTGCTGTTTTTTACATCAGTAATGTCCTGATTATACTTTGTGATCAGTTGAATGCCACTTTGGTAATTAAAGTACCAATTTCGTTCCAAAAACAGCAAAATCTGAACATTATTCCAAACATTTGGCCGACAGTGTGTGTGTGTGTATATATATATATATATATATATATATATATATATATATATATATATATATATATATATATATATATATATATATATATATTAACACGTTTAAAATGGTAATAGGGTCTTGGTTGCATGGTGAGTGTGTGGTCAGCAGGGCTTGACATTATTATTATGGCTAGTGGTGTTCAAAAATCATTAGTCACACATCATTTTCACTAGCTAAAATCCCCCACCTCACAAAAACTGATAAAGGTAACTGGAGATTTTAACTGCATGCACTGGTTTGGACATTTTATTTGAATGAGAATGATATGAGTTTAGCAGGACTCAGGCCTAATGATTTAAGTAGTCTCTTAGAATATCTGAAAACAAACACGACCAGTTAGAACAGCAGTAGGATAGAACAGGAAAACTTTGTTAATAATTTGACCATAATTCATGGAAGTCCAGACCTTAAACCTCTTTATTAAAAATCATACAGGACTTGCCCTTATGAAAGTTCACCATTGTTCTTCCATTGTAATAATAAGGCCATTACCACAGGTAAGACCTTTGATAGACCACTGAATGTAAATATTCTTTCTAAAAAAATAATCAACTATACTATTTGTTCTAAAAAAACTAATAGCCTAAACACATTTAAAAAACTATAATTTTCACAGTTGGAATAAAAAAGAAGGGTAGCACTTTATTTTACAGTACTGTTCTACATTTACGTACTATATAATTACAACAATTACAGTAATTACTAGGCACTAACCCTAAACCTAACCCCAACCCTAACCATAACCCATATTAAATACATGTAGTTACCTAATATTACTCAGTATGTTCTTGGGTAAATACACTGTAAGTATTACTGAAAGTACAGGTACTGTAAAATAAAGTGCAACCAAATTAAGTCTAATAGATTTGCCCTAATAGATTTAATATGAATCTGTAAAATTTCTGAATAATATTTAGTGCTATAAAGCACTGAATACAAGATGGATTTAATTTAATTTGCTTCAGCAGCCTGACAATCACAGAATTTTCAATGCTGGGAAAACCTTGAAAATGTCACCAGCCAAAATGGCTAGTAAGAGTGACGAAGTTACTCGCCACTGCTGTTTTTTACCCACATTTGGCGGGTGTTAATATCAAGCCCTAATGGTCAGTCCTTAAAATGTAACATTAATATCCACAAGATTTCTTAAAGAGGTTGTCGTCAATAGAGAGCTAGAGCATCTAGTAAAATCAAATTTGTAGCTCAGTAGACTGAATGACTAAATTTATTAAATAATATGCAAGACACGCAAAAAAGTCTTAACATCTAATAACACTTTTTTTAGTCAACTGTAAATTCTTCATGGCATGCTAAAATGTTCAGCAACATTGCTGCAAGCATATTTAAATTGTGCATTGAAAGGCAAAGAATGCTCACTCAACAAATTACCAGAGTTGGCTCCTGTTTATACAAAGACAGACTTTATAATGTAGATAATAAACATTTCGGAAGATATGAACTGTAGATAGAAAGAATTTTAAGTGTTCTTCAGTTTAAAACCCAAAGGTGTTGCTAATGCAAAACAATGGTGCCCACACCACATCTAGGTCACACATTTGAAGTTTCAAGCTCAATTTAGCACACATTCCACAAATGAGAGCTTTCAGGAGTCTGCAGTCTTATAGGACTCTTGATTAGGCAACTGCCCTCTCTAGGTTAAGCTATGGAGCTTAAGGTCAAGCCCTGGCAGGACGCCTGTGTTTTTGCTTTGTCTTTGTCAGAATCGAGATTTGGACAAATGTACACCTTTGATGAGAATCTGGGATAACTAAACAATCTCCCATAAAAATCAGGAAACCACAAAGGTCTTGTTTGCTTTTACAAGCCCCACTTTTGCTGTCAAACAGAATAGATGGCAATGACCGTGTTTTGCCAAATGACCCGAGCTCTCTGCTTTTTGACCTCTATCATATCAGGGGCTACAAGGTATCCCGGCTGTGCAACATTCAGCCCCTCAAGACACTCACCGTATGTCAGGGAATTCCCGTACCAGCATGCCAACTTCCATTTGGATGGAGGGAGTGTCCTCCAGGAGAATTATCTCTGATATGTGAGGAATAGCACTGTCAAGCCATGAGGCAGAGGATTCCTGGGTGGGTGCAAACAGACATGATAACATCAGATCCCTGTCATGCGTCAAAATCAGATAGCTAAATCCTTCCAATGCCGAGACTAATCCCCAAAAACATTAGTTTTTGGACCGTGTAGATGAAAACTTAGATTAAAACTGCCTGGTACTAAAGATTCGAATAAATGTGCTGCATTTTCAAAAACTTCAATGTCGAGATGTCAAAAGTACTGATACTTCAGTACATTGATGATAGTAAAGTAAAAAAAATAATCAAAGTACCTGTGCGCGGTAGTTTTGAATGCTCACAAGCATACTCGCGGTAATATGACCACGCACATTATTGTAAACAAAGTGTAAATGTAAAAACCGTATTAATGATAACACAGTTGGTTTGTCTTAGTTGAATATAAACAGACAGAACAAAAAAGGGGTTTACTTTGCGAAAATGATCTAATAGACTTGCCGCTGCTATGATGTTGCTTATATTGATCAAGTGATAATATAAATTTGAAAAAAGCAATGCTTATTTAATTGAAAAATAGCTAAAGCTAAATGCCAATGTTTAAATTTACTGGTACTTTCTTAATTTTCATACTATTATATAACATTTCAAATAAAGGAATGTGTTCATTAGCATGTTAGTTTTTGTTGTGGTATCGAAATTGGTACCGAGAATCAAGAAATTTCACTGGTATTGGTATTGACAACTGTAACTGACAACCCTACTGCAATGTACAGAAAGAAAGATGGGCTTAACCCACCATGAAAATCACAAGGCCCAATCCATAACAGCTATAGAAAAGGCTATTTTTACCCTCATGTCTGGAAAAACATGCCTAGAGGATTAAGTATAGGAGCACATGTTATTCCGATTGAGTTTAAATATCTATGCCCATTGCACCAAGGCAGGCCTTCCTGACTCCCAGTTTGACCTTAAAGGCAAGTCATGACTTCAAAGGCCCAGGCCAGAATGTTCTTCCATAAACAAAGGCATCCTGTTGTCCACAGAGGTGACAAACGGATGTTTTAACTGGAGCAACGGGCGGATGCTACATAGGGGAAAGGAGAGTTTGGGCGGGTCATCAAAATGCCCTTTGGAGCCAAGGGCCTATTTGGCCAACTGACTCTATGGCCATTCCAGAGGTGCCCATTCTTTCAACTTTCCTTTTGTTTGAAAGTTGTCGTGAACATTCAAAAAACTGTTGTTGTGTATTTTTTCCAGTGGCTGTCGATGATTCTCAAAAGGACATTTTGTTAAGCATGATGAAAGCGGGAATAATTTAATGGAAAATGGAATTTTGCCTTATTGACTAATAATAATAATAATAACAATAATAGTATTATCATTTTTTTCTTACAAAAAGCCTAAATGTCCAATAATGTCTGCATTTTCCATATAACTGTAACGTGATGTAAATAACTTTATGCTTATGAGGTCAAATGATTTCAAATATACCTCTTCTGATTACTAAAATCTAGTATATTTTATATTTTTATATCTTGTGTTTGGTTTAAACATGTACCCTTTTACAAAATATTTAAAAATGAATGTCCTGATCAATGACTCACCAACTCTTTAAAGAGAGTTTTTAGATGCTTTCCCTCGTCACGGAGACGGCCAGCCATTCTCTTTCTCATTTTGAGTGATGTGCAAATTATTCTGCCCCTCATGATGGCCCGGATATATTCAGTCATCACACGCCGGTGCACCTCCACCACCAGTACCTAAGAGAACACAGTAAGTAGGAGATACAGTGCATTCAGAAAGTATTCAGACCTCTTCATTTTTTCACTTTTTGTTATGTTGCAGCCTTACGCTATAATGCTTTGTTTCACATCAGTCTACACTCCTACCCTATAATGACAATGCAAAAATCAGATTTTTGATAACTGCAAATTTATTAAAAATAAAAAACTAAAATATCACATTGACATAAGTATTCAGATCACTCAGTACTTAGTTGAAGCACCCTAGGCAGCGATTACAGCCTCAAGTCTTTTTGGGTATGATGCGAAAAGCTATGCACACCTGGATTGGGAGATTTTCTGCCATTCTTCTCTGCAGATCCTCTCAAGCTCTGTCAGGCTGGATGGGGACTGTTGGTGGATAGCCATTTTCAGGTCTCTCCAGAGATGTTTGACTGGGTTCAAGCCCGGGCTCTGGCTGGGCCATTCATTCACAGAGTTGTCCCTAAGCCACTCTTGCGTTGTCTTGGCTGTGTGTTTGGGGTCATTGTCCTGTTGGAAGGTGAACCTTCGGCCCAGTCTGTGGTCCTGAGTGCTCTGGACCAGTTTTTCATTAAGGAAATCTCTGTACTTTGCTGCATTCAGCTTTCCTTCAACCCTGACCAGTCCCCCAGTCCCTGCCGCTGTTAAACCACCATGCTTCACCGTTGGGATGGTATTGCGCAGGTGATGAGCGGTGCCTGGTTTCCTCCAGGCATGACGCTTGGAACTGAGGCCAAACAGTTCAATCTTCATTTCATCAGACCAGAGAATCTTGTTTCTCACAGTCTGAGAGTCCTTTAAAACTTTATAGCAAATTCCAAGTGAGCTTTCATGTGTCTTGCACTGAGGAGAGGCTTCCGTCTGGCCACTTTGCTATAAAGCCCAGATTGGTCGAGTGTTGCAGTAATGGTTATCCTTCTGCAAGTTTCTCCCATCTCCACACATGATCTCTGGAGCTCAACAAGAATGACCATCAGGTTCTTGGTCACCTCTCTTACCAAGGCCCTTCTCCCCTGATTGCTAAGTTTGGGCCAGCTCTAGGAAGAGTTCTGGATGTTCTAAACTTCTTCCATTTAAGAATTATGGAGGCCATTGTGCTCTTGGGAACCTTCAATGCAGCCACATTTTTTTTTTTGTAGTCTTCTCTAGATCAGTGCCTCGACACAGTCCTGTCTCTGAGCTCTGCAGGCAGTTCCTTTTGACTGGCTTGGTTTTTGCTCTGATATACATTTTCAGCTGTGAAGCCTTATATAGACAGGAGTGCCCTTCCAAATCATGTCTAATCAATTGAATTTACCACAGGTGGACTCCAAAGTGTAGAAACATCTCAAAGCACCTGAGCTATACAATACAATGTGATATTTCAGAATCTGGTTTGTACTTTGTCATTATGGGGTATGGAGTGTAGACTGATGTGAAAAAAAAAAAAAAAAAAAAAATATATATATATATATATATATATATATATATATATATATATATATATATATATATTTAAAGCATTTTAGCATAAGGCTGAAATATAACAAAATGTGAAAAAATTAAGGGGTCTGAATACTTTCTGAATGCACTGTATGTACATTCTCAGTCATTTTCTCAGGAGGTTTATTGTGCTATAATGACAAGCTTACTGTACATTATTCCAATTATTAAAAGACAACTTACCAAATAAATAGAATGGACATGAAAAATTGATTTCAATGTAAATTATTTTATTATCTGAGAAGAAAAAATCTGCAGAGTGATATGAGAGACAAAGTTACAAAGTTAACAAAGTTACACTCTAAAAAGTGGTAAACTGTTGACCTTTAAGAGCTATTTCTGCCTGATCTAACCCTATAAATTAGTTTTGTTGATGTAACCTGTTGTATTCCTGTTGATTCAATGATGCTAAATAATATTTTTGATTGAATAAAACCATTTAATTTAGATGTTTTCACATGAAGCTAATTTATACAGTAGGATACAATTTTTTCAGTGTAGGAAATTGGTTGTGTGGGACAATGGTCAATTATAAAGTTTACTGGTAGATAGAGTTTACTAGATATTTGACCACAAAATAACACAATTGATCAATAATAAAAAAGTATTACAGAAAGCTGTATAATAACAAGGGATAAAGCATCAAAACGCATTTCACTAAGCAGTATTCCCTAAAAGTACAAGGTGCTTTTAAGCACATGATAATCTGGTAGTTTGGAGGGAAGAAATGGAACTGATCTTTGTGTACCTCGTAGGGTGGATTGTCCATCCTGCGAAACCTCTTGAAGTGCTCTTTTATGTGTCCTTCGATTTGCTCAAAAGGCTCTGTGCTGCTCAGCCATTTCTTTTTAATCAGTTTATCAAAGAAGGGCTGTATGAGATGAGATAGATACCACTGGATTAGAAATTACACAAAGAGTACACACTGGAATGTACTATATTTGCCTACTTCAGGATGTGAGAGAATTTAGATTTCAAGAGAGCTAACTTCCTGTCAAAGTCTCATCTTGGTAAAAAGGATGCAGCAAAACTATGTGGCCCATGAGGGCTGGTAATGCCAGTCAGTACAGCAAACATTGAAAACTGTTCGGCATCGAGCCAAAGACATCTAATTCACTAGTGTTTTTCACTTACTCCTGCTATTTTAGTGTCTCAGACCAGGAGAAACCATGTGCAAAACAACATCCTTGAGAACAACCCATAGGGGAAATACTGATAAGATATTCTTTATATTCTTGGACAGAGCTACATGACAAGCATAAGTTATTTCAAGTGTATCTGCATGCATACACCAAAACATGTCTATTTGAGGAAGTCTGGGGTGATTCGTGGCAGCCTCACCCTGATATGTTCGAAAATTCTGTCGTTCAGCACTCTCGCACTCAAGTTGACTATCCTGTCCAGAGCAGTGTTGGCTCTCCGAATGGAGTCCTCACTGGTTGACGGGTCACATTGCCCGCAACGCTCCACAAAGCTCCTAAACACACCATTATATTGTACATAATTAATATTCTAAAACAGAAAACTGACTAGATTAGCATTTTCTGAAAGAAATACCAGGGCTTGCAAGGCAGCAAAAAATAGTGTTGGGACCGTTTGAACATTTTAGACGAGCTTAGGTTTTAGGTAAATGAAATGCCATATCAGAGTTGCATTATGTCAGCTGTGTATTATAATCAACTCATAACAACTTCTGTTCCACCTTTGCAGTGTAAAGGTGGCTAAAGGTGGTCTAATAGATGTAAGAAAGACCAATTACAATTTAGCATGCAAACAGATGTAAGAAACAAGACCAGTTGAAATTCAGTCTACAAACATTACAATTTTTTTTTTTTTTTTTACAATATAACAGTAGGAGATTTAAAGTTTATAAAAATGAAAAACAGATCACATCTCTATGGCTGAAATTATTTATAAAGCCTAGTTTGAGTCAAACATTTAGCAGTTCAGGCTGAATTAATTGCAGAAGTTTAATATTTAGGGTTAGGGGTTTAGGACAAACCAGAACCTGAACCTCTAAGGAATATCAATACAGTGTTGTCTTGCAAGCATTGTCATTAGAACATTTATGAAACCCACCTGAATGGTGGACAGCAGTTGACAAGGGCAATGGTTTTGGCTATGTAACCATCTTCATTTTCTCCAAACCCACTCACTAGCCCCTCGTGGAACATCTCCACCTTTCTCTGAAAGCTTTGCAAACCAAAACAGTGATGTGAGTATGATTTACTCACATAGTTAAAATGGAATGATACATTAACATAAAGGATAAGATAATATTAGATCACATATTTTATCCTCAACTTATGACCTATCTGACCCTCCCATTTGCACTGCTGTATTAAGTCAGTTTGAACCTACATATTTCTTTCTCTTCTCTACAAGAAATAGTTGGTCAGCTAAAGCCTACGACTTCTCCCCATGACTTCATTCCCACTCGCTTTTCACTTTTTCAGGTTTTTGACATTATTGTATAACGATTCAATAATAATTAATCAGTACCTCATTACAGGGACTGTCCCAAATTATTTAAAGCATGCTATTGCTCAACCTCTGCTTAAAAGATCCAACAGTCTTGTCTCATTTTAGACCAATTTCAAATGAGAAAGTAGTTCTCCATCTATTATAGACTTTCTTGGAGAAAAATAACATTTTCGAAGTATTTCAGTCTGGTTGTAGAACACATCATGGCACTGAATCTGCATTCTTAAAAGTTATTAATGATATTTTATTAACTGTGGACTCCAGGGATTTGTCAGTCCTTGTGCTTTTAGACTTAAGCGCAGCATTTCATACTAGACCACAGTGTCCACATCTCTTGTCTTGAGCAATGCTTGGGTGTAACGGGGGCCAGCTGGTAAGTGATAGCTGTGCGGTATGTGTAAACCTCACTCCCCTGGCCTCAAGAGGCACACTAGCGACTGACGCTAGAGGCTGTAGCCTTTAGCCTCCTCGTTAGCGTGCCCACCTCCCATGCCAGTGACACCGGTTCGAATCCCACCCGGGAAGGTTGAGCAGGACCGGTTACATGGGCATCCAAGGAAATGCCCTCAACTGGTTGAAATCTTATTTGAGTAATAGAAATTTCTCAGTCTGCATTGGTGGATTTTCTTCTTCTGTAGCTCCTCTTACTTGCGGGGTCTCTCAAGGCTCCATTCTTGCTCCAATATTGTTTTCACTGTATATGCTTCCCCTAGGATCTATTTTTAGAAGTATGGTGTGTATTGTAATTGTTATGCAACAACACTCAAATCTACCTGCCTTTGAAACAAAATTACAAGAATGGTTTAGAATCTTTATTGGCATTTTTATCTGATATAAAATCTTGTTTACATTTGTTAAACCTTAATGAGAGTAAAACTGAGGTCAGTGTGTTTGGGCCTTCTGATGCTTCTGGTAGTCTTAATCTCAGATATCTGGCTGTCTACACTAAACCATCTGTGAAAAACTTGTTTTATTTAATTGTGCCCTGAAATCTGAAAAACAAAAAAATTCAGTGGTCAAGTCTAGTTTTTTCCATTTAAGACTTTTGGCTAAAGTTAAGCCTTTACTTTCATTTGAGGAGTTTGAAAAGGTGATTCAAGCCTTTATTTAACCTCGACTTGACTACTGTAACTCTCTTTATATAGGGATAAACCAATCATCCATTGCTTGCTTGCAAATGATTCAAAATGCTGCTGTTAGACTTTTGACTGATGTATGTAAATGTGAACATATTACTCCCATTTTAGTTTCTCTTCATTGGCTGACAATCCACAGAATTGATTTTAAAATATTATTTTTTGTTTCCAAGTCTTTAAACGTATTGGCACCTTCCTATCTCTCTGAACACTTGAGAGTATACACAAGATCTCTAAGGTCAACTGATCAGTGACTGCTGATTTTTCCCAGGTCTAGATTTAAGCTGAGGGGTGACCATGCTTTTGCAGTAGCTGCCCCAAAGATATGGAACAACCTACCTGTGTTCATCAGATCTTCTTTGACAGTACATTAATTTAATTCAGAGTTAAAAGACTTATCTGTTTCCCTTGGCTTATAATCAACCTTTGAGTTGTATTGTGTGTTTTTGTTTTTAATTTCTTATTGTTCTTATTGTCAAATCCTCTTTGTATTCTCTTTGTATATGTGGTTTTACAGCATACTGGTCAACTATCATTGTTTTTAATTGTGCTTAAAATAAATTATAATATAAACTTTTATAAATAATAATAAATTATAGAGTATTATAGAGTCTAAAGAAATCAAGACAATGGCTTTCAAGAAAATAAAGGAAATGTAATTATCTAAGCGTAAAGATTTCAGAAACATGAAAAAGTCAACTGTCCATTATAGGTTTGCCACTTATGGGTTATGACTGGGGTTTCCAAGTTGGACTCTCAACAAAAAGGCCCATATACTTTAGAATTGTATTATCCATTACTCTCCATGTACTGTGTAATATTTTCCTACCTGTATAAAAAATCTGCAAGTCCATTGAGACTGCACTGAGCTACTCGTGAGCCCAAATGTCGGTTTATGGCGGCAGATCTCTCAAGGTCCTCCTGTAGCCTCTGTAGTAAAAAACACAGGAAAATGTTATATTACATAAAGTATATTTACATAAGTAAACACTAAGTCCATGTCCACACTAACTAATTTGCCTCTCATCTACCAAAAACAGAGACACACTGTATAGTTCTGCATACTTTTGAAACCAATGACTTAGAAAATTTAGTTTTCAATCAAAAAACATGTTAGTGGACATGCCCAAAGTGAATTACAATGTGTAAAAATCTATGTTTGGTCATCTATTTTGTCTTAATATCTCTGGTTATTTTTGAAGACTTGAGCAACACTGGGTGCGTTCCATTCAAAAGTGATCATCCCTATGCCCTTTTCCCTTCAAAGGCTTTAGCCACTGTGAGACCTTTGGAGAGCTAAAAGGTGTGTGTTATTTGAGTTGTAAAGTTGCTTAAATCATAGTTTTTATGGTCGTTTTAAGGTTTTAGAATTTAAGGCGTTATGTCCTTATGGCAACAGAGTTGTAAAATTAGATATAACTTTACACAGAAAAAGTTATAGTGACCGATTTTATCACACTAAAATTATATTAACACACATATTGTTTACGACTTGTGGCAATATTTTTTAAACAGTGTGAATTTTAACATTTAAACATTGGCCCTATTAACTTCCATTATACAGTAAATGCCTTGCTGTAACCCAGATTTTTTATTTTTTAGTCAAATTAAATTTTTGTGGTAATCAACATTATGCCACAAATGCTGACCTTAACTTGTATTGATCCCCGGAATAAGTCATTTTTATTGAAAATTCAGTTTGAAGAGATCTTACAGCATGACTATCATGATTGTTCTCCCTTCGAAGTGCCCTTCAGAGGCTGATTTATCCCATTTGGAATTCAGGGTATTTTCTAAGCATTTTTGCTGGTACCCATCAGGGCCACTAGGGGCCAATGCAGATCCTGCAAAAACAATATGCTGTGATGGAAACAGGCTCACAATGGGATGTGTTTATTTATTTTGGTTCCAGCTAGGAGCCTATTTTCTCACTGCATTACACAGAGGTGCATGGATGTCTTTCGACATATCATAGTTTCGTTCTGACAATGGACCTAGTGTCTATAACCTGCTGGAAATGCTGCTGATGGTAAGTAACAGTGGGCCATTTATGCACAAAATCAACACAGAGAAAATTGTGAAGGCAACATGTGGTATTTGTGCTTGACATATGATGTCAAAGCATGTGATAGCTTTAATAATGTCTAGTCTAGCGCATGAACCCGCACCAACTTGAATGTGTATAAATGATCTGTTGCACAATGCTAACCTTAATAACAGTACGGGCCAGAGGTATTTGAAACTCTTCGATGTCCAGGGTGTCCAGCCATCTCTTCTCCTCCTCCTCCAGAAACTGACACAGCTCAGTGGTCACTTTCCCCTGGAAAACAACAACTCAACTTACCATTGCAACTTAATACACTCCACACACACTTATTAACAGGGCTGGGTCACGATGGTCGACTAATCAACTAGTTTTTCAACAACTAGCTAGTTGATTAGTAACGTCACTAGTTTATCTAGATTTTTTCACTTTAAAACCTTCTTGAAATATCATATTTAAATTCATTCCCTTTAAAGCACTGTCGTTACATCCATTCACATTCAGAAAGACATCTTTGGCCTTTACATCAGGTGTCTTGCACTATTTTTTGAGCGTCCCACCACAAGCATTGTGTTTTTAGGATGGTGCATTAAAAATAGTCCAACTTTCAATCAAGCTTCTCAAAGCTCCTGCATTCTATTCCATTCTGTTACATTCTTTGTAAGCAAGAAGGTGTCTTATGTAGTAAATGCTCACTAAGAAACATGTCCAATCAGGGTCAGGTGAACCCGAAACCAGCTTAATAATACAGGGCCTCCTTAAGACCGATTAGTCGACTAGTCATTCAGGCAACCCACCGAGTAGTCAATTTATAAAATATGTAGAGAGAGGGGGCATTCATCTCTGGCCTTTTACTACATCCACATTAGGTATTTAGGAACAAAAAGAAAACAGTCACACTCTTTGCCCATTCTTTGACAAATCTGGCAACGGTCATAAAATGTCCCACTAATTATTTTCAAGACTACTTTCAGGTATGGGCTCAAGGTTTATTATGTCTAGAGTCTGGGTCGGCTAACATACCAGTGAGCACATACCTTAGAGAACATACATTCAAGCTGCATAATTAGCGAAGGGAAAAAGTTGCTGTCAGAGCGACTCCTATTGTGTGGTGCTCATTGTAGACAGGAAAACCGTACATTGACCCTGAAATGCCGCACACTAATTGACCGTGCAGGTTGCAACGACCAGCCATCTCTGTTAGTGAACAGGATGTGCCGTTGTTGCACCCCTTCATGGTACATGGAAAAGGCTAGCAGAACAAGGGAAAGACTAGAAGATAGTAATTGACAAGGCAGCAATACAGCTCTGGTAATTTCAAGTAATTTCAACAGAGCAGCTTTGGCTTCAACAGCACACGTCAATAGATTTTTAATGCCACTTTCTGCTTCAGGCAGTCTGTTTTGCTACTTATTAAATTTTTTGGGGTGAACTCAAGTCTGTCTTTTCTCAAGTAATAAATTTGCCTGCTTATAAATCCAGATGTTTATCTATTAATATTGCTTCCCCCTCAGTGCCATCGGATTATTTTTCATTCCCTTTAATTTAACTATTAAAACTTCTACAACTTCTTGTTTTCGTACCCCCACACATTTTTACCCGGATCTTGAGTTAGACATTTTAATTCAGAGGATTTATATTACCGACAATTGGGAGCTAAAACCTTTCTCTATGCCAGGGAATTTCAGTTCTTACCCTGACAGAGTTGAGGCAGTCAAGCTCCAGTTTTTCAATTTTCTCCGCTGGCAGCAGTGGACCGAGCTGTGAGAGGTTAATGGGTGTTGTTATGGTGATTGTTCCAAGGACATCCCTGCAGCAACAACAGGAAGAACAAATCACAAACTGAGTCTGGACTTCACTCATAAGGAAACATTTAATTATGAAGGAACAGGAATGGGGATGTATGAGAGTGGGTTTCACCTCTCATATCAACCAGAAGCTATTTATCATAGTCTGCTTTAGCTTTGCTGTTTGTATATGTGGCTTGATAAGAGAATACAGTAAGTGCAACTCAACAACAAAAATTAGCTATGATTATAATGAAAACAGAAAAATACACTGAAAACTGTAGACATACCAAACAAGAATGTGAAATGCCGCAGTTTTATTTTTTTAAGTCAACATAAAATCAAAGCTAATCCTATTTACTCTCTCAATGCATGTTACTGGTCTTATTGTGAATGATGCACGCTATTCCAAATATTCAAAAATTATTCGCCCATGTTGGAAAAACCCCCCAGCTTAAACCAGCCCAGGCCTAAGCCTAATAGCTTAGGCCTGGGCTGGTCCAGCCAACTAACCAGCCTGATCAAGCTGGGAGACCATCTAAGACCAGCAAACTAGCTGTTTTTTTTTTTTTCAGCAGGATGTGTGATATTAAATTAAAATGTAATAACCTACTACACCTCTGAAATGACTTCCCTTTTCTTCTGATGTCGCATAGGCTGCACTTAGGCTATTGGATGATTTTATGGCATTAATTTAGCAAACTCATTGAGATCTGGCGCCTTTCTGGTATGGAACACCCACTTTCATGATCCAATCGATTCCTGACTAAATTAAGTCCCGCCCTATACTGAATTTTCTGTTTCCCTCAAAAATTTGTCATATTACCAAAGTACAATGGGTTTCTAAATAGGGTTTCATGTTGACCTTATTCCCAGGTGTTTACACTAATGGTACTTAAGTGTTTATTAATCATCTCAGATAAATCTAGTGACTGTAGGTTTTTACCTGTTATAGATGTTGTAAAGCCAGTCTAGCAAAGAATATATATCTGTGATTTGCAGATCTTCATTAGTGATAGCTTGGAGACGACGCGTAACAGCCTGGTGATAGCTCTGTGTGTACACTTGGAAGGAGTCATATTCTGCAGGATACACAGACACCACATTACGGCGAGCCGCTCCTAGATCCTCCACCATCCGAACCCGGAGTTTATCCAGGTAGGCCGCCAGCTCACCCTCTTGGGCTTCTTCATGCTGGGGTAAGTTTCCGTCAGCCAACTCGACTACTGCCTCCCTCCAGCGTTTTTTGAACTCCCTCGGCCGTGGGCCTTCTGGAGCGGCTCCCTTGCTCTGAGCCCAGTCCCGATCGGCCTGTTCCTCCTGCTGAAGCACCTGTACCACCAGGCCCAAATTGGGCCCAGCAGTGGAGGAACGCAAAGACTCCCTCACCACGTCCCACAGCTCTTTCTGCAGGGCCTCATACAGCAGCTCCACATCTTTGGCTTTTCGCCGACTGCTGTCTTTGCTGCTGGGGCTGCTGAACTCCTCAGTGCCTCCTGCTGGTGGAGATTCGGCCTCCCGACACTCCTGCTCCAGCTCCAGGATGTGAGTGTCGGCCAAAAACAAGTCTCTTTTCGTCACCAGCTGCAGGATCTCCAATACTGAGAAAACACAGAAAAGAGAAGCTTTCCATTAGTTACAAGGAGGAGACTCTTTCACCAATTCATTTTTTCATTTTTCACCAAGACAGTTTCAACTTGGATCTCATAATGTATATGCTTGTCCTTTATCAAAAGGATTTAATTCATCCAAGTCACCATGTCTGGTAAAACTGGACACGATTTTCCCAGTCTTTAAGATTTTTACTCTGAGTGGCTTTATCATTATGCACTGATCACAGATGGCTGTGATACTAGCATTTTCTTTGATTATTGCTTAAAGCAGAGTCTGAATGACTACCTTGCTGAAAAGACCAGCATAGAGGGTCACCTGCACAAGTTGAGTTTTGAATGCTATTCCCTTCATCATGTGTCCCCACCAGGCTGCTTAACAAGCTTAGCCAACAACTTTCAAAACATCCTAATAATTTAAGAAAGAAAATTTTTTTTTCTTCAGTAAAACCAGTACAAAAAAGCCTGAACCAGGATGGAAATTCCCCAAATCAAACAATCATTAATCCACCTAAACAGTCAAATGATTTCAATAGCTGAATATAACACCCCATACTCTCAGTAAAACAAATAGATACACAAAGCAAATTCCACTTAAAAGATTATGTGCTTCTAATGTGTTAGAGCAAAAAACATTGATTTCCTTTTAAGGATTTGATATCCAAAGACCTCTTTGATGATATTTTTCAGTTTTGAAGAGATTCTCATTGTTCTCATCATCTAGTTTCACTTGATATGCAGCACATGGAGCTATCACTTTCTTCATGTTGTATAGGGACAATGGTTCACAGCATCTCTGAGGAAGTGCTGGTTTCCACCCAATTTGATTATGTGCATATCAAAGGGATCATCAGGGACTGCTTTAAGCCAAGCACATTTTGCATTTAGAAAATGATTTTATTCAAAGCGACATACAGTGCATTCAAGCTACACTGCATTCAAGCAGTACATGCATTCTCTGGGAATCAAACCCATGACTTAGCAATTGCTAGCAACATGCTCTAACAATTTATCTATGGGAGGCACAAATCAGCACTGATATTTTCACTGCACAGAAACTAAACTAACAAAAATTGTTACTTGTTCAACCCTCTTATATATCTTATCTGAACACAGCCAAAAAGATTCATTATATACAGTATGTTCAGTGGTGAAATTATTTCATCAACATTCACTAGAGAATATCACCTTTTTTAACTGTTCCCATGAATATGGGATCATTGTCTTGGCTATCCCATCCTATATTTGGCCATTCCATTCAATTCCTCATTAGTAGATTTCAAACTCTTAAAGCTAAAACACAAAATGCATTATATCTTCCAGATGGTCAAATGGACTGCCAATGCAGTCTGTTAGCAATGGTTTATGATGATCTCACAAGTGTTTCTGATGTGTAGGGGCACTTCGTTAAATTCCAAAGAAATCTTTGATAAAGCAGACCTCCTCTCATTGAGCTCAGTGCTCACACCCATTCGTCATAATTTCCAGTCCTCTCCTTTGAGCTGAACACATATACTTCACCTAATAATCTCGTCTGATTACTGAAGACAGGATTTGACATGAGTTTAATGTGTGTTTTAAACTCAATCTTGAGGAAAGAGAGATGTCACCAAGTTCTTCCATATACTGTATGTGAAGAATCTTCAGGTATACCAGACTAAATCTCTACAGCAAATTAAAATCCATGGTGTTGTGGGACAAAGTAAAGTAGGTACACATTTTCTCAAAACTGAGTTTTGACTGAAATTGTGTCTCTTAGAACAGTGTTTCGCAACATTTTTTGTCTTATGTACCCCCTCTGCCCATAGTTCAATATCTTCGTTTAAACTGATATTGCACTGGATTTCGTTAATATTATTAAAATGATCATTATTAAAAGGATTCAGTGTTGCCAAAGTTTTTGCATTTTTCCTTTGTAGGGCAGTCTACAAATCTTAATCTTCTATTTCCCTGTAAGTATCTGTTCACACCATGGTTACATGAGGAAATGGAAGCTCTCATGGCTCATTGAACTCTGAGTTAACATTTAAATCTTTATAAGAAAAATGCATTAATCTATGATGTGAGTCAAATGGTCACAGCAGAAGGAATCATTAAGAACATTACTCTGGGGTCTGACTAACTCACAGTATGCTTAGCATCATGTATGAAATCAAGTAAAGCTTCTATTACATTGCTCATGAAAGCTCTATTGCTTGTGAAAGAGTCTAGAAGTTCTAGGCAGGGTTTCCACACTTTTGACCAATGAAAACCCATGTCATTTCCATTAAATTTCTAGTCATTTGTGATTAATGAATAAGGATTAAAAAAATTAATTTAGATTCAATCCGACCAGCTAATGAATCATTGAGACTAATTTCAGACTCAAGAAAATGATTCGCTCACAAATTGTACATAACTACATAGTAATAGCTAATAGCTTGAGAGAAAGCTTTAGTGGCCGTTCAGACCACAATTGTTCTTCCAATAAAAAATGCACCGCAGCAAATAGAACAAAACGCAAGAGCCTCGTTTTTAAAAGCTGAAGTTCTTTTTAACATGGCACGGACCTAAAAAACCCCCCAACAGTTTTGGCGTTGTGCTTTCTTTCTGACCATTTTACCATCTCTCACACATAACAAAGATACGTCACAGATCAGCTGTGAAAATAACTGGCCTGCTGTTGAATTCCTCTCGTGAACACTGAACAGACAGTCAGGGGCACCATCCAGTGCTGAGTTGCCTATTTATTTCCTGCAACTTCCTGACCTCTTCTTAGAGGGAAGGATGTAGGGGTGCTCGGCTGGCGCCTGACTCATCTGTCTCTATCCCTATTAAGGATGGACTGTCCAGTTATGCCATGAAAGACCCCCACCCTTCTCAGCCCCGTCACATAATACCAGCCCAAGTGTGCCAGTCCATCGGAAGGAGATCTAAATTTAAAATACAATACCGTCAAGCTTATCGCAATTACAGACGTGGATGAGGTGGAAAAATTTATGCCTATTCTTGATAAAAAAAATAATAATAATAAATTAGAGTCACTTCCTCTGGTGCTAATCCACGTGAAAAGTCCTCCACCCAAGGACAGCTGGGTGGTCACTGTTTTATTTGTGTGGCTTTGAGACTGGACAACTGTTGACCCTCAACTTTGAGGGACGAAAAGGTTTACCCCCATAAGCTTCTGTCTGAAAAGAGAAAGAACTGAAAGAACTGTCAAATCTTCCCTTAAAACAACATTGAGATTCAAGCCCCAGATGTTGGAAGCCATGTAGAGTTTAAATGGTTTATCCCACAGTCATTAAAATGTGGAATGTTGCCAGTAAGTTACTGAGGGCTGAGCTGAGCTGTACAGAAGACAACACTAGTTCTTTGTTTCCAGTGAGGCTCACTCTCTAAATTCATGTGGAGCATACTTTACTAAAGCATGGACATGTCACCACCCTTCCTTAATGAAAACCACAGGGATTGAGGTGTTGCCTTTTTAGGGTACGTATGGCACACAAATATTCTGCACATACACCCCCACCACCACTTCCAAGTGGACGTGTGGTAGTACTATTTGCTTTTGGCAAAGATTTTAAGGGGTGGGGACTGACAACCATCTAAACAGAAAAGATCTGACTAAGCAAGATATCCGCTAACACAGACTTCAACACACCTGCACAACCAACACCTCTCAGCAGTACCAATCATCCGTTACAGAGAAAAGATTAGCCAGGATTCTAAGAATGTAATGCAATATGATCTGTTCTTTGTCGTGCCACAGGTCAGGGGCTATTCTCCATAAACCCCCTGTGTTTCAGAGTCAAATCCCTCAGGTACAGTAAAACACCACATTTTCTGACAAACTGGAACACAAAGAAACCAAAGAACTTGAGAAAATGCAACTTACAGATACTTCCCCTTTTCCTCTGCACCTCATTCTTCCATTTCCCTTATTTAATGCTTAGCATGTGCAGAGTAGACATATTTTCCCCATAAATGAAATATGTAATAAGAAGGGGATGATTTTATTTCCTGTCCCTGCAACAAAAACCATACCAGCACAGATGGGTCGAGCCATACTTGGCGGTCCACACCGTCCACAGCTAAAATTTAGTTTTTACAAGTGTTATTATCGTTAACGAATACTAAAACGAAAACTAAATGAAAAATTTCGTTAACTAAAATAAAAACAAACAAAACTGGAAACCTGAAACCAGTGTTATTATTGTTAACAGAAACTAAAATGAGAATGAAACTAACTAAAATAAAAATGAACCTAATTGTAAACCTGAAACCAGTTTTATTATTGTTAAAGAAAACTGTAACGAAAACTAAATTATTATTATTTATTTTTTTTTACTGAAAAAAAAAAAAAAAACTAAAACAAAAACATTTTTATTATATGAAATGTAAATAAAACTAAAATAATTGGAAATGTGAAGTCAGTGTTATTTTCTTTAACAAAAATGAAAACTTTATTAACTTTTATAAAAATAAAAGTGAACAATTGGAAAAATTAAATATAATATATATATATATATATATATATATATATATATATATATATATATATATATATATATATATATATTTTTTTTTTTTTTTAATTTATTTTTTTACAAATTTAAATTAATAAAACTTAAAACATTTAGGTTTTTATTTTTATTTTATTTTGTTAAAGATTACTCAATTCAATTTGATGGAATTTTGTTGTGAAATTGAAATGCGTAAATCTTGAAATTATTTTTACATCACATCAGTTAACATATTACCTTTGCAGCCCTAAAATACTAATAGTAAAATCAAAACTAAATATACAAATGAAATATTAAACTAAACTGAAACTAGAATTTTTTTTTTACATGAAACTAAAACTAACAATCACAGAGTGAGAGCTAACAATATATAAACTAAATTGAAAAGACACATTTAAAATAAATTAGAAATAAAACATTCAGCCTCATGAGTAACTCCAGGCTCAATGAGATGAAAAGACCTTAGCTCATGACATGAGCCCTTCTCAGGACAGAATGGTCCCACTCCCTTCTTGATTTATTTGGACATGGCCAATTTCAAGAGAACAAATCTAAACTGGACAATTTGGAAAACATGCACTGGACCTTATACTGAGTGCTACCCTGCCCTCACTTAACACTTGGTTTATTTGACATGCATGAATATATCCTCTTGCCAAGTGCTGGACTATAGCTGGATAAAGTGGAAATGCAGGCTATTCCCTTTTATGAGTGACTTTGCCAGTGCATGGCTGAATATTTGCTATCATAACGTAAATGTATTAATTGCAATTGTTCTGCTCAGACACCATTTACATGGTGGCCACCATTAAATGAGTCTCAGCTGTAGTTTATGGCTTATGGTTGGAGATTGTGGGATGTAATTTGGTGAGGCCTGGAAATCATTAGGATGAGAAGTAAATGCCCTTCTATATGGATTCTTTATCAGTGCAATCAAATGTCATCTTAATGGTCAGATGCTCTACCGATCCAGAAGACAATTGAAGGCATTGTGTCCTGATAGATACCAGCCATCGGAACATAACCCGGACTTTACCCTCGGAACTCACAGCAAAGCAACAGTGAGGCTTGGTTGCAGCATTCTTTGTGTTCCAAGAACCATTTCTTCATATTGTTGTGACATAATGGAAAAGACAATATTTTTGTAAAGGGCTAGTTCATTCAAAAAAATGACAATTCTATCCTCTTTATTCACCCTCATGTTGTTCCGAACAAGTATGACTTTCTTTCTTCCATGGAACACAAAAGTCAGAATGTTCAGTCTCAGCCGCCATTCACTTTAATTGTCTGGAAAAAAGATGAAATGAAAGCGAAGGGTGGCTGAGACGGCTCTGCCTAACATCTCCTTATGTGTTCCATAGAGGAGAGAAAGTCATACTGGTTTGGAACAACATAAAGGTGAGTAAATGATGACAGAATTAGATTTTTGGGTGAACTATCCCTTTAAGAAACTATCACTTAACATATCACACTGGATGGAATTTATATATTTCTATTAGTCTTCAATCATTCAAAATCAATTAAACATTTTCATAAAAGGTTGTTTGATAAAGAGAGGTCTTCCACCCGCTTCATATTAAATAATAACTCTGTGTTGATCTATGGAATCTAAAATTAGAAAAGCAAGGTGCTCAAGAAAGCTATTCATAACACAGGAAGTAAAGGCATTCAACATGTTTTGCCTGCTTACTCCTCCTCAAGTGTTGGCTAATCTGATGTGATTTTCCAGTAGTTGACAGTTGACAATTGAAACACCCTCCATGAAACTGTGTTTACATCCTGTTCTTGGCTTCATTTTCTGGATTTTCTTGCATGTGCACAGACCTAGGCATGCACGCATGACTTTACATGTTTTCTGAAGTGTTAATTGCTCATTTAATGTTTCTAATGTCTTATAAATGTCTTCAATGCTTCACTGCTAAGATGTTAGACAATACTCTTTAAATACACTCTAGACTCCTTGTGAATTAAATAATGAAAGTTTTATGATTATAATTCACTCTGCATTACTTAGGAATGTGCTGAGAACAGATGGAGCAATGTTTTCTTATGACACAACACTTACAGTTTGTCAGCAAAATAACTGGGAAGTATCATAAGAGCTCCAATGGGAGACATTTTTTAGGTCGAAGAAACACAAAGGAAAAGGGTTCGCCAGTGGAATTTTAAATGTGCAGAGACAACTACAAGTAAGTTATTCATAACCAAATTAATAATCACTGGCTAAACCAATCCCTTGAGTTTGGGAACTGTTTATCCAACCAATGGAAGGTGTGGGTGTGACACAATACTCAACTTTACATTCAACTATAATGTGGCATCCACTTTCACTGACCCTCATCCACTAAACAGTGGATTGTGTTTGGTGAACTAATCCAATGTTGCAATATGTGAACAAAAATGGTTTTCACCGAAATTATAGATGGAACATAAAGTGACCTGTGGTATCTTCTAAATTTATACAGAGCAGAGAACTGCTGAATGCACAACTTGGACACCCGCTTGACAGTTGCAGGAGATCACCAGAAGTTTTCCCATCAACATAATGTGGCTAAATACACAAAAAGTGCTTTTTTGCTGTGTCAGCTGGGACATGCAAAGCAGTGAGAATCACTAAACTTGTCCCCCGCTGCTGAAACAAAGCAAAGACATGACCAAACATGAAACTGTGGGGCACATTCAGTTCCCCTTTGCTCAGATTGCACTTTTATCATGTTCCATGCTGCATTTACACAAGGGGAACAAGATTGATGGTTTCAGATGTGATAGCCCTCTAGCCCATATGGTGAAAACGTCAGATTTCTTCAGGGACCAGGGGGCCCACATTTAGTGGTAAGATACAGAAATCTGATATATGACCATATATTAACACATATATAAAATTATAGTTAATCTAACTGGCATATATATATATATATATTAAAATTTCACCTTTATTTGGGAAAATACACGTTACACATACAGTATATAAAATTGCAATTTTTGTAGTATTTTTAAATAAATGTTACATATACAGTATGTACAAGGATGTGACCATTTTTTATAATTAAAACCATATAAGAAGAGGCCAACCTGGTTTCATAGAACCATGTTACTATATCTAAATTTTTTCAAAAGGACTTTTATGTGACTTGTTGTACTTGTCGCAGCAGTTTCCAGGTGAAATGAACACTAGACATGCTACAACACCAATAGATTCCCTTTCACACAAATTACAAATAAAACGTCAGATTATCAGTTCTCACTTTCGCCCTGTTCCTCACATAATGCTATCTCATGACATCTAATCATGGGCGTCAATTTGTTTTAAAAAGTGGAGGGGACATTTAAAAATGACAAACTCCAGTGCTGGATCGCCACACTAATTATTACATACGAACTTAGTAGAAACTCCTGCTCAAGAACTGGAGATGTTTTTAAAACTGGCACAGACAAAAGTGGCAAAGGCCAAAAGTGGTAGGGACATTTCCCACCCGTTCCACCCGTAATGACGTCTATGTATCTAAACACTTTAATTAAAGTGCATATATTTCATAGATATATTTTAATGTTTGCATTACACAACCAACAACATTTACAACCTTTTTCGAGCGTGATTAAATTTTGCTGTATTTAAACTGATAGAGTGTTGCACTCGCGTTGACACGTGAGCCAAAAGTGTCATAGAAGCACCCCAAAATGATTGGTTGCTTCAGCAATTGTGTTCTTCATGTCACATTTGCATTTTATGCTACTATCAGTTAGGATTAGGTTTAGGGTGGGGAGGTAAGTTTTGTTTGTTTACAACTTGATACAGTATTAACCTTCAAAACCTCATCTGTTTGAGAGAACATTTAATTTACTTTTAGAGCCACAAAGTGGGCATTTCACCTCAAAACTGCAGAGATATGAACCACATATTATCATTTTGGAAAAATATCTCCAAAGTCACATAATTTTAATGAGATCAGGCTGCAACATGCATGTTATATACGTGTTTGACATATATTGACATATATCGGATGACTGCAAAGAAGCTTTGAAAGTCTGTTAAAAATCCATGCCACTCTGGATTTTAGTCCTGATCTTGGATAGTATATATCTCTCTGCAACTCTAATCAAACACATCTGAACCCAACTACACAGTTAATCTTGGTGTTGCTTGAAAATGACAGGCAATTGTGTAAGAGCAGGGTTGAAACTGAACACTTCTTGAGCTCCAGGAGTAGGACAGAACATTCCTGCACTATGGTATGAAGTCTGTTGACAATTCAACAAATGCACCAGCAACAGCTAATACTTGTAGACATGTTTGCAAAACAATCAATTCCTGTGACATTAGTGACTGACTTTGCTATGTTGACTTTGCTAAGAAACTAGCGATCATGTGAGCAAATCTCACCCCCATTACCATCCGTGTATTCTTTATTTATTGAACAAGGCCTACAAGTTGCTGCCAATTTTGAACCTTATCTCGCTTAGTCTCTCAGTGAAAAAACATAAAAGCCTGAAACTTGAGCATGCAATCATGTCCAAATTTCTGCCTTGCATGTACCATGCTCATGCAGGTCAAGCGTACAGTAGAGTTGTACACGTGGAGCCAAAAGTTTGGGAACAAGTAATTTAAGCGTTATAAATATTTAGATGTTAGTTTTTAATGTTTAGCATTACCACATTTTATGGTAATTTTCTGTATATTTCTGCAATGGTATTACAATTATGAGTCATGCAAATTCAGAAATATTGTTGAATAACATTTTTCTTGGCTTCATTTTCTGGATTTTCTTGCATGTGCAGAGATCTATGCATGCATGCATGACTTTACATGTTTTCTGAAGTGTTAATTGCTCATTTAATGTTTCTAATGTCTTATAAACGTCTTCAATGCTTCACTGCTAAGATGTTAGACAATACTCTTTAAATACACTCTAGACTCCTTGTGAATTAAATAATGAAAGTTTTATGATTATAATTCACTCTGCATTACTTAGGAATGTGCTGAGAACAGATGGAGCAATGTTTTCTTATGACACAACACTTACAGTTTGATAGCAAAATAATTGGGAAGTATCATAAGAGCTCCATTGGGAGACATTTTTTAGATTGAAGAAACACAAAGCAGAGACAACTACAAGTAAATTATTCATAACCAAATTCATAATCATTGGCTAAACCAATCCCTTGAGTTTGGGAACTGTTTATCCAACCAATGGAAGGTGTGGGTGTGACACTATACTCAACTCCTGTGACATTAGTGACTGAATTTGCTATGTTGAAGGTCCCAAGAAACTAGCGATCATGTGAGCCAATCTCATCCCTCAGTACCATCCATGTATTCTTTATTTATTGAACAAGGCCTACAAGTTTCTGCCAGTTTTGAACCTTATCTTTCTTAGTCTCTCAGTGAAAAAATGTAAAAGCCTGAAACTTGAGCATGCAATCATGTCCAAATTCCTGCCTTGCATGTACCATGCTCATGCAGGTCAAGCGTACAGTAGAGTTGTACAGTTGGAGCCAAAAGTTTGGGAACAAGTAATTTAAGCATTATAAATATTAAGATGTTAGTTTTTAATGTTTAGCATTACCACATTTTATGGTAATTGTCTGTATATTTCTGCAATGGTAATACAATTATGAGTCATGCAAATTCAGAAATATTGTTGAATACAATTGTATAACTGGTGCAAACAACACTCAAATATTGTTTTTACTCTAAATTTCATGGTACACAAGAACTGAATAGATAAATCATAGAACAAAAAGTCTATTTTAAATCTAAATTGCCCTTGCATTTTTTTTTTATACAGAAAGCACATAGAAAAATACTACTATGACAGAATAAGTTATGACGGTTTTATAATGTACTGATATATCTGATGGATTAATAAAAGCTGGAACTACCAATATATTAAAAAAAAAGAAAACAAAAGTACTGTATTAATAGTATTGCTTGTTTCTAATGCTATAAAATCAGTCACTGATGGTAAAGCGGATGTCTTGTGTTTATGAGAGGGGATTCAAGGCATGATTCCTGATGAATGCCACTGTCAAAATTTATTGCTGGGAGAAAATTACTTTGCTCTAAATTAGAAAATAAAACATATAATCAATTCAGCTTTAGAGGAAACTTTGTATGTACCTGAGAGTGGCTCCCTGGGTGTGACTTCTGGCACTTCCTCCACTGGCTCTTCCTCAGGCCCCTGTGATGATGAGTGGTCCTGCAAGGACTCCCTCTTTATCTTGCCCTTGCCCACCATCTTCAGGAAGGAGAGTCGACGACTGGTCGAGTCAGCATCAGTTTCTGAGCACAGGTCACCATTGGTCAAACTCTCCTTGCGATCTTTACACTTTCCTGCCATTCTATAGGAAGAAGAGACAAGGACAATCGATAAGAGGTTTACTGCAATATGTAGAAATCATAAAAATCATGATCTATAATCTTAGTATAGTTAGAAATCCATGATTTTCAAAGGTGAAGTGTGCAATTTCTACACTACTAGTGTCATTAATCAAACTTGCAAAAATAATTGATGTTTTCATGCAGGTTTTCCCCATGTTCCAATGGTCAGCCAAACACAAAATCCTGCTCCAAACTCACACCAACTGGTTGAGCCAATGATGCTGTCACTGATATTCAAACAGCACAATGTCTTGATAGTCCACAGAGCCACAGTGTTACATTTTATGGGGGAGTCCACATAAGAATTGCTTTTAGTTGTCTCTGCATATTAAGCTGGGATAGGAAAAAATATTTTGACATACGACCAATTACACACTTCTTACCATCAACTGTGCCTGCAAAAAATCATCACAGAAATCAGACATTAGTTTTCAGAGGGCACCACCCTTTCTTTCTCTCCCATCATACCGTAGCAGGCTCCCCTCTGAACTCCGTCTGCCTTTCTTCTTCCTCGACATGGGTGAAGCTGAACCTATAGAGCTCTGTGGTGAGGGGGTGTCCCTGCCCTTGCTCCTGGCTGACATGCGTAGGTTCTTGCCCAGCTTGCCCAGGGTCTTGAGTGGAGATACGCCCTTCATGCGTTCCAGTGTGCCTTTGATGGAGCTTCCTTTCCCTGATCCTCCACGCCGCACCTCATTAGCCTCATTTTCATCTTCCTCATCCTCAAATGGGTTCCTGTCTCGGGGCACACCCCCATCCAGAAGTGAGCCTCCATTGCTTCTGGGCCAGTCCTCATCGGAGCCAGGCTCCTCAAATAGACTGTGGTTCAGGCTCATTTTTCTGAGAATTAGCTCACTGCGTGTAGTCTCCAAGTCCACACTAAACCTGCCCACCTTCAGCCGAGCTGGGAGGTTTTTAAGGACTGGCATGTTTGCACTGGGAGGATATATGCTGGAAGAAAGATAAAGCAGTTAGTAAACGCATATCTAACAACATTCACACTATCAGTTGTATTGTGTAAACCGTCTAAACCAATACAGATGCACACCGCCTATACAAACAGGAAATTACTGCCACACAGGTCTCCGTTGTCTCCAAGCCTGACCAAGCTGAAAAACGCAGAAACAAAACAAAAAAAAACATCAAAATAGATCAGCCATATCAGCTTGGTCAGGTTGGGAGACCAGCTAACCATATTTCACTGTTTAAAGTTATTTATTTCAGCAGGGTAGTGTCTTGTTTTGGCTAAACCGAAAACTGATTAATTTTACTGACACTTTGCATTGAACATGTTATATAATCAATATTATACTTCAACCCAAGAGGTATCTCCAAGGCAAACAGCATTAAACAATAGAGATAAGATGGTTCTGACCGTTTTATTTGATAGATTACTCATTTTATGGTGGGTAGAATCAGGATCACACCCTCTGCTTGATCTTGAAGAACATTTTTAAAATGTTGGCATTTAATGTTGGACCTGCCTACATTTCAATTGTAATTAAATATTTTCTATACTCCAGGGTTCCCACATATTTTGATCAATGAAATTCCATGATTTGTTCTGGTTGTTCATGTTTACTCTTATGATTTTTTTTTTTATTTTTTTTTTTAGATCACTTCATAGTGGGGCGGTTTTCCATTTCCACAGTGATAAAATTTGTAAACTAATAAGACACTAAATAATATATAGCCGATGAATATCTAGCAATATAGCTGATTTAATAACTTAAAGCAGAACATGACTTGAAAAATTTATATATTATTCACTAAAAACATTTCCATTACTTTTTTATGATTTTTTTTATTTTATTATTTTCCATGTCTTTTCCAGGAATGGAAAGCACAATTTAAAAATTCCCTGATATTTCCAGGATTTCCATGACCGTGGGAACCCTAATACTAATAGGGATGCAATAATGACACATACATGGCCCAATGTTATATTCAAATATAAGAAATTTTGTGTAAATAAACAAAAGGAGGCTTCACCTTGAGGAACTCTCTGTTCTATTTCAAGAAAACATGTTTGCCACTTTCAAAGGTATCTTGGCTAGAATAGCCCTCTTGGATATTTATGGACAGTGACAAAAGGAAATAGGAACAGCGCTGAATCACTTCTGGCTTGCTAATTTGTGGGCTTGTGTATGTGGGTGCGTAACAGGGGGAAACTATGCTCATACCAACAATGAATCATTAACTTCAGGTTAATTTTACAACAGTAACCAGTTTTCCTCTCAATAAAAACTGCATTTTGGCATTTCAACAATAGAATTTGTATTTAAAAAAATGACATTAACGTTTCTGAGATCAAAGTCATATTCCATACAGTAGCTTGGAGCTGAAGACCAATTTCAGTGTGTAACAGCTAACAAGCTTTAAATTCCTAGAGAGCCTCTATTGTTTGTGGCTTCCTACCTCTTTTAAATAATTATGTCTGCATGATTTTTCCATATGGGTAAGCCACATTTGAGGTTTAGTCTTTCATGATTAGTCACATGTGGTAGGGAACATATTAATAGTGGCCAATACCTTGCATCAACCTGATTGTTTCTTGGTCATTGAATCATCTGGGATAGGATGTAATTATTAGACAACAAGGAAACTTACATAGCTGATAAAGAGAGATTGCGGAGGGGAAAGTAAGTTGTGCAACAGCGTAACCATAAATGTGATAAATAGTGGTTTAATAAGTTTGGGTTATAAGTTAATATAAAGCAAAACAATTGAGAAGTCTAGTGTGAATTAATTCTGACAGCTTATAATATTGAACATCCACTCTCAAAGACACAGACCTAATTTTTTCTCCACATTTACTATCCATCCGCATTATGTTCCCACTGAAATTCCAGCTCTAATTATAAACCTTACAGTGGAGCCAATATGGAACATCAGGTTAGATCATTGGGTGAGATATAACAGCCATGTTACCGCTTTCCCAGACCAACTCCTCTTCCTGTCTCATACAGGTAGGGGACAAAAGGGACAGGTCCCCTGCACTACTGCCAATGGCAGTGGCATATAAGTTTACTGTATAAATGAACAGAGAGGTTAAGATCAGGAAGAGGAATATATAAACATGTAGGTGGTACCACAGCACAGTAAAGTACTATGGCAATACCAAGGTACAGTGCTGGTATATATACTTTGTCATAGTACTTTGATATATAACATGAGACTGAATGATTAGCATATTGAATGATTACCATGTACCATAGTATTTACATGGTACAACAAGGTACTTTAAAGTTAACCATGATACACGGTATAACCATTGTACATGTCCTAAAAAAACATGATACAGTATTACCATAGTGCATGTCCAAAAACTATGGTATTACCATGGTACATATCCAAAAACTTTGGTATTACTATGGTACATCTCTAAAAACCATGATATTACCATGGTACATATCCAAAAACCACAGTATTACCATGGTACATTTCATAAACCATGGTATCATTGTTGTACATGCCCCAAAGAATTGTATTATCGTAGTACATATCCAAAATCAAAAACCTGTGTCAAGTCAAATATGCGGATCACGGATGGTCTGCTGTGGCAACCCCTAACGGGAGCAGCCGAAAGAACAAAAAGAAGAGTACATGTCTAAAAACCATCATATTAACATGGTACATATCCATAAACCATGATATTATCACTGTGCATGTTCAAAAACCATGGCATTAATACCATTTTACATGCCAAAAAACATGATATTGCCACAGTACATACATGTCCAAAAACCATGGTGTTACCATGGTACATGTCCAAAAACCACAGTCTTACCATGGTACATATCCAAAGCCACGATGTTACCATTGTCCATGTCCAAAAAATTTGGTTTCCCTTTCATGAAGGTAACTTTAACGCTGTGTCAGAAGCTGAAGCTATGGAAGCATCCTTTAGGGGGTGTGACTTTGAAGTCCTATACCATCACAGCAATTTGACTGGCTGGTGAAGCATGGAGCTCTGCCCATTCTGACATCATTGTGAGCATATAAGTCAGAGCCCAGCATCACACCATTAGAATTTTCTTTCAGGGCAGCGGAGACATCTCTTGTGCTCTGGAACCCTAAACCAAATCGTTGCTGTTGATGGGCACCCGGTCAGCGAGAACGAGTACTACTCTTCTCCCTGCTGTTCTCCAACAAAAGAAGCACCTCTTCAAAAAATCTTCCGGGTTTGTAGTGTGTTTACATTGCACTCCAAAAAGAGTTTATTGAAGAAAGCAAAAAGAGTCACTGCAAAAAAGTATGTCTTTTTAAAGATGGAAATGTTTCACAGGTGCTTTCCACCTGCGAACGATACTTCCCGCTGGCTGACGTACTTGAGCGCTGTTCTCTAACAGTGCTCATTGAGGCTGATTGCGTTTAATGTGAGCGTATGGAACTCATGATGCTTGGTGGCTCTAGCAGCTTGCTTTTGTTCTGAAAGCAGAAGCCGCTCTCCTTGCTTCCCACTAACACTGTGTCCTAACCAGACGTGATGCCGCAATTTGTATCTTTTCCATGTAAAGGTATCTTTTCCATGTTAATCAGAGTTTTTGTCCAAACCAGCCGCAACAGCGACGTGCAACAGACCATTCTATTTTTTAAATGGTTTCTATTTCTGTAATGTCACGCCAAGCAGCCCAGTCAATAAACTGGTCTAAAATCCAATTCAGAATGGCAGAGACATACCGTCTGGCTCCCTCTGACTTTCTCTCTGTTTCCCTGTCACTTGGAGATTGACAAAATATTTTGTTTTTAGACGCATATGTGCAAATACCCCTTGCCGCAGGCCATTCTTAAGATTTTCTGTCAAAGGGACTGAATTCCATTTCAAGATCCTACACTTCGGGTTGTCCTTGGCTCTTTGCAAACATGTGCAAAATGTGTCAATGCGGTGCTCGTTTCGCTAAGGTCAAGAGGTGTCCATGTTACCACAACGACTGGTTGCTGATAGCTAAATTGAAGGTACAAACGTGAGAGCACAGTGACCTGCTGCTAGCACCTCAAGGTCTCAAAGACAACTAGACATAGAGTGTGTAAGTGGCCAGTCAGCAAGTTTCAGTCTTTGGAAACAAACTCAACACTGTAACCTGTTACCAACTAACATGCTCAGTCCATTCTCCTACACTTGATGAGAGTCAAGCTGCAGAGAACCCTGCCATTGCATTAGTTTCAGTGAGCACTGGGCTTGATGGCCGCTGCAGCCACTCTCCTTCCTGCAAGAGGGTTTAGATGCAGGACTCCACACTCAAGTATACGTCGCTAACATAGCAACCACTCATGACCTCTGAGGGTTTGTCTATAGGCATACATCCTCTGGTCAGCAGATTTCCAAGTGGTGTGAGAGGGCTAAGATCCCTTTTCGCCCCACTACCATCCATAGCGCTGTCTACAAACAATATTACCATAGTACATGTCCATAAACCATGATATTTATATGGTACATATCCAAAAACCATGGTAGTATCACAGTAAATGTCCAAAAACCATAGTATTACCATGGTACATGTCCAAAAACCAAGATATAACCATGGCACAAGTCCATGGGACATGTCCATAAACCAAGGTATTACCACGACGCATGTGCAAAAACCATGACATTACAATGGTACATGTCCAAAAATAATGGTATTACCATGGTACATGTAAAAAAAAAACATGGTGTCATTGTGCCTTGTAAAAAAACAAGGTATTGCATCATACTTTTGGCACTTTTTGTTAGTGTCAGAAAAAGACAACTTCTTAAAATGAACTAGAGGGTGCAAATTCACAGTTTGAGGAATTTAGAACACATCAGATTAGTCTCACTCTAGCCAGTATTCATAATCCTTCTCACCTGTACCTACTGTATATTTCAAAACAATACAGAACTGCACACTTCAGTGCCAGTTAGGTTCAAAGTCTATAGTCATTTTGTCTCTTAGAAGGGATGGTCAATGAGATGCACTGAAAAATTGGGAGCACTATTCTTAATATGTGACAGATAGAGGTACTGCTCCTGTGTTGGCTTTGGGTTTCAGGTTCTGGTTAAAGAAAATGTTCAGGAATGTTGGAGAGGTCCCGAGGCAACCTCTGTATTACATTCCCCAAGGCAAGGTTTAAGTACTTCCAAAGTTATGGGGTTATACAGAACCAAGTGATCTAGAACAGGTCCAGTACAATGCAGATAATCACTAAATATAAACTTTTCATGGAGCTATGTGGGGGACTGGAATTATAAATAACTTTTGAAGTAAATTCTGGTAGAAGGTGGAATACTTAAAAAAATAAAAATAAAAAAAATAAAAAAAAATTATGACTTGAGACATAACAGTACAATGCAATGTTACAGTGTAGCTAGCTACCTAGCTACTGTAGATATATAGACAGACAGACAGACAGATGATAGGCAGGAAATGGTAAAAAAAGGTCCCTCAAGCCATCATTCACCACCACCATATTAAAGATGACCTGAGTCAATCAAACCATTACATGGGTGCTGCAAGGTCAGAATACTTGTTTCAGCATTAGCTAATCTTAGTCAACCATCTTGACATTGGAATATGCCCTTCTGTACAGGACACATATATATTATCTTACTCTTGCGTATGGTGCGAGTAAATCTTTAACTGTGCACAGGAGACCAATTTTTATCCTATTAGATTTTATGTGAACTGAAATAGTTCTTCCAGACAGGAAGGAACAAGATTTTACTTAACAAGCAGAAACGAAAATAAGTCCGCTAGTTTAGAATTCGCTAGAATTTAGAACTAGATTTTCTTTCTTTCTTCTTTTTCTCTTTTTTGCATCATCATGTGACGAGGTTATTTGAAGTATGATTACACTGAAGGACAGAAAGGACAGTGCTGGTCGGGTCCGACTTTTGTATTCAGTTTAATTGATCCCATATGAGATCTAGAATAAGTTTCTTTTCACAGATTCAGTTAAAGAACAGCAAAGTCCCTGTCCTCTGCAACACAAACGATATAGCCTGCTGTATTAATAAGCGTTCGATCCTTGTTTTCCTTTTCTTTTATTCTTTAGAAATATTCTCCACAATAATAATAGGTATCCCAGTACTTCATTCATCCAAACAAAGACTGAACAAATGCAGTGATCTAAACCAAACGCACACTGACAGAACATTAAAAACGGCTACACTGCACTGTTACGTTTTTACCATGGTTATCATAGGCACAGATTTCACGAGACAACAGAAAGCTTCAGCACTGGGTAATAACAAAGAGGCAATATAAACTTACGAAGCCCATGGCGATCTGGCATCATGTCATGAACGAAAAAAATAAAAAAAAAATAAAATAAAAAATCATAAAATAAAATGTTTTCAAATTATATTTTGCGCAAAGTCCCAGTCATCTATTCCACGACTTTGACTGTGCGTAGAGCAGCACATGATATCGCAGATCCGTCAGCTCTTTTACTTTTGTTTAGTGGGCTGGTCCAAGAGAGACGCACGCTCAGCTGCACTCACAAGTGTTAGTGAACTGAATCATAAAATCCATCCAGATGATTGAGCAACTTTAAAATAAAACAAATAATATTAGGAAAAAGATTATTCTAAAAACTAATTCTAATAATTAATAAATGACTTTAAATATTAATTATTTATATTAGTAAACATTGATATAAATATATAGTTTAGTATGTAATAATGTGAGAGACTGTGCTATACAAGTATTCTGCTAGGATGTATGTTTATTATTTAAAATTATTAAAATTAATTTATTAAACTATCAACATAGTTTTGGACGTAATAATGCAAAAGACTTTTCCATACAAGTGTTCTGTTAGGATGTAAGATTACTTAAGCGATAGTTCACCCAAAAAATAAAATTCTCTCATCATTTACTCACCCTCATGCTATCCCAGATGTTTATTACTTTCTTTCTTCTGCTGAATACAAATGAAGATTTTTAGAAGAATATCTCAGCTCTGTAGGTCTATTCAATGCAAGTGAATGGTGGACAGAACTTTGAAGGTCCAAAAAGGACATAAAGGCAGCATAAAAGTAATTCACAAGACACAAAGAATGCAAATCGCCAAAAACAAAAGAAAAATAATGTAGAAGTAAAAGTGGAGATTTATAGTAAAAAAGGATGTATATATTGATCTGTTTCTCACCCACACCTATCATATCGCTTCTGAAGCCATGGATTTAACCACTGGAGTCTTGTGAAGTCTACTGGGCAGGGAGGATAATTTATAGTAAAAAAGGACTTAAATATTGACCCACACATATCTTATGCTGCCTTTTTGTTCTTTTAGGAGCTTCAAAGTTCTGGCCACCATTCACTTGATTTGACTGGACCTACAGAGCTGAAATATTCTTCTAAAATTAATTTATAGTTTTTATTCTTTGTGCAATATATGATTATTCCACATGCAATAAACATGAATTTAATATATAGTTTTGTATGCAATAATGTAATATTCTACATACAATACAAGTGTTCTGTTTAGGATGCAAGTTTATTGATTAAAATGTATCAATTCAATTAATTATACATTTTATTAGTTAAAATGTATCAATAATTTTTTTTGTGCAATATATAATTATTGTATATACAATAAATATTGATATATTGTATATTCTTTGGTATGCAATAACCCGGGCAATGTGTTCTTACCCTGCGACACAAATGGGGGGTTAAAAAAAAAACTCTGTCCATTTAAGAAACCTCCATTATTATTTTGTTATTGTTAAAAAATACTGTTTTCATAATTTGCCTATGACCACACAACTCTTATTATTTCCCTCCCCCTTGTTAACCTTTTATTTTTCACAAAACAATCAAGTCGCACACATGCCAAGGGGGAGTCAGGCAAATGCCTATAATTTCTGCTGAAAAACAATAGAAATAGCTCTGGAGTGCATCAAGGAGGGCACATTGCAATCAAATAGGGCCTAAATAAAAAATAAAGAAAGCACTTTGGAGGAGCGTGTGTCTCTCCAAACACTTTTCTTCTTATGAATCAGGCAGCTATATGTATTATGAAATCTGTTTCCTTCCATAACATCATAAACAGTTGAAAAAAAGCTTATTCGATGATGGATGAACATGGATTGACTTGAGAGTCACCCCTCCCATCAGCATGACTCACAGCCTCAGGAACATTCGTAGAGGTCAAAAACTTTGCACAGTTATTTAACTGTATCATTTATTTTTCTTAGATGAATAATCTTTGCAAAGAGTATATAAATCCAAGCCTTGACCACTTAAAAAGTAATCAATGCATTAATTAACATGTCTGACAAGCGCTCTTATTCTTACAATGCTTGCAGAATGAGATGTTAAGGCAAAATGTTAAACTCAGTCACCATTCATTGAAAGTTAACATTCCACCTAACATTTCCTCTTGTGTTCCACGGAGGAAAGTAAGTCATACAGGTTTGGAACAACATGAGGGTGAATACATGAATTTTACAAGATTACAAGATGTCACGCCTTTGCCTTTTCATAGTAAAGAGTCAGAATTTGAGTACAGCATTTTTTGCTTTTGCAGCTCACTTATCTTCCGGACACAATTTCCCATGTACACTTTGACCTCCATGATAATCAATTATAAGCTGCATGCTATCAGAGTTGAAACAGAACAAGGACATCACACTCTTGTTCCTGTTGGTTGTCATGGGGCGAAAAGAGCATCAGGAAACCACAACTGGCGCCACATCTAAGACCAGTGCTAAAAGAGTGACTGTATTGAGAGAGAAGCTCCAAACTGGGGTGAATTCTTGGCTTGGGCAGCAGGAAATAGTATCGCATAACATTAACTTTTTCTTTGTTGTGTATGTTTGCTGGTGCATCCTTTGCTCTTGCTCTGCCCAAGAAGTTCACCTTGGCATTGTTTCAAATATTTCCCAACACCTCAAGCTGGTCAAAAGGACAATCTGACACATGTTTTATTTGATGTTAACATTTTGTTTGTTTCTCAGATTGATTCTTGTAAATTGTTTATGTGACCTGCTTTTAATCTAAGTCCTCACTTGAAATCTTAAAGGAACAGTTCACCCAAAAATGAAAATTCTCTCATCATTTACTCACTCTTATGCCATCCCAGATGTGTATGGCTTTCTTCTTCTGCTGAACACAATTTAAGGTTTTTACAATAATTTCTCAGCTCTTTTGGTCCATACAATGTAAGTAAATGGGTGCAAAAAATTTTGAAGCTCAAAAAAATCACAAAGGTCAGCATAAATGTAATCCATAAGACTCCAGTGGTTAAATCAATGTCTTCAGAAGCGATATGATCGGTGTGGGTGAGAAACAGATCAATTTCACATTCTTCTTTTTGTATTGTTGGTGATTCACATTCTTCGTGCATATCCTCCCTACTGGGCAGGGAGAAGAATTTCTAACAAAAAAGGACTTAAATACTGATTAAATATTCTTTCACACCCACACCTATCATATCACTTCTGAAGATATGGATTTAACTACTGGAGCCGTATGGATTACTTTTGTGATGCCTTTATGTGATTTTTTGGAGCGTAACATTTTGGCACCCATTCACTTGCATTGTATGGATCTACAGAGCTGAAATATTCCTCTGAAAATCATAATTTGCTCATCTGAGATGGCATGAGGGTGAGTAAATGATGATATAATTTTCACTTTTGGGTGAACTATCCCTTGCATTTTTTTATGTAAATCACACTGTACAAAGGTAATAGTTGGAAAACATGATTAATCTATTGTTAACATCCTGGTGACTGAATAAAAGTTGGTTTTAAAGGGACAGATCATGCAAAATGAAAATCATACTCACCCTCATGCTGTTCCAAACCCATATGGCTTTCTTTCTTCCATGGAACACAAAAGGAGATGTCAGGCAGAATGACAGCCCTAGTCAGCATTCACTTTAATTGCATCTTTTTCCATGCAATGAAAGTGAATGCGGACATATGGCTGTCAAATGATCTCATATACATCTCACACAAATATCTGACAGGTACTGGCCATATAATTAGATATATCATCATATAGTATGATATATATCACTATATATCCATATCATAAAGTGAAACTATATATATTATATTCATATCATATACACACACACACACACACACACACACACACACACACACACACAGATTTTGCTGCTTCGGAAGGAAATTGGTACTTTAATTCACTAAAGTGGCATCCAACTGATCACAAAGTATAGTCAGGACATTACTGATGTAAAAAACAGCACCATCACTATTTGATAAAAGTCATTTTTGATCAAATCTAGACAGGCTCCATTTCCAGCAGCCATCACTCCAACACCTTATCCTGGAGTAATCATGCTAAATTGCTAATTTGGAACTAGACAATCACTTGCCATTATATCAAACACAGTTGAAAGCTATTTGGTTCGTTAAATGAAGCTTTACATTGTCTGTGTGTTTGTTTTTGAGTTGCCACAGTATGCAATAGACTGGCA
This sequence comes from Myxocyprinus asiaticus, assembly GCF_019703515.2. Classification (NCBI taxonomy): domain Eukaryota; kingdom Metazoa; phylum Chordata; class Actinopteri; order Cypriniformes; family Catostomidae; genus Myxocyprinus; species Myxocyprinus asiaticus. Next base: position 21,874,575 of record NC_059382.1, on the reverse strand, counting down.
TGTCTTAATGTCAATATTAGGTCAAAAATGGTAAAAAAAGAAACAGCTTTCTCTAGAAACTCATCAGTCAATCATTGCTTTGAGGAATGAAGTCTATACAATGCTTGAAACTGCCAAAAAACTGAAGATTTCATACAAAGATGTACACTACAGTCTTCAAACACAAAGGACAACTGGCTCTAACAAGGACAGAAAGAGATGTAGAAGGCCAGATGTACAACTAAACAAGAGGATAAGTACATCAGAGTCTCTAGTTTGAGAAATAGACGCCTCACATGTCCTCAACTGACAGCTTCATTGAATTCTACCCGCTCAACACCAGTTTCATGTACAACAGTAAAGAGAAGACTCAGGGGTGCAGGCCTTATGGGAAGAATTACAAAGAAAAAGACACTTTTGAAACAGAAAAACTAAAAGAAATGGTTAGAGTGGGCAAAGAATCAGACATTGGACAACAGATAATTGGAAAAGAGTGTTATGGATTTCAACCCCATTGAGCTTTTGTGGGATCAGCTAAACTGTAAGGTGCGTGAGAAGTGGCCAAGACAGCCACATCTATGGCAAGTGCTCGTGGGGTGAAATGTCACCTGAGTATCTGGACAAACTGACAGCTAGAATGCCAAGGATCTGCAAAACTGGCATTGCTGCACGTGGAGGATTCTGTTCATTTTTTGAAGAAGTTCTGAACATTTTTTTCAAATTGTAATAGTCATTTTTCTCATTATTGTTAATGTCTTGACTACACATTGTGATCAGTTGACTTTTATATATATATATATATATATATATATATATATATATATGAAAACAGCAATATTTGTAGTACTTTAATACAGTGTATGTTGCATTTATGTACAAATATGTGACCTTTTTATATCAGTAAAAATGAACATGCATATAATGTGTTTTTTATATTTTGCCATATCAGATTTCTATGGGACCTCATACAGTTTCAGAGCAAGATGAGGGTGAGTAAATGACAACATAATTTACATTTTTGGGTGAATTACCCCTTTAAGTAATGAATATACAACAGATCACAGCAAAAACAATGTGATGTGTTTTGTTTATCTACTACCATTCATCAACTTCTCATTAACTTAAACGGAGTGTTTTTAGGGTGGTAGTTTACAGGTATGTATGTTGTTTAAATAAGGACGTAATGTGATTACAACCATGTTTTCAAGGAGCTCAGATTTCTGTTAAATGCTACTCGTACAATCCCACAGTCAATATAGTACAAAAACACCATTCTCAGTCTCTCTCCCAAAGTGTTGTATTCACATCCCTGTTCGTCACCACTATTATGCAACCTCTTACCGGCACCTGAGCAAGGGGTCAGCAGTGGATGCTCCAATCATAGCCTGCCTGCATTATGCAATGGTGCTCAACTACGGACCACAGGAAAAGCCCTCTGGATCTGTACTGAGAGAAGGGCTCTATTTCATGCCACTAAAACAGCAGCCCTGGCCAAACTGAGCAATCTGACGCAGCCTTACTGACACTGTCCTGTCTGGTGAATGCCAGCGGAGGAACAAGGGGTTATCCTTTATTTGCACCCATTTTAGTTGGTAGCATCCTGATACCGTTTCACTGTAGTAAGGACAGCTGCTAGGGGGAATGAACTGGATGGACGTCACATAGCTAACCCTTTACATTGAGTGGATCAGGTTAAAGCTAATTTAAGAGGGTTGTGGAGGAGATTGTCAGTCAGCATGAAGCTCAATATGTGGCATGAGGAAGGATTGATAATGACATGGCTTTGTCTTTCCTATGGTTTATGGTTGTTGTGATATTGCAGTAGTTGAGCTTTCTGTCATCTGAATTATCTGTAATGAATTAGATATTTAGTTGTGTATTATATGAATGTATGTCCTGCTGGAAAAATAAAACAGCTTCAACCAGCCTAAGGTGGTTTAATTGTCTTAGCTGGTTTAAGCTGGTCTTCCAGCCTGACCAGCTGAAAAGTGCCCAAAGAGCTATAAAACCAGCAAAACAGGCCAGCCTAACCAGCTTTACCAGGGTATTAGGGTATTAAAGGAACGTTCTGGGTTCAATACAAGTTAACCTTAATTAAGAGCATTTGTGGCATGATGTTGATTACCATAAAAAATACTTTCAATTCACCCCTTGTTCAGGAAGAAAAAGCAAAAATTGCAGTGACAGTAAGACACTTACAATGGAAGAAAATGGGCATAAACAATGAAATACACAATTTCAAAAGTATAGCCACAAAATGTAAATATTATATGTGTTATGATTTTAGTGGGATCAATTTATGATCAATTTACTAACATTGTCTGCGTATTATTATATTTAATTATAGGAATTACAGGGTTTCGTTGTCATGACAACAAAGTTTTAAAATCAGATATAACTTAACACAAATATGGCTAGTAAGTGATTTTATCAAACTAATATCATGCTAACATGTATACTATAATGTTGCATCTTTTAGCTATACTTTTGAAACAGTGTGTATTTTAATGTGCATGAACTAGCCCCATTTACTTCCATTGTAAGTGCCATACTGTAACCACATTTTTTCTTTTTTTTTTTTTTTCAGTAAAGGAAGGACGAGTCCAGATTATATTTTGTGGAAATCAACATTATGCCAAAAATACTGTTAATTGTGCTTAACTTGTATTTAACCCAGAACATTCATTTAATTCGTTTTTCCTACTGTATAAGATAATACATATAGGAATGTTTTTAAAAGACAAACCAAAATTCTGTCTGTTAATAGAAGCTTTAAGACACAAAATATTCAGTGGAACTATTATCATATACAGCAAAAACATTAGATCCCATCCCATTGCTTGACCGTCATACTACAGTAGGTCCAAATAAACAACATGGATGATCTTGTGAGGGATTCCACGAAAAGTGATTAGATAAGAATGAATACATATTCATGTGAAGACATATGAAGTAAATGTATCATGTCATCATAAATGTCACAGACCAAACATATCTGGCAGATGTACTTACTCATATTTCACAACCATCAATTATGGGTAAAACAGTTTTACAGTTTTCTTCGAGAGGCGTGATAAGGAGTTAATAATTTCTGCAAAGCTTTAAACATTTAAGAATATACTTAGCATAATGTATATCATTGTTGTGCTCGCAACCTACACAACATCATCCACTCAGGTCACTAAGACAGTAGTAACCTGCTTTTCCCAAGAGAAGTAACACATGGAGAAAACATTTTGCCATGACATTTGAAACTTCTAGAGTACTTTTATCGAAACCCTACAGTTCAGATCAGAACATTCTAAGCAGATCAAAAAACTGAAAGTCTTGACAAACCAGAAAAACACTTCCTCTTACCTTATTTGGTTGTGAACCAATAGTAAATCCCTAAAAGTCTCAGAGTAGGGACATCCCAGTGTCCCAGAGGTTTTGAAACTGTACGTCTATTAGTGAGTTTGCTTGTCAGTGAGTGCTGTAAGTGTCTGAATCAAGGAGTAACTGACCATACATATGCTCTCTTCCAAATGAACGTACGTCTGATCCCTGGGGCTAGCTATGGTCACTTCCTGAGCTGTTTTGGAGTGCAAAAGACGATGCTTTTTCCTCAGGAAGCCGGCCATCCCCTTTCCTTTCCACCAGCTCCCACCACCTCTTCAGTCTTTGGAATCATGGGCACTATGACTCCACTAATTAAGGAGGCATGGATAGAATACAGTAAAGTGTTCCCCTTGCAGTGTACTTATTGAATGCAATAACATTTTTGGTTTATTTCTTTATTGACTGGTTAAAAGATGGCACCTTATCTCATATGTATATATGCTTGTGATTAACATGATTGGTCAGCACTGTGTCAGTGATGTGTGGCGTGAGGGAAGTGGATCTGAATGGGCACAGAGTTAATGTATAGGAGTCTTCTGTCTGCTTTTGTGCGGGTGTTTGTTGATGCTAATCCTCATCACAGGCCTTGCATATCTAAAGGTGTTTTCCCACTACAACAGAAACACATGGTTGAAATAAGCAGGGCAGACTAGCCGGTTTGGTGTGCCCAGGTCAATGAGTGCACCTGCACTGCCTCTGCAAGGGGTAGTTTGTTTGTCTTCTTACAGCGAGACACAGCATTGTATTAGACCTATAGATCAAAAGACGCAGGGCTTTGATCACCAAAGTAATAATAAGTGCTGTTTATATTGTTTACATCATAGAAATAAGTATGACTCTGCTGCTTCAAAGAATTTGCACAGCTCAGACCAAAAAACAATGATTTGCCTAGTCTAAATAATCATTTCATTTTGATTTCATTTTTCATTTTAGTTTTTTGTTTTCTTTCTTTTGTTCCCTTGTCTCTGATACAGCTGATGTTTTTCATACATTTACAAACATTTGAGTTCAAATCCATCATTCATGTTTTCCCGTCTTTCAAAAAGCAATATTGATGATTGGCTGGTTGAATAGTTGTTGATAAAAGTTGAGTACTACAGCTGAATTACAGTCAATCTGAGAATCTTTCAAGAATTTGAACTTTATTAGAAGGTCAAATGCAATCAATCATGATTATAAATGGTTTGTAAGCCAAGTGAAACACATACAATAATCTTACACATAACAAGCTTATTTAACAAACTAAAAGAGCTAAAAAAATGGACTCTTGAAATGGACAGATGCTTTACTGCCCACTACTGTCTTTTTCAGAAGAATACACTAAAGATACTCTCAAGATCCAACAGGAATGTGCATTTAGAGGGAAAACAAATAGCTGGATCAAGCACTGAAGCATATTTTTCCAGTTATGCTGTGTTTTGTTGACATCAAAGTTGTTACAGATTTTTAACAATAAAATAGTTGAACATCTAAAGCATTTTAAGAAGTTTTGGTCTGTTTGCTATTAAATATTGTATAAACTTATCGATCCATTGTTATTCTAACTGAAGTTTGTGTGTGATTGTTAAAAGGGAGCATCAAGCTGCATAAAAAAAAAAGGAAAATCTATTTCAACTCATGCACAGAAAGCACCAATTTACAAAATTAAGTGCAGACATACAGTAGACTTATTATTTTGTTTGACAACGATGAAATGGGCAATGATAATTTACACAGCATAATTTATTCCTGTGTCCCTTAGCTTGAATGCTATTCTTTTATTTGAAAGAAATCAGGGTCAAAAGTGTTATGGGTGGGCCCCACAAAATATAACAAACAGCCCAATATTACTTCAGATATTAGTTGAATATCCATGTTACAACCACTTTTGTTCCGCTGCATATAAAAAGTAAAAATTAAAACTTGGAAAAAAAAAAAAAAGTAGATTCAAATACTCAGGCCAAAGGTTTTTTTTTTTTTTTAAATAGTATTATGTTCAGCCTTTAAAATTAGTTGTGTGCTGACTAAATGTAATTACTGATGGAATGTGGGTCGCAAATACGGAACTGCAAACAAGAAAAACTGAAAACGGTTACTAAAAAAACACAATAAGAAATTGCTGGCACTGCTGTTGCACCTACAAACATAATGGTGCATGATAAAAACCAAAAAATAAAGTGCTAAAATATAAATGCTTGGTATAATTTTCATCAAATAGAAATTTACATTTTGACCAATTGTTTAACTATTAGTCATTTCAACTTGGAGCAGTTAACACAGCAGCAGCAAAATAAATTATTAACAATACCTCATAGTTTGTTTAAAACAAGCCTTCAAAAAGTCCTACATACATAATGGATAAAGCTGACAGTTTCAATATAAACGTCAACATTTTCACTGATATTCAAGAATGTTTTTGGAAAATAATTGAATTCTACAAAATCTAAATACAGATATAAATAACACAACAGGGAATCATTAGAACTGGTTTATAATCAAAAAAGCACAGTGACAACAATCTTTGGCCCGATTGTGGTAAATCTGTATCTTAGTCATTATACAGGTGCATCTCAATAAATTAGAATGTCGTGGAAAAGTTCATTTATTTCAGTAATTCAACTCAAATTGTGAAACTCGTGTATTAAATAAATTCAATGCACACAGACTGAAGTAGTTTAAGTCTTTGGTTCTTTTAATTGTGATGATTTTGGCTCACATTTAACAAAAACCCACCAATTCACTATCTCAAAAAATTAGAATACATCATAAGACCAATAAAAAAAAACATTTTTAGTGAATTGTTGGCCTTCTGGAAAGTATGTTCATTTACTGTATATGTACTCAATACTTGGTAGGGGCTCCTTTTGCTTTAATTACTGCCTCAATTCGGCATGGCATGGAGGTGATCAGTTTGTGGCACTGCTGAGGTGGTATGGAAGCCCAGGTTTCTTTGACAGTGGCCTTCAGCTCATCTGCATTTTTTGGTCTTTGTTTCTCATTTTCCTCTTGACAATACCCCATAGATTCTCTATGGGGTTCAGGTCTGGTGAGTTTGCTGGCCAGTCAAGCACACCAACACCATGGTCATTTAACCAACTTTTGGTGCTTTTGGCAGTGTGGGCAGGTGCCAAATCCTGCTGGAAAATGAAATCAGCATCTTTAAAAAGCTGGTCAGCAGAAGGAAGCATGAAGTGCTCCAAATTTCTTGGTAAACGGGTGCAGTGACTTTGGTTTTCAAAAAACACAATGGACCAACACCAGCAGATGACATTGCACCCCAAATCATCACAGACTGTGGAAACTTAACACTGGACTTCAAGCAACTTGGGCTATGAGCTTCTCCACCCTTCCTCCAGACTCTAGGACCTTGGTTTCCAAATGAAATACAAAACTTGCTCTCATCTGAAAAGAGGACTTTGGACCACTGGACAACAGTCCAGTTCTTCTTCTCCTTAGCCCAGGTAAGACGCCTCTGACGTTGTCTGTGGTTCAGGAGTGGCTTAACAAGAGGAATACGACAACTGTAGCCAAATTCCTTGACATGTCTGTGTGTGGTGGCTCTTGATGCCTTGACCCCAGCCTCAGTCCATTCCTTGTGAAGTTCACCCAAATTCTTGAATCGATTTTGCTTGACAGTCATAAGGCTGCGGTTCTCTCGGTTGGTTGTGCATCTTTTTCTTCCACACTTTTTCCTTCCACTCAACTTTCTGTTAACATGCTTGGATACAGCACTCTGTGAACAGCCAGCTTCTTTGGCAATGAATGTTTGTGGCTTACCCTCCTTGTGAAGGGTGTCAATGATTGTCTTCTGGACAACTGTCAGATCAGCAGTCTTCCCCATGATTGTGTAGCCTAGTGAACCAAACTGAGAGACCATTTTGAAGGCTCAGGAAACCTTTGCAGGTGTTTTGAGTTGATTAGCTGATTGGCATGTCACCATATTCTAATTTTTTGAGATAGTGAATTGGTGGGTTTTTGTTAAATGTGAGCCAAAATCATCACAATTAAAAGAACCAAAGACTTAAACTACTTCAGTCTGTGTGCATTGAATTTATTTAATACACGAGTTTCACAATTTGAGTTGAATTACTGAAATAAATGAACTTTTCCACGACATTCTAATTTATTGAGATGCACCTGTAATCTAAAAATCAACAGATTCTTCATGATAAAAATCTTTCCACATGGGTTGACACTTGAAAAGAACAAGAACTGCTAAAAACTGGAAAAAGAACTGCTAAAAAGAGATAACAAGCACTGTAAAAATGCTTTGACACTTAACTTAAAAATGTACTTCATGTGGTAACTTATACATTTAACTGATTTTATTGGAGTCAAATAAATGATTTAGTATTTTTGAGTAAACCTAAATATATTGGGTCACACCACTGACAGTAATTGTCTGAAGGTAAGATCAGGTAGGTAACAAATGCACATATTCACTTTTTTCAGTGTGGAAGGGATGTACGCCTCTTAAATGACTCTCATTTTTCGATACCTACAAAAATTTAAAAAAGGATGACACCTTATCACAGGTCCATGAAGTGGTCTGGTATTTACAGGATAGCTACTGGGAGCTACACAAATAGTCATCAGTATTTTAATATGTGCTTGCATTTCTGCACGGTTACTACATAAATTATAGGGTTTTTCTTTCTTTCTTTTTTTTTCTTTACAAACCGGCTGCAAAATTTTCTTTTTTGTGCACATGTGCTGCTGATATCCTGGTATTAAACATGTTTTATACAAGAGAATGACCAGCCATAGGTAATATGCATGTTCATTTGGGAGGGTGCTCAGTGTCTCTAAGTGTCAGAGGATCCCTGGTGGTCCGGGAAGATGTGAAGCTGAGGATGTTCGATCCCATTGTTGTGGAGATCCTCTTGTTTCTGGAGGCCATGAAGTTTATTCACCAATTCTGTGATGAAGTCCTTGTAAGGATGAGGAGGAATAGCAGACCATCAGAGAAGAAAGTTATTAATGAAAGACATGATTCAACAGTGGAATGAGACAATGTTTCAAGTGTAATGCAATCACAGCTAATAAAAAGCTCAGGAAATAATGGGAACACTAACAGATAGCTCTCTCCAGGTTATTATAATGTAGAACTCTTTGGTTGTGATCTTTTACAGTTTATCAGTACCAAAACAGTTCTATCTGTGAATATTTTCATTCGTTCAGGTCATTCTAGAATTTTTACGGTTAACACCTGAGCTTTGTTTGACTGTTAATGAAACCATTCAGATGAAAAACAATCCAGTTGCTTACAACTAAATTCGTCCAGAAAAGGTGCAGCCCAGTTTTATCCTACTTTAATCCAGCATTTCAACATCTTGTTGATGTCATCGAAAAATCATCACCAACTTGGACGTTTAGGGCAGTTCTGGGTGAGAGCAATGCAAATAATCAACCTTTTATGACCTGAATTTTTTTTTAAAGCATTGACCAGTCACTACCAACTTTTCCAACTTTAACAACAGGGGGCAGCAGAGGAAGATGCCACAGTTGTTGAAGCACATGAAATGTGACGAAATGTGACTTGTTCTTCAGTGGTGAAATGGTAATTGTACCGCTAACAAAGGGGAAACTTTCTGTGTATAATTCCTTACACATATAAAAGCATGTTTTGATAAAGGGACAGTTTCAAATTTAGTTAACACTATTTCCCACAGTGTGTCAGTGAATCACTCGGTTTATAGTAAACCTGAACACTGTAGGGGTTATTTTGTTAAAGATTGGCTTTATGTAGAAAAGGACGGTGCAGCTTTATTTTAAATGAGAGGTAACATTTACTGTATTTCCCAGTGTGTAAAAGAACGATAGGTTGAACAGGATAAAAAAGGGAGCGAAAAACAGGTATGCTGACTTACTTCTGTGTTGTTACTGCAGGTATTAAGGATGTGCTGTAAGAAAAAGAAAATCAAGAGATTGAATAAACAAATTAACAAAATGCAGAGGGACAGTGTTAGACAGGGATCTCTTCCCTGCTGAAAAGACTGGCATAGACCACCATGAATTACCATGCTTTCATAAGCAAACCTAGCAGGAGAAACTGGTAAACCAACATGATCTTTCTAATGCATGTTGACCATGGAAATTGAGAAGCCTGGTGCATGGGAAACCAGCATCTGACACCTAACATACTGGTGACCACTGAGCAATGCTGGTCTTTACTCTATGCTGGAGTTTCCTCAGCATAGAAACAGTAGTTTGAAAGAGCAGATACCTTCAGCTTCTCTGTCCGCTCTTCATCACTCTGTAGATCCAGTAGCTCATCAATGTTCACTTCCTCAGGCATCTCCTCTTCCTGTGAGGAGAGAAACAGAGTCAAACAATAACTCTTAAACATCAGAGTTATCCTTTTCATTTCTGCTGTGCACTCCTATTGTGATATCTATTGCATCATTTCACATATAGTGCAAATAGTGTGTTACACAATTAACTCTCGCATTAGAAATGCACATTCAGAATGTACTCTCGCTTGACTGCCCACCACAGAAATCAATGAATCTCTTGCTAAGCTGTCTGTAAAGGTTAGAAGTCATACTAAATGAGCACTTCATGAAATCATAAGGTGGCACAGCATGCAGTTTCACACAGACAGTTGTTTGGTCTTTCAGAGCTAAAATCAAAGCACTGTCTCCTGCTCTACTCAGCAGCTGTCAAACTAGGCCAGGCAGCTGTCACTCAACACTAATCTATTGTGTTGGGATAAACTAGTCCCTCTGTTCCCTACAAAAATACACCTAGATTTAACCAAACAACACATTGATGTCGATACTCAGTGTCATTTTACTTGGGATTGTGGTATATTGCTCACAGCACATAGTACAGTATATATATATATATATATATATATATATATATATATATATATATACACACACTGTCTATAAATATTCTTTATATATGTATGTATTTACTATGTGGTGTGAGCAATACACAATTAACACATTATTAAACAGCTTTCTGGAATACTCGATTCAGAGCATTCCAGAGAGACTGTAGTAAAAATTGCGTTGGAGTTTTTCACCATTTAATGGTGAGCATAAATCTGTTGATGAATGGCTAGAAGCTCATAAAAACAAAACAAAAACATTGCTCTGAAGAACAAAGAACCTTAAAGAAACACAAAGTTGGGAGAGAACTTAAAATAGAGGAAGACATGTTACATTGTCAATGACTGAGTTAGTCCATGGCAACAATAACTATGATAAAATAATAATAATATTAATAATATCTAAATTAATCTTGTTGTTAATCTTGATATTGTTGCAATGTTCAATGTGTTGCTAGGCCAACTGTTGACAATTTTTTTATGTCATTTTTAAGGAGCCCCATTTTGTGTCAGGGTCCTGATCACCCTGCCTTGATTTATATTGCGCTAATGACAAGCTGACTGAACATTAGGTACATACATATGTATTATAAATGGCTGGCTGCCTGGCTGGCTGGATAAATCAACAGCACTGACCTAATCTTTGTAACAGCACCGGAAATGTAATTTTCTTTTATTGGAAAATGGTGTACTTGCAGAAATGCCACACAATATTTGTGCGGTGCACCTCTGTGTTTATTTGGGCTTCACGTTCCTTTCTGTTGTGGCTTGAGTTGGGTTAAATCAACTTGAAAGTAGGCCAAGGGCAATTTTCAGAACCCTCTAGTAAATCATTCACAGAAGCCAAACCAGCTTAAAACACTCCACTCACCAGTGACACAGAATAGCCTTTTGGGAAATGAAAGCATAACACCAGTCACCATATTTTCATACCAAACTGGCCTGATCAGGCGATAATTTATTTGCATCCTTGATAACCTCTGTACTTACTGGTCTTGAGTAAATGCTGTGATTTCACAGGAGAAGAAAAAATTATCTGGAATTTGGAAAAGATGCAGCCATCTGTTTCAGTTTTAATGTCTGCACATTATACAGATGAATAAAGCCAATTTTCGAGTGAAACAGGAGTTCTTGGGAATTTAAAAAAAAACCCATTGAGGCTTGTACAAAATACTTTCCCACAAGTCAAAATATAAATTAGACTATCAAATCAGTAATAACAAGATAGAATGTCATAGAATGTGGTGGTATTTAATCTAAACTTATCATCAATTAATTTCACATTTACAGCATGTTATCACTTGTTAGTGGTAAGTTCCAAATTACAAAATTAAAGAATATACCCACACTACAGGTCAGTGCTGGTCATGCAAGCCAAAGCATTTCCTAATAAGTTATGGAGAACCATAGGGAACAAAGTTGGTGTGGGAGAACTATAAACTTTTTGAAACTAACACCACCCAGTCGAAAGGTCAGTCAGATTAAGATCCAAGCAGAAAACCCGACAGGGGCATCAGTGACCTTTCTTTTAACTCCAAATGCCACTGAAATGCTGTGAAACAAACATACCCCCTCACACACTGATCGCACTGAGCAACCTTTCAGTAAGTTTGTAAGTTTATGACTTTGCTTTAGATTTTGTGGTTAAGCAGAGGAACTGTGTACAACCAATTGTGTACGCTCACAAGAAAAACAGTACATTAAATAGTGTTGTTGACATTATTGCTTCATTACTTTTGATAACATAATTATTCCATAATGAAAATAACAACTATGGGGCCCTTCACACAGGACACGTTTTCAGACTGATCTCACTGTAAATTTAGCAACAGTAGGTTGAAAGTTCTGCTGCTGAAATCGGTTTATGCTTACTGAAATTCAAATCACTGCCCCCAGTGGTTGAAGCTAAAAAGTGTTGTTGAACGTACTGTATGTGTGAGCTCCATTTTTCCAGGTAAATTGTCCACAGAGTAGTGCTAAAAGAGAGTTGTACTTTTTGTTGTACATGATGTTATACAGTCAGTAGGAATGCATATTTTATTAACTCTAGCCCCTAACCCAAACCCCAACCCTAAAGCTAACATTCAGTGGAGAAAAAAAAATGACATTTAAATCTGAAGAACTTTTTTGGTGTTAAAATACCTTCTCCTATCCCATCTTAATATGCAGAGACAACTTGAAGTAATCCTTTTATGTAAATTTTCTTGAAAACTGTAAACACTGTGGGCCCTATTTTAAGAGCGCTAGCATTAAGCGCAGTGCTATGCCATAAGCCATAAGTGTAAATCCATCAAGTTTTGGTATTTTCGTGTATACATGCATTAAGTCTAGGCGCAAGTAGATTTGGTGAAATCGCACGCGCAACGTGCAAATGGGCCGGATTAAGTGCAATTTAATTCTGAAGTTTTCTCTGGTTATTATTCCACCATCTGCATCCTCTCAAATAGTTAATTCCCTCAAGCACCAATGATATAGACCAAGACAGCACATTCATAAGAAGCTGGCAGTGTAAATGGACTGTATGCAATGATTTAGAAGAATAAATTACGTTATGCATTAACCCAGCAAACAGGGGACGTCTCCCGGACGTTGCGAACGTCCATTTAGGTCCGCATTTGGTCCGCTTTGTAACGTTCGCTGGCAGACGTTCCGTGGACGTCCGCATTTGGTCCGCTTTGTAACGTTCGCTGGCGGACGTTCCGTGGACGTCTGCATTTGGTCCGCTTTGTAACGTTTGCTGGCAGACGTTCCGAGGATGTCTGCATTTGGTCCGCTTTGTAACGTTCGCTGGCGGACGTTCCGTGGACGTCCGCATTTGGTCTGCTTTGTAACGTTCGCTGGCGGACGTTCCGAGGACATTCCAAACAAGTCCAATTTTCATCCGGGCCAGAGTTTGCGACTGTCCCTATATCGTCCCTCATCTGACATCACTTGCAAAATCCATTCGCCCATGTGTTCCCTTTTATCATCAGACCTGACACCTTGCAACTCAGACAAAGGAAAAAATAAACTAACCCAGCTAACAAAAAAAGGTCCTCAGAACGTCCCCAAAATGGCCTCTGTGAACGTCCCATAAACGTCCTGAATGGACGTCCTATGAATGTCCCCTTGAACGTCCTGAATGGACGTCCTATGAACGTCCCCTTGAACGTCCAGAGGACGGCAAGAGGACCCTATACATGGACGTTCGTGGGACATTCGTAGAGGTCATTTAGGGGACGTTCTGAGGACCTTTTTTGTTAGCTGGGAACTGCGTCCTTGATGATTGTCGGGCATATTTCTATGACAGTGACACGCTCCTTTCATACGCATGGAAAATGTGATTCTCGTCAGAATTTGGATGTAGGCTCCAAAATTACAGAGAATGTAAGTATTATTAATCCTTTTCATCTACTGACACACAAATCATGGCTAGTATTAACAGTGATTGCATCGGCACGCACTTCACTTCTACTGGTCGATTTTAATAAATTAAATTAATTTATTAAAACACGATAAAAATAAACCAAAAATATATCTAAAATTACACTTCAAACGAAACACAAATATAATCAAAATAACAAAGTGGTCAAAAAAATCATTGTCTACCAATTACAAACATTTTAGATTTTTAGACCTATAGATAGTTTAACACAAATCTCATACATTTTTGTTTCATATAAGATGGCTACTACAACTTGGATTGTCAGAGACATAATCTGATGTTCCACTATATTTTTATAGTTTGGAGATGAATTTATTTACCACCTGCTGGTGGAATCTCCAAACTGCAAATGCAGGAACTGAGTTGAAAAAAAATGTAAATGTCTTGGTGCAACAACCTATTTCTCAGGAAAATAGCAAACTGCGCTTTGCGCCACTTCATTAGCATACAATACACCCACAGTTTGTGCGCATACACCCACAATAGCACAAACACTTCCACCCATGCCCACTTGTGCTTTGTGTTGACAAGAAAATTGCGATTAGAATTAGTGCTCCCACGAAAATTGGATAAGATGTTGCGCATGGTCGTAGCTCGTTGCGCTGCGCTTCGCACGCTCACAAAATTAGAGCCCTGTCTCTCTGTGGTGCTATGAAAATTACTCTGTTTATTTTGAGTGACATGTCTCTTGAGGCACAACAATATTGACTCGACCAATGGCGTGAGTTGGAGGCAGGACTATCTGTTTGTTTGATCAAAGGCTGATAGGGGGCTTGTTCAGAAAGCTGTTTTAAAAACAATGTTTATTTTTGCAATCCATTTGGTGGTGTAACGGGGGCCAGCTGGTATGTGATAGCTGTGCGGTATGTGTAAACCTCACTCAAGAGGTGCACTATCGACCTACGCTAGAGGCTGTAGTCTTTAGCCAACTCGTTAGTGCGCCGCTTCCCATGCCTTTGTGGTAAATCACAGCTTCTGATAAAACATGGACACTTTCACCTTTTACTGAAAGCATGAGTGCTGAGTGGATCACTCCAAATTGTTTAGCATCAGCCGATTCCCCCAAGGGCTGTGATTCAGTCCCCTATTATTTCCAGGCCAGTAGCTACTGGGTAAGTGAGTTTTTCTCCCTGCTGTCTTTGAGAACAGCTGTACAACTGATTCAAATGCACATCTTCTGTGTCTTGTGTAAGATTTTATACGTGTTAAGATCAGAGACATACAGCGTGAATACAGTTGATAAATCAACATCTACATTTGGAAATATCGGTTAGTTTACTTAAACTTTCTAAAATTTTTCCTGTCTCTGCCAAGTCCTTTTTAAACACCTAGTCTGACATGCAAGGTGAGTATTTTATATTATAGTATCATTAATGAAAAGGCATACAGTACATCACTTTTACTATTGCTTACACTTCGGAGGGGATTTCAACAAACTTAGGTTCATAACTCATCCCACACCGTTTGGGCTACTGACATGAATACCTGAAATTGTGCAGATTACTGATGAGGTGTGTCATTTCTTTTTTTACAACATCAGACATCAGACAAAAAAAAAAAAGAAAAAAAAAAGCTT
This sequence comes from Myxocyprinus asiaticus, assembly GCF_019703515.2. Classification (NCBI taxonomy): domain Eukaryota; kingdom Metazoa; phylum Chordata; class Actinopteri; order Cypriniformes; family Catostomidae; genus Myxocyprinus; species Myxocyprinus asiaticus. The sequence goes on along the minus strand of NC_059382.1, from coordinate 21,859,401 downwards.
GGAACAGTAAGCAATCAGCTAGCAATGCCCTAGCAACCATCTTTAGCATCATAGCAGTGACTTTTACACATGCAAGCACCACAAAAAAAAATGTAGTTCTACTTTCACACCCTTTCATAGTGAGACATATTTTTGCATGATGAACTACATACTGCCCATTATTATAATACTGCACTTACTGATGTTAAGTGCTGTAGATAATCTCTGATGGAGCACTGTGCGGTCACTTCAGCAGCTCTCACATTAGCTCTGTCCAATCAGAGTAAAATGTCAAATCCTTTGTGCATCATCTGTCCTCAGGACTCCATACACTGTGATGTAACAATACGCTGTTCCACATTACAGGCAAAAGTGCCTGTGAAATGGGCTGACATGGGTCAGCCTTACTAATTATGTTATGTGCCTTTGCTGACCTTCCTAACATTTACTTAAAAAATACATCACAAGGGGGCCTGGGTAGCTCAGTGGTAAAAGACACTGGCTACCACCCCTGGAGTTCGCTAGTTTGCTAGTTCGAATCCCAGGGCGTGCTGAGTGACTCCAGCCAGGTTTCCTAAGCAACAGTTGCTGGGGAGGGTTGAGTCACATGGGGTAACCTCCTCGTGGTCGCTATAATGTGGTTCGTTCTTGGTGGGGCGCATGGTGAGTTGAGCATGGATGCCGTGGTGGATGGCATGAAGCCTCCACACGCGCTGTCTCCGTGGCAACATGCTCAACAAGCCACGTGATAAGATGTGCAGGTTGATGGTCTCAGAAGCAGAGGCAACTGAGATTCGTCCTCCGCCACCCGGATTGAGGCGAATCACTACATGACCACGAGGACTTAAAAGCACATTGGGAATTTGGCATTCCAAAAAAAAATTCCATCACAAGAAACATTTTCTTTTAATAAAAAATTCATTTGTGTAAGCCTTTGGTCATTGGTGACCTACTTGGTGGCCATATTAAAAACAAAAACTCATATTTGAAATGTAACATTGTTTGTAAACTTTCTAACCTAGACCTCTATTGCCCTTTTGATGCTTAAACAAGCACTCATCAACACTCAAAACATTCATCCAGGGGCATCCATTTTTTGTTCTTCATTGCCACGTGACTTGAACTAGCACACAAACGTTTCAGACACTTTAGCAGATTTGTGTTTTATGAAGTGGTGAAAAATAAAAACAATATCTTACCACCCAAACATCAAGAATGCCATTTTTTGCATTTAAGTGGGAAAATTTGTGTCATTTAAGGACATTATTCACAGAAGCATCACCTTTCATTTTTGACTGGAATGACAACGAGGCTGTGAGGGATAGACTTAGTCTCTTCAATAGGTTGTACAGATGTTTAAAGTGTTTTGGATCGTTTACTGACAAAACATTGAAAAAAAAAAAAAAAACAATCCAAGAAATTTTAGTTGAGAGAAAACTTGAAAGCTTTATACAGAGGTTACCACTGAAAAGACTGTAATTCTATCTCTCAGCCTCATTTTCATTCAAATATGGCGCTACTGAGAATCAGGTCTATTGTTGAATAACACAATTGCTCTGTTCCAAAACCTAGTGGGCTGCCTATGGAGGCAGCTGGTTAAGGCATCGTAGGCATGCTCCCGACATGAAGGCTGTTTCAGGCATAAATAACTTAATTATGCCGCCTCCTAAAATACATAGTTTTAGCCAAATTATAAGGCAGCATCGCATGAATAATTTACGAAGAGGCAATCCAATAATGCATTACGATGAGGGTTGTGTCTAGAAGGGAACCATATTTCTAGAAAAGTTATGCGAGAGTCATTTTTTATGTTAACATTTTAGAGTTAGGGTTAGGGTTAAGTTCAGGGGTAGGGGTAGATGTAGTGTTTCTGTGAGACCCAACACAGTGCATGAATACTGCATGTGACTCTCGCAAGACTTTTCCCAGTCCAACAGTTCCCTTCTAGACTTACGACGAGCTCAGTGAAAAAATAAATCCAAGATGGCGAACAAAGCGAGAGAAATGTTGATTAAAAATTGACTTATATTTCATAAAAAAATGTAAAGTATGAATGATTAAATTTAAAAAAATATTTTACCCAATATTTGTGTGCTGTGTATTTTTATGCTTATTAGAGTATCACACCGTTATCTTAGCAACATGCTAATGTCAAACTTTTTTTAATTAATTGTGAGTCGAGTCTACTGTACGTTTCGCATGAGGCTGCCTTGGAAGATTATTGAGCAATAAGCAGAGAGGCAACTCAAGCAGAGCTAATAACTTACAGCTAATTCTGTAAACTATTACTATTTTTCATGATTACTAATCGGATAAGTCACATCTGTAACACAAAGTTTCATGACTTGAGGTTTGTATCATGTATGAAGTCAGGCATGGAATTAAAGATGCACTCACCCCTGGACCACATACAGACGTTCAGCAGACCACCAAGGGGCTATAATCTGGGCTTTTGATTCAGCTTTGATACAGTTGTGGCCTAATGGCAGAGGACTAATGGCCATGTTTAATGGGGCTTGTGATGTCCTGTTTGTGGACCAATAGATAGCGATTAGTTGTTTTGTGGGATGGGGTGGAGGACAGTTGCAAGAGGGCTTTCTTTGTGTGATACAGTGACATATGGGGTCTTCACTTCCACAGCCCCATCCCCCTTACCCATAAGAAACACCCCATGAGACAATTATACCAATCAATCCATCCCAGGACCAGTAGTGTTAAAAGCAGACCGTTGTCCTGCTACCGGAAGGAAATGAAGATCATGTCATAAAGATTCAAATAGATTATTGTGTGTGATATTCTGCCATAATATGAGTGTGTCCAGTGACTACAGAAGAAACATTTCAGTGTTGTTTGTTATTTATGAGGATCTTCTAATGTCTGCTTCACCTTATAATGTGCAGATGCAGAACCACACTGAGATGTGTAACACTGTCCTCCACTCATTGGATAGAATCAGCCTGATTATTGCCAGTCTTGAGGTCTGTGTCATTCAATCAGTAAGTTCACATGCATACTAATACACTGATAACTACCAATAATCATTGTATTCCAAAAAATCAGACAATGCAAGAGAACCGTGTTGACACCTGAAATCATCTGATTATTCTCTGCTTTTGACATTCAACATAACATGCACACAACACTTGCGCACATTGAATAAGTTGGTAAGGACGCCGGTAAATGTGTTTACATGCAACACAAAATCAGGGTATTGGTAAAAATCTACCTGTGTTGATCGGTTTATGTTTGAACCATTTATGACCTTTCCCTGATAAAGGAGATGATAGAAAAACAAACCCTTCATGTAAATGTTATTAGACCATCACTTTCAGATGGTTTTGGAAAAGGGCATTAACTGCAAGTTTGCCGAACAATGACATTCAAATGGAATGGAATTACTTGAATTCACTGAATATCAAAAGCTTTTTTAAAGGCTTCTACACTCTGCATTACAAGCCAATCAAGTGCTAGTGTGCAGAATCACAGAGCAGTAGGGGAATATTTCTCATCCTCCAACATCACAAAAAGATAACTAATTTCATCACCTTATATGAAAATTTCAGTCAAACCAGATAACTGGTTTCAGAAAACTCTTCGGTTTTTATTTTAAGGTGCGCCAAGCCATACATTGATTACATAATTTCAGAACTGTGTTTATCATGGCAACATGCTATGCAGACTCATGTGCATTCCAGTGTCAGAGCCCAAGCACTTTTTTCCCTTACATTCACTATCACAAAGCCCAGTCAAGCCCATTGACTGTCAGTATTATTCAGGCGCCTGTTGGCATCCCTAAGGTCCAGAAAGCTCTCCATGTAAGGCAAGCAGGCGCACCAACAAACCACATCTTTAAGTCTTTAAAATCAGCTGCCTGATCTTTCCCATGTTGCTCATGGGACCTGTTCCCTCCAGTTAACAGAATTGGGCCCTAAAATATTCCATGGAATGCAAAATAATTGTGTATCATTTGTCAGCATTTCTGCATATCAGACATGTTTTTACTTGACCACATCTTGTTTTTTTAAGCCTCCCAGGAGAACAGAGAAAGCAGCTTGAGCAAGAAGTTATATCAGCTGTGTTATTTTAACAGCTAAATCATACTTCAAAGTTTCTGACAAAGTGTGAGGTAAAAATCTTCAGCATATATATCTGTAGTGTTAACCAAAGCCTTGCAGATTAGAATGTTTGATAATACTGAGTATTAAGTAATTTATTAATGGCTCTTTATGCAAACATTTTGGAATATGTGCTTGCATCAACATAATTTACACACACACAAAAAAAAATGTTCGCCAAATTATACCAATAGCTTTTTTTTTTTTTTTTACTATGGAAACATAAAAATTATAATTTAGCCCTGCTAAAGTTTCAGCTTTTGAAGCAGAACCCCCTTGTATCCTCTGTGAGTCTGGCCTACAGCATGAAAGGTTTACGCCCTTCAAGAATAAAGGTGGGGTGGGGGCCTGGGTAGCTCAGCGAGTATTGACACTAACAACCACCTCTGGAGTCACGAGCTCGAATCCAGGTCATGCTGAGTGACTCCAGCCAGGTCTCCTAAGCAACCAAATTGGCCCAGTTGCTAGGGAGAGTAGAATCACATAGGGTAACCTCCTTGTGGTCACGATTAAGTGGTTCTCACTCTCAATGGGGCGCAATCAAAAAATATTTTGAAACTTACTTGTGCAATAAAATTAGGGGTTAATTTGGGCTGGTATGGTCCGGAATGGTGTTCTGGCAGCTTAGATTCCAAAAAGAAGAAAAAAATGCTTGTTTGTCAATCCATCCCATTTATTGTATTCTCCAATGCAGTTTTTGTTTGATCCCCTTGACACATTCCGTCTCTATTTAGCGACTGTACTTGTTCAAAAATATTTCAAGCTCATTATGCTTTGCTCTAATCAGTTGCGGATGCTGGTAGAGGCAGCATATTCGAGAGCGGCACCAGACTGTGCACCCCCGCATAGACGCGTTCCGCTTCTGTTCCGCACCGTGGTCTGATCTCTGATTCATAGAAATCATGTAATATGGAATCAACTGCTCACCCGTTTCTTAGATCCACTGATATGCAGTAGCGATTTGCTTAGTTTTGTTAAAAAGCTGAATACCCGAAGGGGTTTTGAATCAGAATCAAATAACATCCAAAGTGATCAAAATATCATAGGCCTACAACTTGAGAACAAAAGACCACTCGACCAACACACTGTAAAAGGTTTAACTGTTATTTGTATATTGATGTGTACTACATTTTTGTTGATTCAGGATTTATTTTTCTTTTGTGTTTTTTCTTTTTTTTATTTTTTTTTTAGCAAATATACAGTGGGACATGAGAGTAGTGGTCATTTTAAAAGTGTGTTTGACAGACACAGCTGTCAGTAGGTGTCACAGTGCAGTATTAATATATTACATTATATATTAATATATGATATAAGTATTATATTAATATATAAGTATTATATACTTATATTTCTAGTATTTTAAAGATTCAAGTATTGCAAATTAATTGCAAAAAAAATAAAAAACGTATCATTCATCAAATGTTCATCTTGTGGAGCACTTGCTTCTGTTTCACACATGACAATAAAAGCTGAGCACAAGCTGGTCCTGAATAAATTATTTAATCAATTACAATAACGACATTTGTACTCTGTGCTTGTACATTGCGGTGTTTAAATTTATCCAAGCCGCTTGAGTGTTTTGACTACGTTCACCAAAATTCCATACAGATCCAATTAATGATTCAGTGACCATTTCTGGTGATTTCAAAAGGTGGTGACAAATGAGATTCTTGTGTGAAATGAGTTAGTCACTGAATCAACGATCAAAAGAAAATTGTAATCCTTCAAAATATGTATGTCTACAGACCTACAAAGAGACTTTAGTAGAGGTTTTAAGCATTATAAGAACAAAGCAAATCTATAATTTATATAGTTTGTGAGCTGCTCAGCATGACTTTTATCAAAAGACAATAATAACAGTCTTATAATAAGAGTTTCAATAATGTCCGTACGTTTTCATTCGTCCTCCGCCACCGGGACTGAGGCAAATCACTACGCGACAATGAGGACTTAAAAGCACACTGGGAATTGGGCATTCCAAATTGGGAGAAAAAAAAAAAAAAAGGATTGTCCTTTGTTTTTTTTTCTGCAGTGCATTTCACGTAATGCTGCAAATCACGAACGATATGCCGATAAATAACTCTCATTTGTGTGTTCATCATCTCTAGATTATTCATTTAGATCAACATCAATGCGATAAAAAACATGGATAAATGAGCATTGTTGAAAGCAACTTTGTAGAAATGAACGGAGCCGTGTTGATTAGACTGTCTGACTGACGGCCTATTACGTAAAGGTTTTTTCGGCTCATGAAACTCACCTGTGATTGGCTGGATTGTTGCTCAATCAGCCCAAAGTAACAAAATACAAAGAATACTTATACAAATCCACCATTTGGACTCAGTATGGGTTTAGCTTGAAAAAGTGTGGGGGACAAAATCACCTCTTTAAAGAGTGCAGGGGACGTGTCCGCCACGTCCCCCTTGGCTGCTATGCCCTTGCAATGGGATTCACTATAGTGAAAATGCTTCTTCAAAAGGCAGTGAAGAATTTTAAACTCTTATAATTTAATGCAAATGTTTTCATTACAATTATATTATCAGAATATCAATTTGAGTAAAAGGTAGTCATGCAGAAGGTGTTTGTTTCTCCTGTTTAGAACAATGTGCATTTACTTTTATATTGTAACATTACAAATAAATTTTGCCGGTTTTATTAGATGACTCCCAACAGGCAAGAAGGTAACTTGTCCCAGCTGTCATCAGATTTTTATAAAATACATGTGATATCATTCTTAATTTTTTTTGGTCATCTACTAAACCAGATTTTCTGTGTAAATTATCTATTTTCACAATTAAGTTGAATAAAGGCATACATTAATAATGATAAGACAAATCATTAAAACAGATTCCCACTCAAATCGGTTAATCTGAAAGAAAAACTTCTATGAATTACACACCAAACAGGCCTATTAATAAATCCATATTTAGACACCCATGTATTTATTCAAATTTTATTATTAATAGTATTATTATTTTTAACCCCTGAATAAAATGATTCATAAAATGGCAAAATAAATCACATTTTACTAAGCTTTAACCCCCCCCCCCAAATAATTTACACTCCATTTTGGATCCATATTAAGTGACACCTGCTTAATATTTGAGGCACATAGCTTTAATAGGTGCACGTGGATATGGTGATTTTAAAACTACGCCCCAATTTGACAAAAGACTTGCACTATTAGACAGCCTATTATTGAATCTTACCAATGAATCATTAGTACACCAATTCCACATGAGCACATTTTTCAGTAACGTTTTTTGTTGCTGGAAGGTCTTATTGGTTATTGTCATTAAATAATCACAGAATGAATTAAATGTATTCAATCAATTCCTATTTTTTTCTTCTTTATATCTGCGTAATTTCAATCGTTGCTACAAGGTGACTCACCCTTCCCAAATACATCTCATCAAGTCCGGTATCTATCCACTTTTCCACATCTAAGCGCCTCTGGAGTTCCTTTCTGTTATATTTTACGGTGACACGCGCTTGTCTCTTCTGCACGCTCAGTCCAGCTTCCCTGCCGGCACCTCGGTTCGGTGAGTGGACTTTATTGTTATAACGTCTCCCCACTCGATTCGCAGCCATCTCCAGACTGACTGTCGGATGGACACTTGCATACAAATAATTGATCAAGAGTCTGGCAGAGTAGGTGCGCTCCTCTGGCACGAGGGAGCGCGGACACATCCAGAGTGCAATAAAATGCGCTCTGCCGCAAGGTCCTAGTGCTGCGATGTTGCTGACTTGCTTTATTCAACTATAGGCCTATCCCAATATACAATAAATAAATAAATACATATAGAATAATAATTATAATAATAATGATATAAATAATACAACTATTTGCAATATCAAATCAAATTACATGATGAATATAAATATTATAATAAAAACAGAATAACAATGCTTATAATAATTAAAGGGATAGTTCACCTAAAAATGAACATTCTCTCATCATATATTGCCATTCCAGATGTGTATGACTTTCTTTTTTCTGCTGAACACAAATAAAGATTTTTAGAAGAATATATCAGCTCTGTTGATCCATTCAATGCAAGTTAATTGTGACCAGAACTTTTAAGTTCCAAAAAGCATATAAAGGCAGTATAAAAGTAATCCACACAACTCTAGCGAATACATCTGTGACTTCAGAGGTATTAATAGGTACGGGTGAGAAACAGATCAATTCTTTAGGCATTTTTTAAAAAAACTATAAATCTCCACTTACATGTTCTTCTTTTGTTTTTTTGTGATTCACATTCTTCATGTATATCGCCACCTACTAGGCAGGGAGGAGAATTTATAGTAAAAAAGGACTTAAATAGTAATCTGTTTTTCACCCACACCTATCATATAGCTTCTGAAGATATGGGTTTATATGGAGTTGTATGGATTACTTTTATGATGCCTTTATGTGCTTTTTGGAGCTTCAAAGTTCTGGCCACCATTCACTTGCATTGAATGGATCAACAGAGTTTATATATTCTTCTAAAAATATTAATTTGTGTTCTGCAGAAGAAAGAAAGTCATAAACATCTGGGATGGCATGAGGGTAAATGATGCTAGAATTTTCATTTTTGGGTGAACTATCCCTTTAATTTTAAAATGGCTAGCAAAAACTAAAATAGGCATGTAGACCTAATAAAAATCACAAATACAAAATCCAGGATGGAAAAAAAAAATTGTACAAAAACATGTTTGATCTTAATGAAAAAGTGGAACTGAAATAAATTACAAGCCTAGTTATTCATCTTATAGTCTAAAATCTATGTAGTGTGACTTATTTATGTGGTGTGATATTCAAAATATTGTCTCACTTTTCCATGAGACTTTATAATATAAAATATAATTCTAAATATTATTGACCATGAACCCGGAAGAATACAAGTCTGCACATAACTTTTTTTTTCTTTCTTTTTTTTTTTTTACCGCATTATGTTCCGAGATGTTATCTGTTCTTCCTGGATTAATAATTTATGAAACTTCACCACATCACACCATCTATTACCCAATTATTTCAAGGATAAAGAATGCTTGTCACTGCTCTAATGGATTTTATCATGTCAAATAATGTGTAGATTTAAAAAAGGAAAAATCCTGTTTATTTTAACTCATTTGTCCATTTTGTTCTAAGGTGGAGAAAGAAAAAATATCTCCAACAAATTAACATATTTTGACAATCAGCTCTCAATTCTGAAGATATAGCCTACTTGTTTGATATCAAGACAACTAATCATTTTGTTTGCAGTGTACAATAAGGCAATTTTTTTTTTTTTTTAAAGATATTGGTATATATGTGTGCATTCGTACATGCATATCCAGCACCCAAAATACATAATAATTTAAGAAAAAAGTTAATAAATGCTAGCTGACTAATTAATGAGTCCTAGGAAAAAACAGCCTACAAAACTGAATAAATATATAAATAAATAAATTATATATATATATATATATATATATATATATATATATATATATATATATATATATATAAAATATATACATTTTAATTATGTGTGTGTGTGTGTGTGTGTGTGTGTGTGTGTGTGTGTGTGTATATATATAAACTCAGCAAAAAAAGAAACGTCCTTTTTCAGGACACTGTATTTTAAAGATAATTTTGTACGTCCGAATAACTTTACAGATCTTTATTGTAAAGGGTTTAAACAATGTTTTCCATGCTTGTTCAATGAACCATAAACAATTAATGAACATGCACCTGTGGAACTGTCGTTAAGACACTAACAGCTTACAGACGGTAGGCAATTAAGGTCACAGTTATAATAACTTAGGACACTAAGTATACCTTTCTACTGACTCTGAAAAACACAAAAAGAAAGATGCCCAGGGTCTCAGCTCATCTGCGTGAACGTGCCTTAGGCATGCTGCATGGAGGCATGAGGACTGCAGATGTGGCCAGGGCAATAAATTGCAATGTCCGTACTGTGAGACGCCTAAGACAGCGCTACAGGGAGACAGGAAGGACAGCTGACCACGTCCTCGCAGTGGCAGACCACGTGTAACAACACCTGCACAGGATCAGTACATCCGAATATCACACCTGTGGGACAGGTACAGGATGGCAATAACAACTGCCCGAGTTACACCAGGAATGCACAATCCCTCCATCAGTGCTCAGACTGTCTACAATAGGCTGAGAGAGGCTGGACTGAGGGCTTGTAGGCCTGTTGTAAGGCAGGTCCTTACCAGACATCACCGGCAACAATGTCGCCTATGGGCACAAACCCACCTTCACTGGACCAGGCAGGACTGGTAAAAAGTGCTCTTCACTGACGAGTCACGGTTTTGTCTCACCAGGAGTGATGGTCGGACTTGCATTTATCGTCGAAGGAATGAGCGTTACACCGAGGTCTGTACTCTGAAGCGGGATCAATTTGGAGGTGGGGGGTCCATCATGGTCTGGGGCGGTGTGTCACCGCATCATCGGACTGAGCGTGTTGTCATTGCAGGTAATCTCAATGCTGTGCATTACAGGGAAGACATCCTCCTACCTCACGTGGTACCCTTCTTGCATGCTCATCCTGATATGACCCTCCAGCATGACAATGCCACCAGCCATACTGCTCGTTCTGTGTGTAATTTCCTGCAAGACAGGAATGTCAGTGTTCTGCCATGGCCAGCGATGAGCCCGGATCTTAATCCCATAGAGCACGTCTGGGACCTGTTGGATCGGAGGGTGAGGGCTAGGGCCATTTCCCCCAGAAATGTCCGGGAACTTGCAAGTGCCTTGGTGGAAGAGTGGGGTAACATCTCACAGCAAGAACTGGTAAATCTGGTGCAGTCCATGTGGAGGAGATGCACTACAGTACTAAATGCAGCTGGTGGCCACACCAGATACTGACTGTTACTTTTGATTTTGACCCCCCCTTTGTTCAGGGACACATTGTTCCATTTCTGTTAGTCTCATGTCTGTGAAACTTGTTCAGTTTATGTCTTAGTTGTTGAAACTTTGTTCATACAAATATTTACACGTGTTAAGTTTGCTGAAAATAAAACCAGCTGAAAGTGAGAGGACTTTTTTTTTGCTGAGTTTATATATACTGTATCTCACAATTATATATGTGTGTGTATATATATATAATTCTCACAAAACTTGCCTATATAATTCACTGTGGGTGAATCCTGTCAGATTTATTACAAATATTGATAAAACTGGGATTCACACCGATAAATTGAGACTACAGGATGGTTTGTGTACTCCAGGTCAGGTGGCCTGTGTGTAACTTGTGTGGGACGGTATGAGGATCTTGTGAAAGGCAAACAATGACGTCACTTAGGAGGAAGTTCTGTGTTCCATTATTTCCCAGGGAATAGAAGACGCGCACCTGCTGCGTCCGTAGGCTATACACTAACTATTTGCATTTAGAATCGGGTACTGTTTAATAGGAAGGTGTGGTCACTATTCTGCTGTTCTAACTTTAGTTGTGTAGCAGACCGTCGTCTATAACCGAGGACAGTTCAGACCATTCAAGGACGGTACGTGGTAGGAAGAATGGCTCAGGTGTGGTTTACAGCCTCCTTTGTTGGGGTTCTCTGTAGCCTCTCGGCTCTAAAAGCGTGCACATGGGACTCAAACACGGAGCTGGAGCAAGGCCTGGACCCTAGATCATTTGATGACGGCGCTGGTTACCTGGCTCACCTGCCGAACATCTCAGACGCAGAAGAGTGCCAACAAGCTTGTTGTGACAAAGACGAATGTCAGCTCGCTCTCATCGGGACTCCAGCAGACGGAAAGCCAGAGTGCATGCTGGTCAGCTGTATGAAAGACGGCAAAGATGTGTGTGTTTTGATGCCAAGCACACAGTTCAAGGTGTACCGCAAAACCCAGGTTATTTCTGCTGACGAGGAGCGCCAAAACGAGGCTGATGTTAACGCTGTAAACACGACAGGTAACCGTGAGAAACATTTGCTTTTGAAACCATAGTTTACGCTGAATTACCAAAGTTACTACAATTCTAGTTACTGCCCTAAATCATAATGATACATTTAAATGGAATCAACTTCAAACTATATGTAAAAAATAAATAAATAAAATAAAGTAGCCTAATCTTTGTGTTATGAAATATTTATGTATATTGTAGTTTATGTGATTACTATGGTATTTTGGCCATATGCAAACTACATAAGCCTACATTTAATCGATTTTATAGCCTACATAGGCTACTAAGGGGCCGTTCAGAACGAACATGTTCTTGCGCTTATAAAAGGCTATACGCAAAGAACAGAACGCAGGTGTCTCGAATGGCCCTTTTTAAGTTTAAGCCTGCTGCGTTCTTTTTAACCTGACACGGTGTCTAAAAAACGCGGCGATTCTGCATGATACGCTGAGAGACGCGACGCGACGCAACGGTGAAAGACGTCGGTCTAGACTCCAGCGCATATTTACATTCAAAATCAATTAAAAACAGCGCAAAATACGCGTTCGGTGAGAACGACGCCCTTAATATGTCAAAAATAGTAATACAGAGGTGGGAATATAAGAGTTAACGTAGAAACGGAAAAGTTTATCTGTGATCATGTTCATATTTAAGATTAGTTTAAAATAAAATTTAAATAGAATCATCATGACAGAGGTAAACAGAGAAAAAAAAATGCTGTATAGAAACCCTTCCCTTTTAACAGTGCTGCATTGTTTTCCCCTGACCTGACCAACATGTACTCCAGGTTTTACAACCCAGTACTGTAAACAAAGCATCTTTTATTGCGGAAGGGAGCACAGTCACTTATTTCCATACCTGCATGACATGTCCATATGGTGTCTCAGTATGGTATAATAAGTGCAAACATCTTCACCATAGATTTTTATTAGAGGTCTTCAGTTATATCATGACATAATGCACACTTTTTGTCAATTTGAAATGCAGAAATCAATAGAAATCTGGGTACACAGCTATTCATTTCCTTTTCAAAATCAGTTTTACCCTGTAATTACCAAAGTTAGGGGAGTCAGTAGATAAAGCTATATCAAGACAATCCAATATCCATTTTCTTCTGTTATTAGATCTCTGCCTTCTGCCAAGTGTGGTGGGAAATTGCCGCGCTGCTCTCCCACGATTCTATTATGATGCCACCAACCAGACCTGCAAGCAGTTCATCTATGGCGGCTGTGGGGGCAACAATAATAACTTTGAGACCCAGAAGGCATGTGAGACATCCTGTAATGGGGTGACAGGTAAACATCATTGTTCAATGAAACAATTATGAATAGCCAACAGTGTGTTGAAAACATTAATTTGTCCTTAACATGTGAAGCTTTTTTATGTAAAAGATTAATTGCCCCAAATCCTATTAGTGTCATGATGGATATACAATAGGCAACATATGCAACTCAAAATCGCTTACTGAATGAATTCTTTCATAATCTGTTTGAGAAATAATCTGTTAGATGCCTAAAACATTCATTTATTTTCTGCTACCTCTTAATTTGGACTTCCTGAGTCTGATAAAGCCTGGAGCTAAATTTTACATAATGTCCTTGACATGGAATCGTTTGGAATATACCATTGTTTAGTTAACTCTGCTGAGATGTCTGTATATCTAGTTGATCAGCTCATACATAGTGATAAAAAGTGGTTTTGATGACAGAGAAGAGGAAACGTCTTTAATGTGGTGTTTTAAGCGACTCCAGCCAGGTCTCCTAAGCAACCAAATTGGCCTGGTTGCTAGGGAGGGTAGAGTCACATGGGGTAACATCCTCGTGGTCGCAATAATATGTGGTTCTAGCTCTCGGTGGGGGTGTGATTACTCACCTCAATCTGGGTGGCGGAGGACAAGTCTCAGATGCCTCCACTTCTGAGACTGTCAATCCGCACATCTTATCACTCGGCTTGTTGAGCGCTTTACCACGGAAACATAGCGCGTGTGGAGACTTCACGCTACTCTCCACAGCATCCACGCACAACTCACCACATGCCCCATTGAGAGCGAGAACCACTAATCGTGACCACGAGGAGGTTACCCCATGTGACTCTACCCTCCCTAGCAACCGGGCCAATTTGGTTGCTTAGGAGACCTGGCTGGAGTCACTCAGCACACCCTGGATTCGAACTCGTGACTCCAGGGGTGGTAGTCAGCGTAAATACTTGCTTAGCTACCCATGCCCCACAAGATTGCATTTGTGTATAAAGTCAAGAGAAAAGCAATGTGTTCTTGATGACTTTTAATAATACCTTCTGAATGCAACAAACAGTGTATGAATAATGTTATGAGTGATGTAGCTTTTATTATATGTAAGAAAAAACATGAAAAACAGGAACACTGCCTCCTTAATAAGAAAACAGAATGTTAAAATGTAAAACTCAGCATTTTTAACCAAATCAAGTGAGTCCTCTGTCTGTTACAGAAAATGGTTTATTTTCTCATCAAGCAAATACAGTTAGAACAGATGCACTGAATTATTTCTTGATTAACATTAAACAATCTGACAGGGGGGTCACGTGATGCCATGCAAGGAGCAGACGTGTGAGCGACGAGCTCTGCGCACTTTGCTGAATTTTCGATTATTTTCATGTTATAATCTGGTGGATTTTGAAATACCCAGTTACACATTTGTCCTTTGTTGCAAAACATGGCAAAGAAGTCAAAATCCTCGAGCTCTGGAGATATTAAAAGACACTTATGTGTTCAGGATGAAAGCCCCGACAGGCCTACAGACCGGGGACTCGATTTAGATGGCGCGGCGGGAGAGGAGATCCAGCGTCAGTTGTCCAACATGTCGGTGATGTTGACGAAGATTCTTGCTAACTTGGAGGATCTCGCTGTAATACGTCGATCAATTACGGCGATGGAAATAAAATTCTCTGAGTTAGGTACAAGAGTGACTGATGTTGAAAAACGAATCGATTTTCTGGAAGCTTCAGAGAGGGAATTAACCGCTAATCCGACCACGACCAAAGTTGATTTGGAACATCTCCTTGAAAAGCTTGAATATCTTGAGAATAGAAGCCAAAGGAATAACGTTCGAATTGTTGGAATTCCTGAGCATGAGGAGGGCAGAGATATGGTGAAATTCCTAGACGAGTTTTTCCCGAGTCTGCTCGACATAACAGGCTACAAGCTGGAAATCGAGCGAGCTCATAGAGTACCAGCTCACAGATCTGCTGAGGGAGATAGGCCCAGATCGATTCTGGCCAGATTTCTGAGATCATCCGATAAAGATCTTGTGTTGCGCCAGGCGAGGAGCAAAGGGAAGCTTTCGTGGAAGAACCATAATATTTTCTTGTTCCCGGACTTTGCGAGTTCGACGAGAGAGACGCGATCGGTTCAAGGAATGTAAGAAACTCTTACATCAGAAAAAGATCTCGTTTGCTCTGATGTTTCCTGCCAAACTGAGAATTGAAACGAAGGTCGGTCGCAAAGTATTTACATATCCAAAACAGGCAATATCTTTTATAGAATCAATGTTTGAGTAAACTATTGGATGTTTCTCATGTGAGTGGGCCTGACTCGCTGTACTTACTCTTGAGGAAGCTGGGCGACATTTTGGGGTTTTTGCGTTGGCTCCGCCTAGCGGCTGGAGCTTGTTTTGTTATTAACACTTTTCCTTAAAGAAACTTTTGCATTGATGAAAGATTACTTTTTCATTGAAGTTCCCGGACAGTTTGAGAGTGGACACTACGGATGACCGCAAAATATCTACATGCTCACACAAAGGATGTCTTTTATAAAGTTGATGGATTGTGTAAGTCATGGTATATATGTTTATGCGGCCTCCGAGTGAATTGACTCGACCATCCAGGGAACCGGGATGCCGGTTTTGTTTCTTTTTGTATTGGTTCTGCCTAGCGGCTGGAGCTTGTTCTATTGAATAACACTCCTTTGGAACAGCTGTGGATTAATCTGTTCGTTCTTCGTGCTTATTCCTCTTGCTGGCTGGAGTTTGTTTTGTTGAGTTTTTTTTTTTACGAGACATTGGAATGATTACGTCATCCGCTGAACTCATAACAGCCGGCTCACTGAACATTCGTTTGTCTGTCCGAGGAATCTGAACTGTTTTATATCAGCTGGAATTTGTTTTGTGGATGATCACACCTTTGAGACAGTTCTGAGAATGAATCTACACATTCTTTGTGTTCATTCTTCCTATTTGCTGGGTTTATTTTACAAAGTATTTTCTGTTATGTAATTTGTGAGGCAAAATTGAGCAATCCGATGGCAAAGTTGTCGTGGAGGCTCGTGGGCGTTCATGAACCTTTTGAGTTTAAAGGGACTGTCGCTGGTTGGCGCTTTTGTGTGCGGGGTTAATGTGCACGTTTTTCTTTTTTGTTTGGGGGTTGATTGCTTCACTAATGGGGAATGTGGTCTGTATAATTTTGTTTTTCACACACAATTTTTTTTTAAAATTATATCAATATGTCAAATGTTAATATGAGTGTACTATCTCTCTCCACATGGAATGTAAATGGGTTGGGGCACCCCATAAAAAGAAGAAAGGTTAGTTCTTTTCTTAAGCGTAAGAAATATGAAATAGTGTTTCTTCAAGAAACACATCTCTGCCTGCAGGAAGCTGAAAAATTTGGGAAGATATGGGGTGGACATGTTTTCTTTAGTGCTGGCTCAAGTAAGAGCAAGGGAGTCATTATATTGATTAATAAACATCTACTATACAAATGTCTCAAACAGACTAAAGATAAATTAAGAAGAGTAATTATTGTGTTTGTTGAAATTCAAGGGCAAAGGTTGATTTTGGCTAATATTTACGCACCTAACGCTGATGATTAAGGCTTTTTTTATAGATCTTGAAGGGATGTTGCAAGCTGCTGGCACCACTCATGATATAATATTGGGAGGAGACTTTAATTTTTGATGGACTCAGTCCTTGATCATAGTGAAGCAAAAGTGTGTAAACCCCCTAGAGCAACATTGATGCTTCACAGGATGTGTAAAAATCTTGGTTTTATGGATATTTGGAGACTTTTGAACCCATATGGTAGGGACTATAAATTTTTTTCATCAGTCCATAAGATTTATTCTAGAATAGAATTTTTTTTTTATATCCAAATCCCTCATTTCATCTGTTGTTGATTGCTCAATTGGAAACATTTTAGTCTCAGATCACACCCTGGTGAGTTTAGAGGTGATGCCACATATAGAGAAAAAGAAATCATATAGTTGGCGCCTTAATGTGTCCCTTTTGCAAAATCCTGATTTCCAACAAATGTTAAAGACTGAAATCAATGTTTATATGGAGACCAACTGGTCCTCATTATCCTCTGTGGGCGTGGCTTGGGAGGCACTTAAGGCAGTTCTTAGGGGTCGTATCATACAGTATGCCTCATTCATCAAAAAATCCAATGCACGAGAACTTGTGGAGTTGGAAGAGAATATTAAAAGTGCAGAAGCAGAGCTGAAGCGCCGAATGTCATCTGATGGCCTCAGAGAATTAAACTGATTGAAATATAGATATAATACTATTTTGTTACTGAAAGTGGAGTTTTGTTATTCAGGGCAAGACAGTCATACTTTGAGTAGGGTGACAAAGCAGGGAAGCTTTTGGCTACATATATAAAGCAGAGAGAGTCTCTTTCTATCATTCCCTCAGTGAAATCTGCTGGTTGTGAAATTTTTACTTCAGCCATTGATATTAATAATGCCTTTAAAGAATTCTATATTGATCTTTATAATTCCACGTCTTCATCTACTGATGAAGATATTAGAAACTTTGTGGAACCATTATATCTTTCTAAACTGACGATTGAGCTTGATTCTGAGATAACCTTGGAGGAGCTTGATGAGGTAATTAAGTCCCTACCTACTGGCAAGGCTCCGGGGCCAGATGGTTTTGCCGCTGAATTTTTTCAGATCTTATGCTACAGAACTGGCTCCACTTTTGTTAGAAGTTTATACTGAATCATTAAAGAATGGAAAGCTTCCGCCAACCATGACACAAGCCCGGATCAGTCTGATTCTTAAAAAAGACAAAGATCCAAGCGAGTGTAAAAGTTACCATCCAATCTCCCTGATCCAACTAGATGTAAAAATATTGTCAAAAATTCTGGCTAATCGATTAAGTAAAGTTATGACATCTCTTATACATATAGATCAGGTGGGGATTATTCGGGGCCGTAGCTCTCCTGATAACATCAGGCGTCTCATCAATATCATGTGGTCAGTGGCGAATGATCAGACTCCGGTCGCTGCCATCTCACTTGACGCCGAAAAGGCGTTTGATATGGTAGAATGGGATTATCTTTTTAAGGTTTTGGAAATGTGTGGTTTCGGAAATACTTTTATTTGATGGATTAAGTTACTTTATAGACACCTTGTAGCAGCGGTACAAGCAAATGGATTAATTTCAGATTATTTTACTCTGGATAGGGGCACTCGGCAGGGTTGCTATCTTTCCCCTTTATTGTTCTGTCTTGCCCTGGAACCATTAGCAGCCGCGATAAGAAAGGAGGATGATTTTCCAGGGGTGGTGGTGGGAGGTGTGGCGCATAAACTTCTGCTTTACACAGATGATATTTTATTATTTGTCTCTGAACCTACTAGATCTATGCCTTGCCTCCACAGAATTATTAATTCCTTTTCTAAGTTCTCAGGATACAAAGTTAATTGGTCTAAATCCAAAGCTTTGGCTCTGACAGCGTACTGTCAGAAGGGATGAGGAGGGAGATGTTTAGTTTAATTATGTATATTTATTATATATTTTTTATTTTTATTTTATTTTAATTTTATTGTTTGTATGTGTGTATTATTTTATGTGACCACAGGGGTGTTCTTTGGGGTAGGGTGGGGTTGGTGTTTGGGGAGGGATATTAATGAGTGTTAAAAGTTAAATGTTGATTTGGTGTATATATGTTGTGTTTTTCTCTGTTGTGCTTTCTTTTTGAATCAATAAAAAAATGTTAATTACAAAAAACAATCTGACAGGATATACCTCAGATTCAAAAACACTACCAAGTTCAATTCTGCCACATATTGCAGTTAGCATGTAGACTAAGTAGTACTGACATTCATTAACTTCCAACTGCAATAGGTAGATCACATGCTATCTTCATCATCATTATTATTATTAATGCAGTGCCTCCAATGTCTGTCCTCTGCTTGCTCATGATCCACAGTAAAACATAACCAGCTAACATTAAAGGGTGATTCTGTTTATGTTTGAGGATTTTAATGACAAAAAAAAAAAAAAAGAAAATCTTGTTTTAAAGAATAGATCAAAATAGATGTAAACTTTTTAGTGTCTTGATTTACTTATTCCTACTTTCTGTGCGTTTTAAAATGTTACATTTGCCAGTATTTCTCCCTCACCCATACTTTTGAACTTCTTAACAATACATTTATAATAAGTATCAAAATCAGATAAATTATCCATTGCACTTTTCCCCTAAGAACTTAATAATATTTTCAATTCATTTGTTATTCATGTGTACAATCTGGATTTTTTTAACAAAGAAAAAGAAATGCTGTCCCAATTACTGTTGTCATTACAACATGAAAGCATTTCAGAGAACAATTTTAAAGTTTCAACTGAAGTTAAGATGGAAATGAGAAGTCACACTAACGTTTCGACAATAGGTGTCCCGTGTAGCTGAAAGTCCGGGAAAGTGTTTTGGTGCCTCTTTGTGTTGGTACAACAAGGCAACGTTCCTTAGCCGACCGCAGGCTTCTAGTGGGCGCGTAGCTCTGCATAAATGATTTTAGGTATGCTGGAGCAGACCCAGTGACTGTTCTGTATGCCAGCATCAGAGCCTTGAATTTGATACGTGCATCAACCGGCAGCCAGTGGAGAGAGACAAGGAGTGGTGTAACGTGTGCTCTCTTTGGTTCATTAAAGACTAGATGTGCTGCTGCATTCTGGATCATTTGCAGGGGTCTAATTGCACATGCAGGGAGGCCTTCAATGAGAGCATTACCGTAGTCCAGTCTAGTTATGACAAGTGACTGGACAAGCAGTTGTGTGGCATGTTCAGAGAGGAAGGGTCTTGAGCATTTTAAAGCAGTCGTGTGTCAGTCATATTGCACGCTGGTACCGGATTGAGTCGGTGCTGGGTACCCAGGGTTGGGAGGTTACTTTTGAAATGTATTCCACTACAGATTACAGAATACATGCTGTAAAATGTAATTTGCAATGTATTCCGTTAGATTACTCAAGGTTAGTAACGTATTCTAAATACTTTGGATTACTTCTTCAGCACTGGTAGATTTTTTCCACTTGTTTTGACTATAAAAACTCTGCCAGTACAGTAAGACAAAATACACATGTTAAAAATACATCCTCTGAAAAACCTAAATATCTTATGTAACGTGCATGTAAAATGGCTAGAAATAGCATTTTAGCTTAGCATAAAGCTGACAGTTCACACAAGGTATATTTCTATTTCTTCTGCCCCAAACTTTCTTCAAACTTACTTCTCTGTCTGCTCGTATGAATGTAACACATCATAAGAAAGTGTTTCACCGCTGTTCAAATGCACGTTGGATTGCATCATTTATATGTATAAATATTTTCCATCTGAAAGGACTAAATATTAAATAAAACAAATTACAATAAAATAAAAGTAATCTCTTCAGTAATCAAAATACTTTTTGAGTGTAACTGTATTCTAATTAACAATGATTTAAATTGTAACTGTAGTGAAATACAGATACTTATATTTTGTATTTTAAATACGTAATCACGTTACATGTATTCCGTTACTCCCCAACACTGTCGGTACCACCGGTACTGCAAAAACACTGGTACCGTTAATTTAGTATTGACTTGGTACTGAAGTACCGGTACTTTTGACAACACTACTAATGACTAATTTTAGCTATCCTTGCTAACATGATTTTCGTGTGGGTCTTTCCTTTAAATGCTTCTTTAAATTATATGTTGGGTCCTTGGAAAATCACTGCATCTTCACAGCTGGAAGGTATAAACTGCACTGAACTGTAATGTTGTTTCCCTTTTCTTCATTGAATTTCCACAGAAATTATAATAGTCCTCCAGTGGCCATTGCGACGAAACAGCACATTTAATGGTTTGACCTTGTTTGCCTCGAGAGTGCAGTGTTGATATGAGACAGATGTTATTTACACATGCGACAGTAAGTGGTGCCAGATTCACGTAAGTTATGAGAGAGAACCAGAAGAGTTCAGCGCGCATCTGATCATATCTGTACCATCGGCAGGTCATTTTTCCGGGGCTTCAGCCCTGAATGTTTTGACTGTAGCCCCGAATGTAATTTTAAATGTAGGCTACGCAATAATATTGCTCCCGCTAAGCCCCAAACCTCCTCCAGTCCTAGAAATGCCCCTGATCTGTACCACTATAAAGCAAGCAGCGGTCTTTATCATTTTATGTCAAGAGGATCTTTTGTTTATTTTTTTATATATATAGAAAATTGTAATCCTGTTAGTGATCCCAATTTTTACCAAATATAACTAATCTGAATGTTGAGTTTTTATGTAAATGTAACAGATTACAGTTACATATTTTTGTATCATGATTATGTAATGCTGTTACAAGTATTCCGTTACTCCCCAAGCCTGGTTGTTAATTTAAAAAAAAATTTTATCAGGGTTTTTGTAGCACACAGCTGTTGATTATACAATGTGATCCAAATTCTTCAAGGATCTATCAGAGGGTTGTGTTTATCTTTACTGTCTACACAGGGAGTCATAACAAATGTACTAGAACATATTTCTACCTATAATACTCATCCTACCCACTGTGTGTCAGCAGCCCATGTGGAGTGGAGTATGTGAGAACTGTGATTCAATAAATGCAAATCAATAAACAAATCCTGATATTTAGGACAGCTGCCATTGCATCAAGATTGTGTTTGCATTGGCTTACATTGTTGCTTTTACCATCTAGAAAAAAATAATAATTAAATGCAGTATATTGTAGAAAAAAAAAAAAAGAGAACGAACTAAATTAAAAATGTTTTTTGGTACTTTGGTATACACTGGCAGACAAATGTTTGGAATAATGTACAGATTTTGCTCTTATTGAAAGAAATTGGTACTTTTATTCACCAAAGTGGCATTCAACTGATCACAATGTATAGTCAGGACATTAATAACATGAAAAATTACCATTACAATTTGAAAATAAAAATCAGAACTTCTTAAACTACTTCAAAGAGTTTCTCATCAACAAATCCTCCACGTGCAGCAATGACAGCTTTGCAGACCCTTGGCATTCCAGCTGTCAGTTTGTCCAGATACTCAGGTGACATTTCACCCCATGCTTCCTGTAGCACTTGCCATAGATGTGACTGTCTTGTCGGGCACTTCTCACACACCTTACAGTCTAACTGATCCCACAAAAGCTCAATGGGGTTAAGATCCATAACACTCTTCTCCAAATTATCTGTTGTCCAATGTCTGTGTTTCTTTGCCAACTCTAACCTTTTCTTTTTGTTTTTCTGTTTTAAAAGTGGCTTTTTCTTTGTAATTCTTCCGATAAGGCCTGCACCCCTGAGTCTTCTCTTTACTGTTGTACATGAAACTGGTGTTGAGCGGGTAGAATTCAATGAAGCTGTCAGCTGAGGACATGTGAGGCGTCTATTTCTCAAACTAGAGACTCTGATGTACTTATCCTCTTGTTTAGTTGTACATCTGGCCTTCTACATCTCTTTCTGTCCTTGTTAGAGTCAGATGTCCTTTGTCTTTGAACACTGTAGTATACACCTTTGTATGAAATCTTCAGTTTTTTGGAAATTTCAAGCATTGTATAGCCTTCATTCCTCAAAACAATGATTGACTGATGAGTTTCTAGAGAAAGCTGTTTCTTTTTTGCCATTTTTGACCTAATATTGACCTTAAGACATGCCAGTCTATTGCATACTGTGGCAACTCAAAAACAAACACAAAGACAATGTTGAGCTTCATTTAACGAACCAAATATCTTTCAACTGTGTTTGATATAATGGCAAGTGATTTTCTAGTACCAAATTAGCAATTTAGCATGATTACTCAAGGATAAGGTGCTGGAGTGATGGCTGCTGGAAATGGGGCCTGTGTAGATTTGATAAAAAAAAAAAAAGACTTTTTTCAAATAGTGATGATGCTGTTTTTTACATCAGTAATGTCCTGACTACACTTTGTGATCAGTTGAATGCCACTTTGGTGAATTAAAGTAACTATTTCCTTTTCGAAACAGCAAAATCTGTACATTATTACAAACGTTTGGCTGCCAGTGTATAATGTCCAGTTTTTAATGTATCACTAAGTCAAATAATTATAATACAAAAATGACTTGTGGTTTTTAGAGCACATCATCCTATGATCTGACTTGTCTGTGGTGATGAAAACAGAGGCTTAGAAAAGGAGACCAAAATATGAGCCTTGGAAAACCATACAGACTTCATTGTAGCCTTTCTCCAATGAGAGCGGGCACTAATCCTGTACCCACATTGCGGCCTGTGGTTGACCATATACTTAAAATTGTCAGTCTGTTGGTTTATGTCCTGCTATATTTGAGTGATGTTGAGTTGATTGCCACTTTAACTTCTGATTGGTCATGATGAAGTTCAGCCAGGTAACTTGACGTGAGGTTTATATTGCTCATTAAATTCTTGAAGCAAAATGTTTAACTAGTCTTAATTTTAAGGACTATAAGCAAAACTAGTCCGATCAGTATGAAGTAAATTAGGAAACCATAATTTACAGGAGGGGTTTTTTTTTTGTCTATAGTTGAGTGAGTTACAGAACAATGACATTTTTGCAAAATGACATTGCGTGGCTCATTACATGTATTTAGACAGTTCTGAGGTGAAATGTCCATTGAGTGCCTCTAAAAGCGAGTTTACCAAAATGAATAAAGCTTTTAAGGTAAATGATCTATCTAGTTTTAAATGAACAAAATCTTCCTCCCTACCCTAAACTATAAGCCAAAACCTAACCGGCTGTGTCATAAAAAGCACATGTGAAATGAAAAACAGATAAGGTTCAAATGAGGTTTGAAGTTAATGCTTAATTGAGTTTTAAAGGGGTCATGACATAATTTTTTTATTATTTCTATATCTTCCTTAAGGTTCACTTATAATATTAGTAAAGTTTTTTTTGCACAAAAAACAGATATGTAAGCGATGTAATGTAATGAACAGTCAACCAGTTGTTATCACAGAATTAACCCCGACAGGGTGATCAGGACACCGACCTGAAGCGGAGGGATCTTGTATCACACTGAAGGGGTTTATTTTGCAATAACAACCGGTTGACTTTACATTATCCCGCTTATTACGTGGATGCTAACCAAATAAATAAATACATGGACATAAAATATTGATTTGCATTGAAATTTTGAAATTATTTGGCAACAAATAAATTGCTCAAGAGCTGAAATCCACCTCTGGTTTGCATCTATTGGTGTTTATTTTGTAATTAAGAACCATCTGACTGCTCATTATGCATCTTATAACAAGACTACTTGCAAAAGAAATAAATGTAAATGAGACATTGATTTGAGTTGAAGTCATTTTATTAGTTTACTTGTAGAGAACGCACAGTGATCCGAGAAGCAGCAAATATCTGGATGAGCGGTCTGATACGTGGATGTGTGGTTGTTACTGAGAAATATCAGACCGCTAGTTGGTGCCATTGACCAATCAGAATCGAGTATTCCAGAGAGCCGTGTAATAAATATTAGTAAAACATTATCTTTTCCACCCTCATTCTGACCCTCTGTCAGAAATGCTCGGTTTTGGTGCTACTTCTCCTATAAGACTTGACAGTAAACGCAGACTGTTATGATTGGCTCTCTGCTCTTGACTGACCTGTGCTGCGTTTCCCAAAAGCATCGCAACCTTAAGTTGGTCGTACAGACCATGGCGCCAATGGTTTCTACGATCTACTTAGGATAACGATGCTTTTGGGAAATGCAGCCCTGCTCTCTCTCCTTGCCATCTCACTGCTTACCGCTACTGGGTGGGGCTACGGAAGTGATGAAAGGTAAAGTAGACGTTGATGTGCTGTTGTGGAGGCAGTCAGATGCAAATGTCTACCACAGTGTGGCATCACAATTTGGAGGAAGAAGTGAATGTCATTTTGGCAGCTTGGTTTCAACAAATGCTCTCTTTGCAGTGAGGAGGAAGTTTTCAGTTCTGAAACTTACAATGCGTTTTTACAGTACATTGACCTCTTATGTATCAAAAGATTCCTCATGTCATGACTAATTTAAATCAACAAAACCTACATCCCTTCCCTAAACCATAAACCTAAACCTAACCAATAGTCTCATAAAAAGCAAACTTGAGATGAAAAATACAATTGCTGAAGCAACCATGTCATTGTGTGGTGTTTCTATGACACTTTTGAGTCATATGGTCATTTGAGTCACGTGCTCTTGTAGACTCGTACCCTGGTCCTTTGCATGCTTTATCAATTGAGCTACTGCACAGTTTGACCGTGCTTATAAATGATAAAACAAACTTATAAATGTAGTTGTTTATGTAATGCAAACATTAAAATGTATCACCTTAGAAGTCATTCGCCAATGCTTAAATGTGAGTATAAGAACTTATTTCTATGAGAACAAGCAGGATTCAGGTTAATGCGAAATCTCTTCACAATATGGAGACTCTGGATGTG
Organism: Myxocyprinus asiaticus; assembly: GCF_019703515.2. Classification (NCBI taxonomy): domain Eukaryota; kingdom Metazoa; phylum Chordata; class Actinopteri; order Cypriniformes; family Catostomidae; genus Myxocyprinus; species Myxocyprinus asiaticus. The sequence goes on along the minus strand of NC_059382.1, from coordinate 21,833,755 downwards.
GTTTTAGCTTACTCTGGTTTGTTGAATAACCGGTTAGGTGACCTCTGTGCACCTGTCCTCAATGACTTGAGATGACATTTAAATGGAATACCTAAGCCATCTGCTGCTAGTAGAGGCATCAGGAGAAATTCCTAGGATTGTAAATAGGAAATAATTTAAGGAGTTTTATTTACAACACACTCAGATGATTTGCGTTATGCAATGTAATTGCCACAAAGGATTTGTGTGTGCGCCTGTGTGTGTGTGTGTGTGTGTGTGTGTGACAAATTGTGCAACCATGTCCATGAGACTTACTATGGACTTATTTATTTTTATAGAGCATTCCTAACTGTTTATTTTCAACAGAAATTTAGTTTTTTAATTTTCAGCTTAAATTATGACTGTGATATGGTGTGTTCCCGACCAGCACAATGCAGAAGTGCTATTATTAATCTGTGGTTTTTACTGATTTACTGTACAGATGTTTCTGTCATATAGTTATTTACTATATAACTTATATAGTTATTTAGTATAGCTACTATGTTGTAAAATATATAATCTCTCTACTCTCTCTAGGTACTTTGCTCAGTGACTCTCACACTCTCTCTCAACGCAGCCGAATGTCTGTCCCCGAAAACAACAATGGTAGTCACGTTTATCTTTTATCAACTGTACTGTACATAATTATAAAATGAGATATGTTCTCAGAAAAATGTGTGACTATGACACACATATTTTAAGGTTAAAACTAATGCTTAACTGACCGATCATCTTCGAAATAATATTAGCTTAGGGTTGATACACAGTAACTTTTTAGCTTTTTTTTAATCTTTAGTTTTTCTTGAGGGTGTCTTTCTTGAGGGTGTCTTTTTTTTTTTTTTTTTTGTCATCCCACGTATTGTTCGTTTTAAAGTTTCTTTGCTTTGGTGAAATCCTGTGTTGTGTCAGCCCTTTACACATGTATTTACTAATTGTTATTACACCGAATAGTCTTGAATTCTGGTAGTTTGCAGTCTTTTTCCATTGAAAATTGTGACTGCATTTACTTAAGTGTAGATACAATATGGATAAAGTAGACAAACACACTGAAGAACTCATGAAATGGATTGACGAGCACAGTTTTGGGACATATCGAAGAGGTCCCTTTAAAAAAAAATGCCCAATTTTTACCCTCTGTTAGTTGGTTGCAAGTGGTATTAGGGGGAGGGACATTCTCATTCTGGGGACAAAGACTGGACAAAAATTACTGTTGGGTAAGATGAGTAATCAATATTTTTGGACCGTTCTCTCTGTAAAGTATAAGTGTGTATATTTGCTTACAGTTAATTTGGTCAAGTGTGAGGAATATATAAGCAAATAGATGGCTTCAAACTTATAGATATGAACTTAAAACCAAAAAACTACCATTTTGATTTTATGGATCTTTAATTTTTTATTTGTTTTGCTTCCATCTAAAACTTTGAACTTATACTTCAATATTCTGCATCTCTCTCCCTAGCTGACGAACCCAAGGCTCTTCCTGAGATGACATCAGATGAATTTCAAGGTGTTTTATCAGTTTCTCTTTTACTTTTTGGATTACCTTTCAGTGTTTTTGTTGTGCCAATCCTTGTTTGACCACACCTTTAAGAAAACTACAACTGCAAACAAAAGCTTTGTTGCAAATGAAAGAGTTTCACAATCAGTTTTCTGGATAATGCAGATCCAGCACATCACTGGTTCTAATATTTTCTATCCTTCTGTCTTGACAAATTAGAGAAGTGCCAGACTGCTCCACAGACTGGGCTCTGCAGGGCCTCCATCAGACGCTATTACTACAACAATGGCACCTGTGAACCATTTGTCTATGGAGGGTGCGGTGGCAACAAGAACAATTATGAAACAGAGGAGACATGCATGACAAGCTGCACAGGTACTGTGTTATGGTTCTCGTTTAACAATCTGTTAAGAAATGCTTTGTTTATATATGGTATCTATACAGTATTTATTCATGCTATTATCTAATCAGCCAATCATGTGGCAGCAGTGTAATGTATAAAATCATGCAGATATGTGTAAGGAGCTTCAGTTAATATTCACATCAACCATCAGAATGGGGAACAAATGTGATCTCGGTGATTTAGACGGTGGCATGATTGTTGGTGCCAGATGGGCTGATTTGAGTATTTCTGTAACTGCTGATCTCCAGGGATTTTCACGTGTAACAGTCCCTAGAGTGTATAGAGAATGGTGCGAAAAACAAAAAACAACCAGTGAGTGGCTGTTCTGTGGACGAAAATGCCTTGTTGATGAGAGAGGTCAACGGAGAATGGCCAGACTGGTTCAAGCTGACAGAAAGACTACAGTTACTCAGATAACCACTCTGTACAATTGTAGTGAGCAGAATAGCATCTCAAAATCCACAACACGTCAAACCTTGAGGCGGATGGGCTACAACAGCAGAAGACCATGTTGAGTTCCACTTATGTCAGCCAAGAACAGAAAACTGAGACTGCAGTGGGCCTATCATCTGTGTACCTCAGCAGAAATCCAGATTTGTCAGAAAAGGCGATGTTTTTCCAATCATCTACTGTCCAGTTTTGGTGAGCCTGTGCTTACTGAAGCTTCAGTTTTCTGTTCTAAGCTGACAGTAGTGGTACCCGGTGTGGTCTTCTGCTGCTGTTGCCCATCTGCCTCAGTGTTTGACGTGCTGTATGTTCAGAAATGCTTTTCTGCATAGAACTGTTGTAACGTAGTTATTTGGGTTACTGTCACCTTCCTGTCAGCTTTGACCAGTCTGGCCATTCTCCTCTGTCCTCTGTCATTAACAAGCTGTTTTTGTCCACATAACTGCAGTTAAAGAAATACTCAAACCAGCCCGTCTGACACCAACAATCATGATACGGTCTGCCACATGATTGGCTGATTAGATAATTGCATGAATAAGTAGATGTACAGGTGTACACAATAAAGTGGCTGGTGAGTGTATATTGTAGTTATTATGTTTGTGTAAATGACAATACATTTTTAAACACTATATTGTTTTGCATCTCAGTGAGAATTATTCCTAGCAACAAGAAGGAATCTGACATCCCCACCACACCTAACAGCATCTATTCTTACCAAGGTAAAATAATAGCAAGATGTCAAAGTGTCAGTGTCATAGTGGAATCTTGAACAGATTCTGTACAGTATCAGCTTTTCTGAATTTTCCTTTGCTGAGTGACTCATTTAAGCAACATCATATGTTGGTCACTATTACTCTTTCTGGATCTGTTAGGTTATTCGGAAATACATTCAAAATGCAATTCATACTAAATAATGTGAATACACCCACTCAATTATGAACATATTTCCAGTTTCTGAATACGCTTTGTAGAGTAAAAATATCTAGGCTATGTAACTGTCTAAAGATTGTGAAATAATCCGAAAATAATAAAAAAAAGGAAACGATGGCATAAGAAGGTTGGCATAATCCTTTGTTATTATTTCTTTAAAATAATAAACAGTGAAGCAGTTTTGTTTTTTAAAATATTATTAATATTTGAAAACTCTTTGTCCATTAAATCAAAGTCAGTACAGTGTAACCAACATGCAGGAAACCATTTTGTTTTCCAGGTCATTAGTTGTTTTAAAAATATTAGGTATTTTGCCTTTTCTTTTTTTTTTAAAAGCATTGCTAGTTCAGGTCACATGGAGTAGCCCCAAAATTACTGTATTTTTCATTAACTTCTATTTAACTTCTTTTTATATTATTTTATATATATATATATTTTTTTTTTTTTTTTTTTTTTTATTATTGTATACTGAAATGTTTTTTTTTTTTTTTAAATAATGTATTCAAGGTGTAAGAGAATTATTTTAGTACTTTTTACTAGATGGTTACACCACTTGACAGTCATTTAATACAATTTTAAATTTTCTTAACTTTTAAATGCATGAAGCCAACTTAAAATATATTTATTTATTATAAAGTTGAAGTTGGCACTTTTGCTTTAAAGTATCTTTTTAAAAGATTTCTCCTCTTGGAATCATATGTTATTGATCCACATTCTCATTTCAGACCTATTGCCAATGATGCATCAGTGTATTTGACAACATTATTAAGACTTTGTTCCACTTGTAACCCAACTTCTAGAAATCTGTGTTGTGCCATCCGACTCTGGTCCGTGCCGTGCAAGCTTCCGTCGCTTTTACTTTGACTCCAGCTCTCAGTCCTGTAAGCCCTTCATCTATGGAGGCTGCCGAGGAAACCAAAACCGCTACAGCACTGAGGAAGAGTGCCTGTCAGCTTGTGCGGGGAAAGATGGTAAGAGGGGCACAGAAATTCTGCTTTAGCATTCCGATACTGTAGCACTTTTTTAGAGTTTGTCTTTGCTGTAATGATGGCTTATTTTGTTGTATTGCTTCTTTTTCTATAGGGCGTTTTGATGAACACGGACACCAGAAAGATCGTAAACGCTGGACTCCAGGTAAGGCATTGCAGAACACCTTAGCGCTGAATTATAATAAAATTGGTAATGCTTTACAATAAGGTTGTATACCTTAACATTATTTAACACAATAGTCATAGAAAACCTGAAATATTGTAAAAATTAAAAATATTGATTTGCAGCCCTTGGAAAGAAAGGGAAATATAAAAGATCTTAAGAAATGGTCAAATTCTCCAGCCAGGTCTCCTAAGCAACCAGATTGGCCTGGTTGCTTGGGAGGGTAGAGTCACATGGGGTAACCTCCTCGCGGTCACTGTAATGTGGTTCTCGCTCTCAGTGAGGCGCGTGGTGAGTTGTGCGTGGATGCCACGGAGAATAGCTTGAGCCTCCACACGCGCTACATCTCTGCGGTAGGGCGCTCAACAAGCCACGTGATAAGATGCGCGGATTGACGGTCTCTGATGCGGAGGCAACTGAGATTCGTCATCCGCCGCCCGGATTGAGGCTAGTCACTACGCCACCATGAGGACTTGGAGCGCACTGGGAATTGGGCATGCCAAATAAAAAAAAAAAGAAATGGTCAAATTTTTGTGTAACATTATAACATGTTATCATGAAACCTTTATTTTAGATTTTATAACTTTTAGATTCTTATAGTTTTACCACTTTTAATAGATACAAATATTACAGAGAGCTTTAATAGACTTGTTCTGCCAAACAAACTTGTCATTTTTCTCTTACTCCCAGCCTTCTTCCTAGTGGCCACCCTGACCATCATGTCCGCCCTGCTGCTGGTAGGTTTGATCCTGATCTCAGTGCGCAGGAACTCAAACAGGGGCGTCCTCATATTGGATGATAAGGAGGAGTTGCTGCCTGCAGAGGAGATGTTTTTTGACCCACAACCCAAAGCGGTCTCAAACTAAACAGCTGTCCTCTTCATTGTCTGGTACAAATGTCAATCTCATGACACTCCAACATTCAATGGAATAAAAATAATATGAATTTGAGTAATTTTAGAGAAGTTTCAAATTTGAGTTAAATTGTGGAAGAGGTTCCCTTAAAATTAGTACCTTTTTATTTAGAATTAAAGAGGCAGAGGTAAATTAGAAAAATAACTAGAATAATGCATTAGAGTACTGTATTTGCAGAGCTGACTTGAACTAATTAAGAATAAAGTATGTTTAATTGTAGTTTCAATGAAAAATGCTACTACGTTTAACTGTAAAAGTGGGATACATTGCACTACATTTTGGTGAGTTGGTTTGTAATGAAATATTCTCTTACCTTTTTTCATCTATATTTTTTCATTGGTTAGAATCCTATATTGTATAAATAAATCAGCTATCAGGAATATATTTACTGTGAAAAACAATCATAAAAATGAAGCACAATGAATAATTTACTGGTTTCACTACATCTTTATGTACATGTATGTATATAAAAAAAACAATGAATCTAAGCCTGATTTATTATATAAAATACATATGTTTTTCTATTGAAATCTAAATTATGACATTTAATGGGAAAATAGAAGGAAAAAAAAACACAGAACAAAACAAATTCAGTACTTATCCCATATGCTCCTGATGTAGCAGTTCTATGCAGGTTTATATGATGCTTTTGCAACTGTAACCTATAACTGTGATTGATGTACATGCTATTCATACCAGCCTGTTATAGAAGTGAATGGGGTCTGTCTGGTACACTTTTTAAACAGCATTATTTCAACATTCTAAACAAAAAAACTTGATTTTATTCCATTTTGTTGTCCTTTTGGTATACTGATTTACTTAAATTTTATTATATGTAAGTGAAAAAGTAATATACAGTAAAAAAAACAAACAAACACACAATTAATACAGTCCCTTCACTTGTTAAAGCAAGTATCTTTTCGTTGTTACATTTGAATGGCCACTAGGGGGTGATGGTGGATTGAAATAATTAAATGGACAGTCAGAAACTCACCTGCTCTTCTGCACCTTTTTATTAAAATGAATATCAAATGGGTCACATTCCACTCATAACAAAATCTTATTTGAGATTGTTAATTCAGTGTATGCTGAGAAAGAAACTTTGCACTAACTGAACAGGGAGTCACAGGCATGATAAGAAGGCAGCTGTACATAAATCCTTTATCAGTTCCTGGAATGAACCCCTTAGCACCTTGTAGAAATATGTGTTTTAAAACGATCAAGCAAGGATGTGTTTAAATGATCTCTCCAACACATTTCTAAGCAGTCAAACAGCAGTATTATTGCTGTGTGAGGTATGGATGGAATGAACCCCGTTTATGTAATCTGTTGTTTCTTTCCATTGTGTCTTTTAAAAGTCAAGTGAATGGGAATGTAAGAGAAAGTCTCACATGCTGAGCAGAATTTGGAATGTAGTTTCTGTCTTTGTCTCAGCAAGCTGAGAGTTCTGAAATTAGGTCATAAAGACTGAGCGATTAGCTCATTTCCCGGTCATGTAAAATCACCCCCTCCGCTTCCACATAACAGCCAAGGCAGGAGAACATGAGAAAAAGTCTGGCTAGGCAGGCTTTTGCTGTACAGGGCAAACATACTAGAAAGTCTTTGTGTAAAGGCATTGCAAATTTACCAGGAACAAACTAATTTACCATTTGTCACAGTTTGAGAGAATCGGTAGTGAAAATGCCTGATAAAATACAAATAGAGTGCAAGGCTTTACTGTAAATGGTTTTTGTGGTTTTCACAGTTTTACTGGAGAAAATTTACAGCAAGTTGCCATCAATTTGTGTTGTATTTAAGCTGTAACAGATTTCAGTTAGTTATACTGTAAACACAGCTTACTGTAATTAGTTCTACAGTACTGTATTTCAATATACACCATGCAAGCTACCATATTTTTACAGTAATATACTTTAAGATAATATATGGTATTTTGTAATTACTGTAATTAGTAATTTTACTGTGGTATGAAATGCAGCAAATTTCTGGCTATTTGTTGGTAAGTTACTGTTGATTTTGAACAAACATTTCATAGTGTTGTTAATGTGTGATTCTTTAGTGAGATGAATGTGACCAGTTTGTAGGAGAATCCTGTGAATGGTGGAGGTGTTTTGGAAAGTGGGAGGAATGAGGGGGTCACAACTCACACTTACATCGCAAAGTCCAGTGTGGGAAACGCACCATGTTTACAGACCAGCCACAAGCCTTCCCATTCGTCTACTGCAGGGCTCCGGAATGCTGTAAAGATCCTTTGTGTTTGAGTGTGTATCTGAGCCTTGGCCTAAGTAACCCCAGCATGTTGTCAGTGCCCGTGGTCATCTGGTTTCCATAGTGCGTAAGTGTAATTGTGCTTATTTAGTGTGGACTCCCCTTCTCTACTCCACTCTCTCCCCACCCTTCATGCCAGCAGCCCTAGATACTCTGCATTCCATGAATGTGAGAGCGCCAAGCACCCTAATGCACCAAAACACACACACACACTAGTTTGTGAAGTTGAAGGATTGTCTGGAGTGAAGTTATTGAGAATTGCATGTAACTAAAATGTGTTTCAAAGACAGACATGGTCAAAATGATTGAATGAAGCACAAATGTACTTTTATCTTCAAAGATTAAATGAAACTTTTTGGATAATTAAGTATCCAGAAATGTATGAATTTCATTAGATAAAAGTTTAAAACCAAGGGGCATCTGCAAGCAAATTAAGCTATACATACAAAACAAACTTTTTTCTTTTTGATTGTTTGTGTGTGTATATGTTACTGTAAATCTGACAACCAGAGCAATTTCAAATATCTTTTTCCCTCTTAAATTATAATGGTATTGTTTTATGGTTTTAAGTTTTACATCTATTGTTTTATAATTTGTTAAATGCACTGTATGAAAAGTGTGCTTGTTTTATCTACCCTAGAGATAAATGTCACTTATATATTTTTTTTATCTAATGCAATGACATTCATACATTTTTAAGTGTGGCGTAAGTGTCCAAATACTTTTGGGGCCACTTTATATTAATATATAAAATACATTTTCCAGAAAATTTAATATTTTCGTTATTATAAACATTTCGACACCCTTTAATACCCCGATTATGTTTCAGTGACAAAGAAATATGACTACGCTGTATTTCTATCATAAATGAACATCAATAAAAAAAAAATTTAAATGGCAGTTAACTTTTAACAGATATTTGAAAACTTTAAAATAATTTATAGAAAACTTTAAATCAATTTTAAGGTAATGCTAAATCTTTTTGAATTCTGCTTGTATTTAATAAATCAAATTAAGTTCTAAAAAATAAATAATAAAAAATGTAATATGTATAAACTAATATCTGGAATTGAAATATTGATAACTGTAACAAGTAAAACTGTGTTCAAGATCATTTAAAACTTCATGGGAAAAAAAAAAAGAATTGAATCCACACTCCTAGTTTGACTTTCTCTAATTTAATAATTCTTTGCGATTTGGATGGCACTAAATGCTAAAAACCTTTAAAAACACCAGAGAAAAGTGATGTCCATTGGAATGGACAAAGGGTCTGAAAGGGTTAAAATGTAACCCGTAGTGAGATTGTTGCTCACTAGGTGTTGGTCACCCTAATGAAACTCACCACCCCTTTCACCCCAGCATCACTGCCTCCACCACTGCAGCCCTCTGCACCTCTCAGCCCCCTGTCACCACATCTTTAGTGCATGACAACAGACTACACTGAAGAACACCAAAAGACCTACACACAAACCCCTGCTGATTCAAAGCAGAGGCAAGAACGATGACACTTGAGAAAGAGACTAAAAAGAGATGTCAAAAATCTGGAGAGAAAGGCTTATGATAAATGACATAGGTGAAAATGGGAGAAGGAAAGAGTACACAGGGGTGAGAGACAGCAACAGAACCCCACTTTAGATGATGTCACAGCTTTGGCTCTCTAAAGCGTGGAGTGGGCTGGGCGTGCGGGGGGCGTGGATTAGATCTTGGCGAAAAGGGGACTGTAATTTGAGTGACCCCCATCTCAAATTGAAAGCAGTTGTGAATCCTCTTGAGGCTAAAGTTTAGCAATCCAGACTTGGCTCGCTGTTCCCACGACACAGTCCGACCTCCCTCCTCACTCCGTCCTGACGTCCATTCTTTCCTCTTAAAAATCACCAGTCTCCGTGCCTATAAATGGGAAGTCTGGTGGCAGATTCAACTGTCGGCCTGCACTGAAAAGGCAAAGAGGAGGAGGACTGAGATGGGCACATAGCATCAATACTTATTAAAAGAAATCTGGAGATTATAAAATGCCTCTGAAATGGAAAATAGTTGAGGCAGATAATTTAGGAAACGGCTGGGTGGCTAGACCGCACCCTACTTGTTATTCCCTTCAGCTCAAATTCTCTCATGTTCTCTACTATCATTCCATCATAGACCTGCTCTGTCTTTGACTATGTTCAGAATAGAATACTAATTTACAACTTTCTTCGTCTTTTCACACTGAAATTGTTAATCCTGGGTCATTCTAAATCCTGGGTTAAAGAAATACTGGGTTATCTTGTGCCATGTTTCCCATTGGTCATAGTTTATAGTGGATTAATAGGTTAAAAGATTTCACACATAAACCCTGATTTAGAGTTCTTGTTTATAATGCTGTTCAATTTCTGATTGGTTATCAGTTGCTAAAATAACTGGCCATTACAATTTAGGTGACCGTTCACACTGAACACGTTTTTGTGGTTGTTTTAAAATTGTTTTCCAATGTAGACATGTGCTAGACGGACATCTTTGACCATTGCACCATGTGAAAGTCCCTTTAAAGGCAATTCAGGCACTTGGCCAACTTGGGAACACTCCCAGGCAGCTGTATTCTAAGGATCCAAGCAGCATGAAAGTACAGCTCCTATCTACTTGAATGGATTAAGACCAAAATCTCCAAAACATTTGTTCAAGATTACAATCAAATCTGACAACAATGGCATCATAAATTGTGCTCCTTTAGCTCAGATCACACAAAAAAACGCTATTTGTCAAGCTGGTCTAGCTTATGCGCATGTGCATTCTCCAGTTGACTGATAGGTTATGTCTGTATTTTATGGGTGATTGGCTCTTTTACCTGCAAGGCCGGACTTCCTTTCCATCTGCCATAATGGGCATTCCAATTTCTCCAATTCATTGTAATACAAGTGCTCCGTCTTGGACTAAATAGCTTCTGACTGTGTCTCGCATTTATTTTTTCCAGCATCTTACACAGGAACAGCTTGTTTTTTGGATGTCAAGTAAAAACAAACAAACAAAAAAAAACATTAAAAACACATCTCCAAACACCTGCGTTCTACTTTATTCATGGCGTCATCAGCACTGCACTTTATTACTCTTATATCTCACACTGGACTGTCATAAATTATATTATTATATTATATTCTCTCTTAACAACTTACTATCAACCGACAGCCTGAATGTCAATACAGTACAATACAACCTACTGTACATTCTATGTATACTATATATATACTTTTTTTTTATTGAATAATGTGTATCTATATTGTGTGTATTGTACACTGTACAGTGTACGTTATTATTTGTATATTGTGTTGTGTGTAATTATGTGTATATTAGACTTTAAATTGTGTTGTGTTAATTTGATGTTATTGTAAATTGGTATATGTCTCATCACTGTCACGACTGCTGTGTTGATCGGAACTGCACCCAAGAATTTCACACACAATTGCACTTGTGTATATGGCTGTGTGACAATAAAAGTGATTTGATTTGCATCTAGCTTTTTTCAGCTCAAGAATGCGTTTGTGATGAGTTGCCCTTAAATCCTTGATAGACTCCGAAACATACTCTGCAAGTAAATGAACGCAGATGCGAGCACTCGGCCACCGCAGTGCCAGCGCACGGTCTGGTTGATGCTTAAAGGGTTAGTTCACCCAAAAATGAAAATTCTCTCATTATTTTTAGAAGAATATTTCTGTTCTGTAGTTCCATATAATGCTAGTGAATGGGTGCAAAAATGCTGACACTCCAAAAAGCACATAAAGTCATAAAAAAAGAACCAGTGTTTTTAATCCATATCTTCAAAAGTGATTTGATAGGTGTGGGTGAGACACAGGTACTCTTTTGCTTGAAATTCTTCTCCCTGCCCAGAAGGGGGTGGTATGCATGAACAATGTGAATCACCAAAAACACAAGAAGAAGAATGTGAAAGTGATCGGTTTCTCACCCATACCTATCATATCGCTTCTTAAGATATAGATTTAACCACTGGAGTTTTATGGATTACTTTTATGCTGACTTGTGTGATTTTTGGAGCTTAAAAATGTTGGCACCCATTCACTTGCATTGTATGGACCAAAAGAGGTGAGATATTCTTCTAAAAATCTTCATTTATGTTCAGCAGATGAAAGAAAGTCATACACATCTGGGATGGCATAAAGATGAGTAAATGATGAGAGAACTGAACTGTCCCTTTAATGTGCCTCCGTACATTACGTTAGCGGGAACATACCTCAGTACTCAAGGGGGGCGACCTTATTCACAGTAGCGCCATCTTTGATTCTTAATGGGAATGAAAATGAGGCTGTGAGAGAGAGCCTTACCATCTCTTCAATGGCCTGCACGGAACAAAGCTCTATAAAGCTCCTATATCCCATCTGATTTTCCACAACTCATATTATCTTGAGTTTTTTGTCTACTGAATGTTTTTGGAAAGATATTTTTTCAATGTTATGTCCGCGGAACAATCCAAAAACACTTTATACTGCAGTACAGCCCATTGAAGAGACTGTATGTCTATCCCTCACAGCCTCGTTGTCAGTCCCTACAAAAATCAAAGATGGTGCTGCTGTGAAGAAGGCCTTACCTTCTAACTCACCTTAGCAGTGGACAGTTCACATTAATCTCGCTATATAGCCCCTTACAGCTACTTTGACAATGCACAGTGTAGTTGCGTTGCCTTATAAATTGCGGTCTGACACATTTCAGAATCGAGCTTGCGGTTTGATGCATTTCAAAATCGAGATTGCTTTGCAAAATGTGTCTATATTCACGTACTTGCGTAGAGTATGTTTCAGCCCTTATACTTAAGCCCTGCACAGCAGCGTGTCCTACATATTACGTACTTCAGCAACAGTAGCAGTAAGAGTAGTAAGGCAGTATGCTATTCCAAATGTAGCCCTTTGTCAGTAAGACAAAACTCCGTTCAGTTTCAACATCTATGATCTGTAGAAGTATAGACTGGTGTTTTAGAGGTGAGGTTCTTAGTTAGCAAGGTCTGGCAAGTTACACAAGCCAAGTTTGATAAGAGAAATTAGAGACGAGAGGTTTAGTGTCTTTGCAGTTTCCCAATCTGTCCACCCACTTACTATGAATATTGTTGTTTCAGGGAAGTGTAGGCAAGCCCAGATATTCCAATCAATTGATCATGTTGATTAATTCAGACAGACTGGGCTAAAGCAAACCTGACCTGTGCAAGAGAAGGTTATAGCGCTGAGGATTTATTTGGAAAGCACTTGCAAATCATCTTATTGATGTCTGCAGTGTCTCCTTTTGGAAAATAATTATGTTGTGGTAGGTAAAAATCTGGCATTCAACTTTCATTTTTGTAATCTTTTGGCAGTAGAATTGATTGTTGAATGTATGCCTTGCCCAAGTGAACATAACCACACACACAGTACTGACGTGAGCCACTGCATTGTCTTGGATGACACATCGCCAGTAGAAAACTTACTGTTGGCGAAATGCTAAGAATATGTTTGGGTCTGATAAGCAATGCAGACCTCTTTATGTTTGGAATATTATGACAGCTTCACACGCTGTACCTCTGAAGGGAGTAAATTAATGCTCTGTTATTTACCAGCTCTAATTATAAGCTGGGGTGTAATTTATTTTCCTGAAGCCCTGTGTGTGCTCACCTTTGTGCTGTGTGGGTTATTCTACTTTATTTGTCTTGCTGTTTCAACAGCTATTTGGATTCAAGCCCATGAAGACGTTGGGTCCTAACATCACGAAAGGAACATGATGAAGTGTTATGGTGTGTAGGGCTGAAATGATTAGTCGACGTTATCAACAACGTCTACAATAAAACATTGTCGACAAAAATTTTCGTTGTTGAATAGTCGTTTGATCTTAACGTAACGAGATCACATTTAACTGTAATGATGACGCACGAGAGCAGCACTGCAGTTCGTGTCTGACTGAGGAGAGGAAGAATTACACAGTCCAGATGCACTCTAAACTTTCCAAACAGCTTTAGGAGATGTAGATCGCAAAGTATGAGAGAATTATAATGCAAAAATACCAAATAAGTAAACACAGAAGCACACTCGTTGTTTTAAAGGAAACACCCCGGCGTTACATTTTAAATGCAGTTATACTGAATGTGTTATAGCTTTATTAAAGTTCAAATAATACGGAAGCATAACATGTAAATAACTACAAACTCCGAAACTGGCATTTCTCTGTGCAATCAGCGTCTCTTCCGTGAGTTGTGCGAATGTCCCAATCTGAGGGGGAGAGATTGAAACTGCACCTGGCTGATGCACACTCTGTCGCGGGGATGCTCATCCCTCGAGCGTGCGCTTGCTGCAGCTAGATTATAACGTGATGGCTCGTGACTTATTGAATCATAATACATGTCAATACGCAGCTTTATTAAAAAAAATTTTGTGAGTTAAAGATGGATTTAAGTGAACATAAAGGTGAGAGAAGGTAGTCTTTGCCCCATTATACACTGCACCAAAATAAATTTTTGATTTGTTTTTGTTTTGGCATGTTTTCCAATATAAATATCTAAAACTCCTTTAAAACAATGTACATTTACTTTTGGAGCTATACTGCAGAAGAAAAAATTGTTATCTGAGAATATTGAATATGATATTAAAAATAAAATATTTTAAAAGACCTAAAAACCTTTAAGAAAAAGATGCATTGACCTGAGAAGCAGCATATAAGATATTTAGACTTGCTTTTAGAGAATAGATCTTGAATACAAGTATATTTTGTCTTTACTGCACTCGCAGAAGTATAACAAAGTGAAAAAATACACTTATATACAAAATACACTTATATTGAAGACACATTCTCTTAAAGCAAATCTAAATATCTTATATGTTGCTTCTCAAGTAAATGTATCTTGTTTTAAGGATTTTTAGACCATTTTAAATGGAAAACAAGACAAAACACTTGATAACAATAGGATTTTTTTGTAGTGAATTCTTTACTGAATTAAACTTAATAAAAAGTGTGTTTTCCCTTTAATTCACTGAATGTCATTTATAGGTATTTTTAAAAGATGATTTTTGTCCTCTTTATTGTTAGTAAGCACATTTAATACAACCTTTTAAGTCGTGGCACAAGCTGAATAATCAGTTAAGAGCTAATGATTAATCGGTGCAAGAATCGCAGAACAGTCTAATAAACATTAGATTAATCGATTATCAAAATAATTGTTAGCTGCAGCTCTAATGGTGTGAATCAGTTACACGGAAGGTCAAAGACACAGATGCATTTATCATCTGAACTTTTTCTTACACAATTCACTCTGATGTAGGCAAAAAGCATACAGCCACTGATAGCCCGAAATGGCATAAATTAAATCTTATCAGCAATTATTCCCATGTTTGGCTATTGTGGATCTCTTGGGAAAGAGGTCACGATCAGTAAGACCAGCCCTCAATGAGTCTCCAAAATGTCAATATCCATTAATATGCTTATTATTAGCCTTGCTTTTCTCATTGTTTCTTATACATTTTCATATATTTTAATAAGTTAAGTGTGTAGCCTATACAGTTGTCCCAAAAAGTATTTGGACACTTTTGGACTCTTAAGTCACTCTTAAAAAATGTATGAATGACATTGCATTAGATGACAAAATATCAAACCAAAAGCATCTGCAAACAAATCTCAGAACAAATCACTTTTCTGAGCCAATTACTTTTAACCACCTAGTGTTCCAAGGGGATTTTTAGCTAAATATATGAAGTCACCTCCCCTCATGGAACCACATATACTGTAGTTCATCATATCAACTATGAATATGTTACACACTACATTTGACAACCAGAAAGTGTCCAAATACTTTTTGTCATAATATTGAATAGTACTTTATATCTTGTTTTATGTGAGACCTAACAAGCGTCTGTTTGTAAAAGGTATTGCTGGACAAGAGTGGTTGTGCTATATTTCCTAAAAAATAAATGCTATTTGGTTTAATATTTTGTTATATAATGCAATGACATTCTTTTTAAGTGTGGCTTCAGTGTCCAAATACATTTTGAGACCACTGTATATTCCAATCAGCCACTGACCTGATTATGTCATACATAAAAACAAGACAAATTAATTACTTAAAGTGGATAGGCATTTGGCCCAAATATATTTACATTTTGTAATATTTACAAGCATTCTAGGATTAAATTTTAGTCGGCAATAACACAACATGCTTTGTCATTTTATTCCTGCCAGGAAATAGAGTGAAGAAGACTGTCAAGACTGAATAAAGCCAGATGAAATGACAGCATTGTGTAATACACATTTTGCTAACCCAAAATGAGCAATTTCACAAAAGAAATAAAAAAAGTGTTCCCTGCTCCAGCTGAGGATGTAGTGATTATATGTGATTAGGAGAAGGAAAGTGAGATTGAATTTGTTATCGGTTACCCATTATTGTGTTTGAAGTGTTTTTGGACTATATTCCAGGTTCAATACAAGTTAAGCTCAAAACCACAAAAACAAATTTTGACTTGCCCCTCCTTTTCTTAAAAAAAAAGAAAAAAAAGAAAGAAGAAATCTGGGTTACATTGAGGCACTTACAATGGAAGTGATGAGGGCCAATTATTTAACATACATTGTTTTTACTTTTTCAAATGTATAGCCACAAGACAAACAATATGTGTGTAAACATGATTTTTGTGTGATAAAATCACTTACAAACCTTTTCTGTGTAAAGTTATAGCCAATTTTACAACTTCGTTTCCATGATGATGTAATGTCAACAAATCCTAAAAAGACTGTAAAAATGACAGTTTAAACAACTTTACAGCTCAAATAATACATGAGTTTTGACAGAAGAATTAATGTAAGTGCTTTTTAAAAATTATAAGTTTCACATGTCTGTGTTTAAACCCTCCAAAAATTGGCCCCATTCACTTCCATTGTAAGTGCCTCACTGGAACCACGATTTTTATTTTTTTTATTTATTTATTTTTTTTAAGAAAAGGAGAGACGAGTCGATGTTCATTTTTGTGGTCATCAAAATTATGCCACAAATGCTGTCGAATGAGCTAAACTTGTATTGGACCAGGAATATTCCTTTAAAATCTGAAGCTAAGAGAAGAGATACTGTGAAAGTAACTCAGTGAATGTCAATATGACCCGATAAACAAAACTGTTTCCAGCTAAACAACATAAAACAGTCTAAATAAGGTCTTAATTCAGCTAAACATTCTCCCACAGAGTCTTCCTGTCCTTTTCTCATTACTTATTAGGGGATGTGACATCATTCACTGAGAATTCTTGTATGGGAATATTTCGGATGTAGAGTCACCTAATTTACTCTGTTAAAGGATCTGGCTTTGTGATGGTCAGTGTGTTAAATATCAGAAATAGTTACTCGGCTCTGTTAAGGAGTGAACTCTAGAAGTGTCTGCATATGGATTAACTTTTTGAGGAAATAGGGAATTAGGGTGGAAATTTGGATTGAGCAGCATAGAAGATAATTGGCACAGGCCTTATAGGACTAAAGTTCGTTCTACTCTGGGTGGTCACCGACTGTAGACTTCCCCACAGCTGCCCTTACAAAAGAAGACTTTTGGGATTATGGGTGAACAAATTAGAGACTATCAGTGAAACATTAGAGCCCACCAAAGATGTGTTTTATCTTTGCAAACTTTAGACTACATATTACTCGAACCAAGTTGTTGTGAAAACGAGTAGACGTGTCATGCTGGTTAGTTGGTGAGAAGGATGTGCTTTGACCATTTTCTCCATAACTGCTCAAACATTTCAGGCATTTATTTACAAGGAAGGAAAATGAAGGGACTCGAACAATGTTACTGCCACCAGCTGTGGTAACAGATCGCAAGCTACGTGGCACCTCCCTATTCCCTGTTGCCACAGCAACAGGTGTGGAGCCATAGCCTGCATTTCACAGAGTCTTGTGGTGTATAGGGATCAAAACTGGAGCCACAGACAGTACATTGCTCTCACGCCAAGGCCTTACGTCCAGTTCAGAGATGGCCAGAGACAGGATGTAGACCCTCTGTTTACATACACAAAAGGCTCCAGCCATTTCCTGTGGGTCTTTTTGTGACTGAAAGCCATAGTCTTGTGTTCAATGGTTTGCCGTTCAGCTAACCATAACATAATTTCTCTTGACCTGTCCACTCAGAGGGAATAAAATTATGTACTGTATCTCCTCTTTTCAGACACCAATAAGCCTGAAGCAAATTATATCTTGTTTGGAAGATGATAGTTATGTGAAGTTAAATGAATGAGCAGTGCTATTTTATGCCTCACAACAGGTTTCTTGAGAACAAATCTGTACAATTGTGCATGTACAAAATAAGTTTGGGTTTGTATTTCCCCTCTTGTTGGGACAATCAGATGACATAATTCTCATTTGTTCAAGTCTTAATGAAAACAAAAAGTCAACAGTCAAATGGAGTTGATTAGCTTTACATGTCCCTGTCACATTTATTACAATTTTACAGTTAAAAGCGCGATATGATCACTCAGTAAATCGACATGTACCGAATTTACCCAGAAATTGACACAATTTTAGTGCATTACTGAGAAGTGCCATCCCCAATCTGGCATTTTTGCATCATTTCAAGTGTACTCACCTTTTCCTGTGGGAACTACTGATAGTTTGTTGTGTGAGCAATCTGTGAGTTGTGGGTTATTTCTGGTCCCATGGAAACCAGGAAGTAATCACATTCATCATCAAATTCATTTTAAATGTACATTTTTACTCCACTGATGGTTAGGTTTAGGGTTGGGGTTTAAGTTAGGAAGTGGACTTCAAAAAATATGCATTCCTGTTGACTGTATAACATCAATTACAACTGAAAGTACAACTTGCACCAGTCTGTGGACATTTCACTGAAAACTGTACATCACACATATCCATACGTTCAGTAACATTTCCAGCTTTGGCCACTTGGGGCAGTGGCTGATTAAAGCACAGACTGATTTCAGCAACAACTTTCAACCTACCGTAGGGTTGGGCGTTACCACTTATTTTATTTTCGGTCAGATACCAAGTACTTTTAGGCCAGTATTGCCGACATCGATATCGATACCAATACCTCTATTAAATTAAATTTTTACAAATTCTTTGGATAAAATGAATAACTTAAATTATTACTTAAATTTTATATATATTTATTGTATATATATAAAGCAGAAAATTATTAGGCTGCTTTGTTTACCTTTTAAAAATTAGTAAGTATAAGCAGCATATAAAACCCCCAAATTAACCATAGATATTATTATATGGTTACTATTCCTAAAACCAAGTTACAATATGGATACTACAGTAATGCTGTAGCAAAACCATGGTTAATTGTATCAAAACCTTGGTTACTGCCAAAAAGAAAGAAGAAAAAAAACATGGTTATTACAGTCGTGGTTACTAGTCATGGTTAATACAATATTACTACAGTAAATCCATGGTAAGTTTTCATAAGGGTATCATTTATTAACGAGGATTAATGATCATTATCAATGTTTTAAGAACTCTGAATTTAAATAAACATGTAAAAATGGTAACACAAGCCCATTATAATACATGTCATGTCTAGGTTTGTTATTGCTTAATGTGAATAACTCCAGATGCTGTTTTTCTGTCATTACCTCTGGAAAGCACTGCTCCCTCTTTGAATGAGCACTGTGACTGAAAGGGTGAGTTCTGTCTGTGTCTGCTGGTGTATTTTAGCATTTCTGCACATCAAGATGAGCGGAAGAAAAACATTTTCTGGTGCCATGCAACTATTCGCTAATATAATTATTTTTTTTCACTTCGAAGCTTATGAGATGCATTAATATTCATGTTATCTAAATAATAAGATCGCTAGTTAAAAACAAAACTTCAAAATCTATATTATTATGTGAGGATCGATATTCTTGATACCACATCAGTATCGGAAGTATCAATACTTTAGTATCAATCCGCCCATCCCTAACCTACTGTCACAAAACTCAAAGTATGATCTCATTTAAGACTTCATTTAGGGCTACTTAGAGTGTTTGACTCATGTATGAAAGATGATTTGGCAATCCATTGTGGAAAGTTTGATGACATTCTAGTTTGAAAGTCAATTCTCCTCTGCCATTTAAAAGACATGTCTCAGCATGCAAGTGACACATGAAGAAAAGAGTGAAATATAAACTTGGGCATAGTGACTCTGTATTTCCCGCTCAGCAGTAGAACATTTACAAGACGTAGCAGTAAGAATCCGGGCATTCATGATCATGCAGAGAACAAAATGTTGGAACTTTGTCAAATGTCGTAAGAGCTGTATATCACACCTTACATAATGCCTTTTATGTTCATGTTCTGCTACAGCTGTGTTGTTGCTCCATCGTTCTACAAATGACAAACATGAGAGAGGCAAATAACATACATTGTCTAATGCTTAAAACCTCCTGTTTCAACCTAAAGGGGCCTGTAATTGGCCCTCACCGGCAGGCCTCTCTACAGCTCCTAAAGCATGTGCACTCAAATCTACCCTCCCACTGTGTATATGAATCATAGATCATTTGTGCAAGCCTGTGAGTTCTTAGTGGCATCCCACTGGTTTAAAATGTTTGAAATGGACTCACAATTTATCCTCCTGAGACCCAAACGTGACAGCTGTGTGCATTTTTCATTTCTCTTTTTGATTTGTAACTGAAATTGTACCGTGCTTAGTGCTTACCGAAATTTGAATCACTGCCCCCATTGGCCGAAGCTGGAAGCGTTGTTGAACGTATGGGAACGTGTGAGCTCCGGAAATGTCCACAGAGTGGCGCCAATTATAAGTATTACAGTCAACAGGAATGTATATTTTATCAACCCCCTAATTTAAACCCCAAACTTAAACCTAACTGTCAGCGGAGTAAAAATGTAATTTTAGAGCAAAAATGCAACATCTGAATCACATTCACCATATGTGAACGTGATTACTTCCTGGTTCCCACAGGACCAGAACCTGTGTCTTGGAGGTTGCTCGCACAACACACTATCAGTAGCGCTAGAGAGAAAGGTTAACACATTTAAATTGATGCAAATTAATGAATGGGGTCAGTTTCTGGGTACATGATTTTTTTAAATCAACAATTTCTTGTGTAATCATGTTGGACTTGTTGGACATATCTGACTGTTCCCCATGAATATGTGCAAGACAGCGATTAGTCAAAATTGTATAATTAAATCCCCATGGTGAGGCACAATGTGTTGTGACCAGAGCTGAGGTGTGGTGGTAACCTCCTGGAGGCAGGCGCTAACTGACTGTTGCCAGTCATTGTGGTTTATTGGCGTTCCAGTCTGACAAACAGCTCCAGGTCAGAGCCAGTGACCATGCTGCTGAAATTAGAGAAATGTGAGCATGTGGTTTCTCCTCACACTCCCCCACTCCAGGTCCGCTTTATGCCAGTGGCTGCATGCTTATAGGAACTGAACCCGATTTCTGTTTTTTATATCTAGGTCATTGGGATGTGTGTGGCTTTGGATGGGAGTGAAGCCTAATCTATGGGCTTTCTCTAGTAAAATGCTTTCAGCTGTGGTGAGTTTTTTGCCCCTTTACGCCTGGATCTCGCACAATGGATCATTAGATAGCAACTCCCTACACTTTCACCAACTATCCTGATGTTTTTTCCTTTGGTGGTGACTGTCTCTTGAAAATAAGTCTATGTCCTTCCAAGAATGCAAAGGAGACAGATGGAAAAGTCTTTGGTAAGCTCCCTTGCACTTAATCTCTCCATCTTGGAGCCCTGCAAAATATATCAAAATATTCTACCCCAAGCAGAGCATCACTGTTTAGGCCATCATCAGAGTAGGGGAAAAACATTATAAAACTACTGTTTGGCTTATAGCCAGTGACTTTCTTTAGTAAGACTGTTGCATTTTAAACAGTTGATTTGCCAAACTTTTCTGATGCTTTCTGTCCAAAAGTTTAGTGTCCCGTTTTAGAATAGAGATCCCTGTGGGCTGAAGGTGCTTGAGGGTTGTCTTTGCTTTAGCTATGAAACGCATCATCTTGTGTCTAAAGGGACCTGTCACCACTATCCTTTCAGAAATTATATAAGATGTGTATTTAATAGACTGTGATGGGCTGATTTATGCACAGTACAATTCCTCATTATTAAGCAAACCAAACATTTTAATTACGGTATTTGCAAATGGATAACAAACATGCTATTGTTTTTAGAGTTGAAGTAGCATACAGTATTGTGAACCTTTCTCTGTAGTGGTGGACCTGTTATTACAATGGCTTTCACAGGCAATAATTCCACTGTAATGCATCTCAACAATGAATTAAATTATTGCCTGTTTGAACTCAGGCAATCTGAGGGCAAGAATTCCTTGCAAAAGCCTCATTCTAACAATACTCAATGCATTTCTCCTTATCTCTGCCGACTAAACCCATTCCCCACATGGAAGCTCATGCACCTCGATGCTCTCCAGATCCAACAGCTTATTTGTTTGTCTAGAAGTAAAATGTTATCTTGGAATGTTTTGGATCTCCACCCACTTAATATTTTGTGTGCAGTTTACCTTCTTTATGTGTCTCTGTTCAACACGTGTATTTGGTATCTTATCAATTTAACTGAATTAAATTTAGTTCATAATGCGAGTCGATGAATGGACATTTTCATTGTCTAATCTTTTGTTTTATGATGACTGACAACATTGAGGTGCAGTAACTGCATGTTTCTTGAGTGAAATTTCTGTGCCATCAAGCTAACTGTAGTTTGCGTCGTGTTTAAAAAAGATCTGTTAAAAATTGCACACTATGGTTATTTTGGATTAAAGCTTTGAAACAGATTGCGGAAGCCAAATATTGTTCTTCATCAAATCTCTTTGTTCATAATCTAATACAATTCCAGAACATTTGTTTGATTAAAGGGCGGTGATCTCAGAGTTGATGATTTAAGACATGACTCGCTCAAACTTGTCCAAGTAGCTTCTCTTGACTATATCTTACCTCACTCTAAATGTTACATAGTGTCTAGTATTCAAGCGGAACAAATGACGCTTGATGGAGTCATTTCACATAAGTTTACAGGTAACTAATGGACCTTATTCAGAGTAATGGCATTTTTTTATTTTTGAAGGGAATGAAAACAAGACTGTGAATTATAGTCTCTTCAATGGGTTGTAGGGTACAATGGGGTAAAAGGCACACCTTAAGGAAAATGTGCTCTATTTTTCTTCAAGAAGTGTATCAAGATTGAAAAAATACATTTCTTTTTATTGAATATTGATATAGTAACAGTATTTGTGTGAGAAGAAATAATAACAGAAGATTGTTTCGATTAAAATTCTTTAAAATATTACTCGCTCGTGAGGTAAAAGGCCCCATGGGGGATTATAGTGATACAGTGTAGGGGCAAATTGTTTCAAATTGAAGACAGCAAGAGGCCTTTTTTGAGTAATAAATTAAGATAATTAGTCTTAAAAATAACCACTTTAGAAAAGGGTGCACAATTTTCTGTTAATTTCAGTCACATTTGGCATTTCATAACATCTTAAGTATTTGATAAATTAATCTCCATTGTGATTGGATCAGTGAATTTAACCCCTTTTTGTACATTTTTCATAATAAATCTATTCGCTTCTCTTTAGAAAAATTATGTGTTTTATGGGGACCTTTAGCTCCTGCAACAGCTTTTTCAGATGCTATTAAATGTATCAAATGCTATGTTCATAAAAAACTTTTGATTTAATCACCATGAACCCCCCACAAAAAAAAAAGAAAAGTATCTTACATAAAAGTATCTAAAATAAATGTGATAATTTCTGGGATTCTTCTCATTAAAATAATAATAATTGAATATTGAATTAAATCAAAATCAAATCAAATTTAAGACATTGTATGCAATGATCTCATGGATCAGGAATATTTTGCAGTGCATGAGAAACAGGTGTTAAGTGTAAGTCTAACATTCACAGCCTGGTTTTCAAAGTCGTCAAAAATTAAAGGGATAGTTCACCCAAAAAAGAAAATTCTTTCATTATTTACTCACCATCCTGGCATACAAGTGTATTACTTACTTTCTTCTACTGAACACAAATGAGGATTTTTAGAAGAGTATCTCAGCTCTGTTGGCCTCACAATGCAAGTGAATGGTGACCAGAACATTTAAGGTCCAAAAATGGCATAAAGGAGGCATAAAAGTAATCCATATGAATCCAGTGGCTAAATCCCTCTCTTCAGAAGCAATATGATAGGTGTGGGTGAGAAACAGATCCACGTTTAAGTCCTTTTTTACTATAAATCTCCACCTTTGACCAGCCTCAACCAGTATGTGGCTGAATATGACAGTGAAAGTCAATTCCACACCAGAATGTGGAAGTGAAATTGTATATTTACTGTTAAAAATGACTTAAATATTGATCTGTTTCTTACCCACACCTATCATATTGCTTCAGAAGACATGGATTTAACCACTGGAGTTCTATGGATCACTTTTATACTGCCTTTTGGACCAAAGTTCTGGTCACCATTCACTTGCATTGGGAGGACCAACAGAGCTGAAATATTATTGCGAAAATCTTAGCTTGTGTTTTGCAGAAGAAAGAAAGACTTTCACATCTGGGATGACATGAGGGTGAGTAAATGACGAGAGCATTATAATTTTTTTATGAACTATCCCTTTAAATATGGTGACATTTTATACCAGCCGGGTCATTCTTCAACTGGGGTGGCAGAATTTGTAAAAATGCTTGTTTTTTTTAAAATAACAACATTTATTGCTATGCATTTAAAATTTGTTTAATATGCTATATCCAGTAAAATGGAAGCTTAAGGACATTTTTATTTTTAAATCATTTTAATCAAATACTGGTGACAACCACTTATGTGTATGGTGTTACCAGTATTTGAAGTAAAATTCTGGTTTGTTCTAAAATGAGCAGGAATATGCAAATTTAGGGAATAATATAATATATATATATATATATATATATATATATTAACAACTTTAAGGATTCTGTTTCATTGTTTCATTTAAATTTCAGTTTTTAAAAGAAATATGTTTAATTGTTCATCTTGGTTCAGTTTTCTTTTTTTTAATTTTGATATAAATAAATAAATAAATAAAAGACATGAAAAATGGTCTGTGGTACCTTTATAGTTTTTATTCTAAAAGATTAAAATCACTTTACAGTCTAAAAACTTTAAATTATAAGATTAAATGGCTCTGAAGAAAAGAAATTTCAGATACGTTTGGAAGTAACACCACAGATGTAATATAACGCCACAGACATATTGCATAAAAGGTGTAATTAAATGTTTATTGAGCAAAATAATGAAATTCATCATGAGTAAGATTACAAGAAGAATCTACTCAACATTTAAAGACAACAACATTTAGAGAAAATCAGTACTAAAAAATAAAACTGAAATGAAAACAATCTTGAACCATCATGAAATGTATCCAGAGTAAGATTACAATCTACTCTGATAAAACATTTAGAAGAAAATAACACGTTTAACAATAGGAAGTGCATTATTTGAGAGAAAAAAAGATGTGTATCACATCACTTGCAATCTGTTTCTCACTGCTTAACAAAGAAATGTCTGCACAATGGAATGTGGTGTAATCAGTGTGATCTATTTCAATAAAGAGAGAATAAAAAAATTCAGAACATTTTCAGTGAATAAAATATGTAAAATCCTCACACTTATTTAACACAAAACATTCAAAACAGCTCAAGGGCTGGGCCTATTTAATGCAGTGTGCCTGTAGGTGTTCCTTATTAGCAGTATCACCATTTCTTTGTTTTAGATTTCAAAGTGTTTTTGAAGGTATTCCCGAATGTCATGCTTGATCTGAACAGACCTTTTGTTGACAGTTAGTGGCACTGGGATGAAACAAATTCCCTGATCATCACTGTACCAATGTATGTCATCTCTGGGGCTTGGCCACAAAAAAAAACTTGTTTATGCCGTTCCTGTGCATACATTTGATTTTGATGTTGTGGTCCTCCACTTCCTGAATGATACCAGGGTATGGCTGTTCATCGTAATTAAGAACACCACTGTTCAATGTGTTTACTGTCTATGACCTCTGGACAAAGTGAACAAGCTAATGACGATTGCTCAGTTGTTGAAAGATTTTCAATTTTTTTATGCTAAGAGATGCCTCTTGGAGTGCATAACATGGGCAATCATACACACCCTTTTCAGTCTGGCAAAAACAACTTATGTCTCTTTATTTTAGAGAGCTGTGTTCAGTGCTCACCACTTGATGAATTTTCATCATTCTCTTTATGGTGCTCAGTGGTAGCACTTCTTCCATCATTTGTACCCAGGCATCAACATACTCTTCTCCAACATAAAACAGTCGTACCACTGATCCAGAATTTTTCAAATGGTAAAAGAGGGATTCTGCATCGGGCAAATCTTGTCCTTGCCTAATTAAATTGTCTGCAGTTCTTTTAAGTGTTCCGCCTATCCCATCTGGTGCCCCCTTGCTATAACTGGCTACAAAGATGTTCCAGGTGGTTGTGGATCGTTGACAAAAGATAGAAATAGGCTTTCTGCTTGTACTGTGAGGCTTAGTCATCACTAAAAAAATGCAGACAGGTCACATTTGGATGTTTCTCTTGGATCATTTTAAGAACAGGATCCAAGTGGGCCCAAATACCAGGAGGTTTATGTCTTCTGCTTGGTGATTTAGTGCAGAAGGTCACTGGTGCTGGCTCAGCCTGGACATAAAACACACCTGTATGAAGTGTAGCCTGTTTGTGTGAACCCCCAAAATGAACTGCATGTATCTCCTTTGCATATTTGCAGGAGTAATTTTCACTGAAATCTACATGGACGAGGCATTCATTTGAGCCAAGGATTTCATGCAGTTTCCTGTACATGGAATACTGCCATCTGATGTTAAAGATGTGTGCACGGAAGTTGAACAGCCTGTCCTGAAACTGAATCACAAGCTCATCCTCTGTTATTGCTATTTTCTTTTTGATTGTAACAGTGGAGCTATCACAACCATTCTCATGACTCATCTTTTCAAGGGACCACTGAGTCAGATTTACCTCTTTGTTCTGAGGGGCTCTGAAGAGTGCATACGTACTCATTTTGCATTCTTTGCATTGGCCATATGCACACTCCTTTTTTGTCATATCGCACGCAGTGGCATTAGCCATTTCCTCCAGATTTTTGGAAGTAAGTATGCCAAGTGAAAACAGCTTGTCTGCCATATACTGCAAGTTCTCATGGGTTTTGCAGAGGCAAGTATCCCAGTCAACCTCTTCTGGCTGTGTAACCCAAAATGGTCTCTGGGCACAAAAAAAAAAAGCTTATTCTCTGCAGTGAACTTCTTGTGGAGATTGACCATTGTGTCACAGAGAATTCTTCTTTGCTTTTGTATTTTTCTTACAGTGACTGTCCTCTTCTTTCCGGTGACAACCCGACTCACATCATCTCTCAAAAAGAATTGTTTGACAGTGCTCCTTAGGCCTTGAGAGATTCTATTCTTCTGTCTTATGAAATCAAGTTCTCTCCCATGTTTTCCACCTTTTATATGAAAAGCTAATCTGTTTTTGGCAGAAAACCCGTAATTTATACTTCTTGATCAATTTTCCACAAATCAGCCATGCATAAATTTGTTTGACCCTCTCTTTTTTGCTGCAGAATATCTTGCCTTTATTTCACTTAACAGAGAGAAGTGAAACCTAAGTGTTTTTTTGACCAGTGATGAGGCATTGCTTCCCTTAAGAACGCTTATTGTTTTGGTTGTGGGGCTCTCAAGATTAATTTTCTGCAATCTCTTCTTTAGATGGGCACATTTTGTTTTGTATTTTGCAGCCTTTTTTTTTCTCCCTTACAAGTTTATGTTGCAGCTTTTTCAGTTGTCTGTAGCATTGCCTTCTCTCTCGGTGGATTTTCTTTTTTCCATAGATTTTTTTTTGCATGCAATATGTCAAAATACGATTAAGCCACGTGTCATCACTTACAAATGATTAAGTACATAATTTGTATTATTTACATACAAAATATGATTTACAGTTACAGTCCCTTTTATTTGTCCTAAAACCAGACCTGGATGTGCTGGGTATCCTCCTTGGACTATCTGAACTTGATGGTGTTTCTGATGGAGTCAATGCTCTCTGTTGTGACTCTCTGCTCTTTCTTGTCCCGTATTCTGCCTTATATACTCGCCAGTTCTTCCTTGCTGCTCTCTTTCCCCTCTCTGAGAGATCTCCTATTCTCAGTCTTTTTTTTTTTTTTTTTTTTGCACTCTGCTGTTTCTTTTGCAGGTACTCTGCTCTTCGCACTGGGTCTGCATCTCTACGCTGTCTATAAAGACGCTGCTTTTCAGCAGCAGTTAATCTTGCCATACCTGACGAGTGATAAAATTATATGATTATGAATGTCCTAAGGCAAAACTTATGCTTTTTATTAAAAATACAACATGTCTGGTTGTATATTGTCTGTGGAGTTACTGTGGAGTCTGTGGTGTTACCAGGAAAGACAGAAACAACACAGACAAATTAGCACAAATCCAGACTTTTCTAAAAATGGAGGCTGCCATCATGATGATTTCAAGATCTGGGGACATTTTGGAGATATTAATAAGACTCTATTTATCAAAATTTTGATTAAAATATGTCAGATCTGCAACATATCAACATAAAACCACAGACACTAATAAAGTGCGACACATGAAATTGTCAGAAATTTAGCTAACTTTAAGAAAATTAATAAGAAAAA
This sequence comes from Myxocyprinus asiaticus, assembly GCF_019703515.2. Lineage (NCBI taxonomy): Eukaryota > Metazoa > Chordata > Actinopteri > Cypriniformes > Catostomidae > Myxocyprinus > Myxocyprinus asiaticus. The sequence goes on along the minus strand of NC_059382.1, from coordinate 21,805,492 downwards.
ATGTACTCACCATGCACCCCTCAGATCAACCAGCACCTGCAATAACCTTTACACACAGGAAGTAGTCCAAACAGAATTCCCCCATTGTTGTAACACCACAGACATGAATTTGGGGGACACAACATTTTCTTTAAATATAACAAAATATGTATTTTTTTTTTAAACAATTTAATTAAATTGTACATGTTAAATAAAATCTATATTCACAATATACCCACTTTATTTGTGTTAAAAATGTTATATTGTTGCAATTACATTCCATGATACCTCTCTGAGGTAGGGCGGGAACATGCACATTTTGTTACACATGCAATCTCTCAAACTCAATTAAATATGTATTTTAAAACAAAAATGTAACTTTTAACAGTGCACGAATTGTGTTTACCCTACAGAATACAAACATGCAAACATTTTATGATTTAGTGGTATTCAAAGTTTATTTCAACTGTTGCAAAGTAGAGGGACACCACTTACCACCGCAAATGAATAATGATTTTGTGACATGTCCCATTTTTAAGTATTTGACAGGATCAATCCACCATGGCTGAAAACATTTAATGACCACTCCGGCTAATTTAACGCGTTTTAATAGCTCTACAAAACTTGATAAACGACCGCTGCAAACAGGGACACCTCCATAATATTAGAGCATCGGTGTTCTCTGTACGTATCCCTCGTAATTATAACTTTTGGGGGTGACTGTTTATAATCCCTACAGCAAGTGATGAATGAGGACAGCGGCAGTAAAGAGTTAACTTTGACAGGAAGTTCAAGGAGTCCATGTCTACGGGGGGCACGCCAATTTCTCTCATTCTCCGTTACTTTCAAGGCACATTAAACCTCACAGAAACTCTCCGCATCGCTCCAGTCTAAACTAGCTTCACATAACTGTGATTTATAATGAATTATGTCATTCCTAATGCAGTCTAGTCTAAATGTACTCTAATTGTGCCTAAAGGAGACGAAAATGAAGATATTCCGTGCTTAATTTTAAGGACGTTGACGCTTGTTGTTTTCACGAGCTCTAGACAATGCTGGTATTTCTTCCAGCTGTTGCACGAGCATAACGTATATAGTGAGTGACGCGTGACTGTTACTCATATAGGACGCCGTCCACGCGAGTGGAAAGTCCAGACGATGACACCTCATACTCAGCGGCGCATCTCTCACGAAAGTTGGAAATTGAGCACGGGATCATCTTCTGTTGCTTAGGACAATACAATACGTGAAGCCAAACCTCGGAGACGCGTTATTCAGTCAGTAATAGAGCGCAGGAATACTCACTAATGCGCACGAGCCGGGAAAACTGCTCAACTCAAACTTTTCATCACAGTGGGGTATTGGGGTGGGAAACGGAGTACGCACATTGGCTGCGTTTCTTTTGATGTCTTCGATCAGCACACCTGTAAAGGTAGGTGTTATGTTTTTTTTTTTTTTTGTTTTGTTTTGTTAATAAAGTTATTGTGGCATGATGTTCTAATAATGTTTACTGACTGTTGATTGAGTTGTATTTGTAAGAAGCATAAGGGTCTCTTTGAAGAATCATCGGGATGTTGTTTCTGAAACCTTTCTTGTCAATTTTCCTCAACAAATCCTACTTCTGTCTATTGAAACACATACATTGTTACACTGTAACATGTCATTAAAGGAATAGTTCTCCCAAAAATTTACATTCTCTCATTATTTGCTCACCCTCATGCCATCCCAGATTTATATGACTTTTTTTCATTTGCTGAACACAATTCATTTGCTGAGAATATTTCAGCGCTGTTGGTCCATTCAATGCAAGTAAATGGGTACCAAAACTTTGAAGCTCCAAAAAGCACATAAAGGCAGCATAAAAGTAATCCATTAAACTCCAGTGATTTAATATCTTCTGAAAAATAATCTGCGATTTGAATGAGAACAGACCAAAATATATATCCTTTTTCATTGTACATCTTGCTATGAATTTAAGATTAATTACACTTCCTAGTACTTGACGAATACACAGCGCTAAATGGCTATAGAAAGTGTTATCGAGCTTGAAATCATGATCGCCAAGGAGACTGCTGATGTCAAGATCTGTGGTGAAAAATTAGTTACATTTTGGTTGGTCTGTTCTTACCCAAAACAGTTAGTTTCAGAAGACATGGATTAAACCAGTGGAGTTGTATGGATTACTTTTATGCTGCCTTTATATACTTTTTGGAGCGTTAAAGTTTTGTTCAGCATTCACTTGCATTGTATGGACTTACAGAGCTGAAAAATTCTCTTTATCTTCTTTTGCATTCTGCAGAAAAAAGAAAGTCATACGCATCTGGGATGGCATGAGGGTGAGTAACTGTTGAGAGAATTTTCATTTTTGAGTGAACTATTCCTTTAAGTTCCTTATTATAATTTTTCGTTAAACATACAACATGCTTACAATCCACAATATGGGCTTAACCCACTGCTCATTGCTTCAGATGTGACTTCAGCAGTATTACCTCAGCCTTTATCTCACAGCACTGGAAAACTCTTCAACATGGGATTGCTTTCAGCATCAGATCTTTTGTCAGACATTGAAAGGCCATGCTTTCTCAAGAGTTCTTAACAGTCCCCCTCTTGTTCAACAAACACTATTTTCTTTAGCAACTGGAATGCTGACTATTTGGGGTGGACAAATAAAACTTCCCAATGAATCCCGTCTGGTCTCAGTTTACTCACTCATTATTTTACCGGGGAATACAAACTCACTGAGAGGATGTCAGACTCATTACAAGACTGAAAATCTGTATTTGTAAATATTGCCTGACTTTTAGTCAAAACAAACTATTAAGATTGATCAGATCATTGATCAAATAAATCAGTCGATTGACAAAAGCTTACTTTATACCCCCAGCTTTTTTTTATTTTTATTTTTTTTTACGCTGACTTTGCTTTTTTGGTTTGATCTACACACAGTTGATTGATATTTGCCAGTAGAGTTGTGGGTTCATATTTATTTTCCCTTTAAACATGCAGGGCACAAACACATTATAAAAGTCATCACACTGACCAGCTACAAGATCTAAAATTCGTAAAAATATCAACACGCATAGATTTGAGCTCTGAAAACATAGACTCATTCTCTGCAAATGACAGTTCTGTATTTTTCCAGCTCATTGTTATTTTGATAATTGCAGCATTTCTCTGGGCAAAACAATTTTAAATATCACCCATTTGGGTCTTTGGGGGAAAAGGGTATTGTTTGGCTGTTTTCATCATATCAAAGAGAAGAATGGGTTCAGGATTGGTCATGGAATCTGAACTGAGAGGCAGGAAGTCTGCCAAACCCTCCCTCTGGATGTTTGGACCTTTGAATGTGAAGGTTAACATGCAAAGCTCTGTTTTCTTTGAAAGCCAACATCCCCTTTTCACCATCCACTTATTCCCTTGGAAGACTGTCCTTGCTAATACCGGCCTGCTGCTTAGTTTACCATGAATTTAGCAGACAAACCCCCTCTCCTAAGTGCTCAGTGGGAATAAGCCAAATCCCTGTTCTCTCCTGATGCACCCCAGCTACAAGAATTTGGGCTGATGAGCTTCCCAGCTCCATTCTCTGTGTCCCTTACCCAGCCCATATCAAGGATGCAGTGATATGCATCCCCCCAATCCTGGACAGCACTGTGGCAGCAGTGGAGTCATTTCAGGTTCCTGGGCTCTACCATCTCTCAGTACCTGAAGTGGGACACCCACATAGACTCCATTGTGAAGAAGGCTAAGCAGAGGTTGTACAACATTAAATGAAAACAGTCTGATTACCTGAGGCAAAAGGCTGCAATGGCTGAATCACAACATGCTGATATTCAGTACACTTGCTTATGTGATATTGCTTACAGATAATAATACTAATAATATAACCATTTAATATTATATTATTGTCACTATGAGTATTATAACGACTGCTTTGAATATTACACTTTTATACAGTAGTAATATTTTTCTGTCGTAATGACTTAAATTTCAAGCAATGAGTTGAACAGAGCTCGCGTTTCAGTGGGACTTTTATTTTGAAAGATCTTTGAAGTTCTTCCTGTATGTGAAGTGTTTTTTTATATCAAGCTACCCGTGACTTCAGAGCTGAAATCTCCAAGCTGCAATGGAGAAAGCGTTCATTTGAGAGTTCACAGCCGTTTATACACTTAACACATTGATCTATGGCTCTGCAGAAGGATACTATTGGGCACACTGCATGAAAATCAAGCATTAGTAGTATGTGTTGTGTTTGTGTGCGTGCCTGTGTGTGTGTGTGTGTGTGTGTGAAGGAGATGACAGGGCAGAGAGGCGCCTCTTATTCATTATGTAGCATGCAGTGCATGTGACTGTGTATTATTTAATTTAATGACATCCTTCTGCTGTTTAATGATCATACTTGGCCATATAGAGGCTTTTTTATTATTATTTTCAAATGGTCTTTGATCTAATCTCAAAACTCTTACATTACATTTTGCTAATGGCAGCATACTTTAATGTGGTACCGAAATTAACAACAAGATGATATCATACCATTTACATTTTTTTGGTATCGCGATATTTTGTTAGTACCGGTATACCGCGCAACCCTAACTTACAATTGTTCGTTTGTGTGCTTATCGTGGATGTCTCAACCGAGGAGAACATGAGATTACGTCGGTGTCACGGCAATGCGAATACGTCACATGTGAGACCGCTTGAACTCCACCCTCTCATGCAGCTTACCCTCACGTTGGATTACAGTTAAAAAGTCCTTAAATATTGATCTTTTTTCACACCAAAAGTGATCGTTTCACATTAGAAGACATTAATTTCACTGCTGGTGTCATATGGATGACGTTTATACTGACTGTCTGTGATTTTTGGAGCTACAAAAGAGAAATCTCCATTCACTTGCATTTTAAGGACCTACTGAGCTAAGATATTTTTCTATTTTTCTTCAAATGTGTTCTGGTGAAGAAAGTCACACACTCCTGGGATATCATGAGGGTGAGTAAATAATAAGAGAATTTTCATTTCTGGGTGATCTATCCCTTTAAAGTAGATAGGAGCTGTATTTTATGCCACTTGTTTGTATAGAAAATAGCTGCCCTGGACCATTCCAAAGATGGCCGCTGAGTAGACTGACTTGCCTTGAAAGGGACTTTGGTGCAAGCTCAAATTCTGTGCATCTTAAAGGGATAGTTCACCCAGAAAATAGTGAGTGGTGACTGAAGCTAACATTCTTCCCCCAACTTCCCAACTTATGTTTGAGTTACACAGAAAAATATAAAGTCATATCGGTTTGGAACAACATGAAGGGGGAGTAAATGCTGGTAGAATTTTCATTTTTTTGGGGTGAACTTTTCCTTGAGTGTCACTGTCACTGACCTTTATTCAGTGTATTTAGGTTTAAAGAAGTTCTCTTCATAGAGTTCTAGTAAGAAATCATTACCATTGAAGACCTACCTTTGAAGAGTTAGATAAAATCTACCATGTCACCATTTTAGATAAGAACATCTGCCAGGCAGATGTCTTTGCAAAGGTTTTGATGGAGCAAGTTTAATGACCTCTGAAGCCTCCAGCTTGAACGTAAGAGCGCAGTCCCTTAGCAGCCAAGAGGCTGATTTTACACACTTCTCCCTCACACAGCGACATTTCCGACACTATAATACACTGGAGGTGAAAGGAGCTGGAATCTGTTCAAAGAGTTCATGGGTTTGGGAGTGAGTGAAGTTGGTGGTGGTGGAGAAAAGAGAGTGAACAGTCATTTGCTGACTGTGTCCATCTCAGGGTGTTTTGTGTTTGCAGTGGTGACATAGCGGGTGTGTTGGTGAGCATTTCCAAATGCAGGTGTGTGAAAATGCACAGCTGTGAATGCTGTCCTCTGTCTGGTGGCTCAAAACCAAACCGTCTTTCTGCCAGACATGGCAGTGTACTCAATGAGTAATATGTCCACACCCTTTTTCTTGTGCATCTCAGTTACATTCACATTAACAAACACCCCTGCCCATGATCACCCTAGGTTTCTTTCTGCACCCCTGCCGTAGATTTCTCCATCATTCCTTCAATCTGCACTTCGCCATGTCTGGATCTTTATCCATTAATCCCTGCTAGTCACTTTATCCATCTCCTTTCATTTCTTATCGTTGATCTCTGGTGGCATTCCTTTTCCTAATTTTATGGCTTTGTAACTTCCCAGACTCGGTACATAATGTATGACACAGCTCTGAAAACGAGAAGTCCATTAGCCCCCCCTTTCCATCAATGATTAATTGATGTAGCTGCATGCTAGTTTGTCACCTTATACTTTATGGATAGACACTTATTATTTTATTGACACCATTTGCGACACAGCTTTCCTTCTATAATTAGTTACATTCACTAAAACAAAGGGAATATTCCTGGTGGAGCAGGCTAGAACCCAAGGCTAAGGGCCTCATAGTAGTGGGGTTTTTTTTATAGCCCCACTCTTCACTTCACCTGATGACAATTTTATTGAGCCTTAGAACTTGTAGTTACAGCCCTGTTGGCCAGAACTCTTTCTCCTCACTATACGCTCTCTGGGGAATGATTGCCTTTCTGTCCAATTATGACACTTCTCGGAAGAACCATGAAAATGTATCTTTTGAACTTTGATGTAAGCAGCTTTCCATTTGTCATGAGGTCACTGGCCCTCTTTCATAATAAGCATGTCAAGGAATGCCCTAGTCTTGCTGGCCAGTTGATGACCAAATATTGTTTTTTGAGTGGATGCTCGTTTCAGATCTCACATGGATTGTATTACTGATGTACACAGTTTTCTCACCACTAGTGGATCCTCTCAGACTGTGTAAAGGGTAGACCAAAGTCTCAAAGCTAAAAAACGTGCTGATCATTAAACATGTACGTCGAAACATTCAGTTTAATCCAGGGTCATAGGAACGATCTGAAAAGGGGGACACTAGAGAGTGCAACAGTCTGATTCTGGACATAGCAATTCCTGTAACAATGTTCGTATCTTAGGGACAAATGGAGGAGTTGGGATGCAGCGGAACAGTCAATGTGAGTATTTTTATTACTTCTTCAGCGTCAAACAAAAACATAAACAAAAGGGCTCTTAGTGGCCGAATATATACACAAACAATGTCGATGAGAGTACACGTTAACAGTAACAGAAACACGCAGCCAACTATCTCCACTGTCTCTCTCTGCTTACTGATGTGTCCTGTCGGCCTTTTCAGGTCTCCCTCAACCATCACTATCACAAGAGACAGGTGTTAAGAGATAATGTCAGCCCAGGTGATGCGCCTTACCACTCTCCCTCTCCCGCAGACAGATACACGACCACGCCCCCATCCCCACAAATCCCATTGATTTTTTTACATAGGTGAATTGACTTTTAAAAATAATGTATAAACTTTTAAAGGCTAACCTACCGTGAGCTCAGGTTGATTGATGGTATGCTTTAGCTGAAGCCATCAGTCTGTTATTTCAACTTCATTTTTTAAAAATCGTGCTGAATAGTGGAACTACTGGTGAAGAACTACACTAACAATTAATCCTGTAGAGAAATATTTACCAAGCCAAATCGTGACACACAAATCGCGGCAAAAGAACTCAGCAGACCACCTACTACCATGACCCAGTGTTAATGATGCATTGTGAATGAGTACCTACACTCTCAAACTGCTTATATATTTGTGTATATGTGAATACTTGGCAATAAACTAGGGCTGGGAAATGTAACGTGTTAATTTCTGCGATTAATCTTTTTTTGTTTAACATGTAAAAAATAACGCAATTAATGCAGTATTAATTTTTTTACTTCCTGTGCCTTTACGTGATAGCAGAGTGGTGTTCCGAGTTGTTCCTGGCAGGCTACTCAGCCTTACAGGCTCCGATTAGGGTAGGGGTGGGGTTAGGGCATCTGCTGCCTGCCAGGAGCAAACTCTTTAATTTACCAATGTTTTTCCCAACTTTCTGTGGCTAATGCTGGCATATATACATTTTCAGGATGTACTCGCTTAACTCAACTGCACATCCTCGCATAGAAACTGATTGTGTGAAGCAGTGCATGCTTCTTCATTGCGTGCGATGCATGCCCCGGGCATAATAAACACGGTAGTGCATTTACTGTACGGAGAATGAAGACTTCATCCGCAAGAGGGGTGACTGATGGGCAAGCTGCTGTATCTCTTCGCATTGCGCGAAAGCGCTCACTGACATTCACCTGGTCCCGTTTCAAAAGCTAAAATGCCCAAGAGAAACCCAGCGTGTGCGTGATAGAGACTAAGAAGGACCTGTCCGTTCAGCAAGCTACTACCAGGTATACTTGTAGAGAGACTGAATGGCAGCCAGAGAAAACAATAGTTTTGATATTTTAAATTTCAGCATAAGATATGTTTTATATCTGTATGTATAGTGTATAATAATGCATTGGCAATGCATACTTAAGTTTCTCTTGCCAATAAAGTTTGATATGAATTTAATCTGCCCATTTGATCCTATTATTGAAAAAAAAAAAAGTCCACTGGAAAACGGCAAAAGATTTTGCCCAAATTGTAATTACATGTCCCCTGATTTTATGGCATGTATACATATACTTGTAGAAAAGATTAAGTCCTGTAAAGATTTGTGTAATTAACTGTAACACCTCCCGCCCGCCACCCGTTTCCAAAAAAAAACAAAAACATTTCTTTTAATATGTGCATATTTAAATAATTAAAATAAATGATGACTAGCCAATTTCTTGAAAGTTGTTTGTGACAAAGTATAAAGTAAATATGTTTATGATGATTCTTTTAATGTTTGTTGTAATGTGTCATGTACCACAATTTAATCATGATTAATCACAGAAAAATGTATGATTAATTGGTTAAACATTTTTAATTGATTTTTAGACCTACAATAAACATTATATATTGTTTCTATAATTATAATCAAAAACTTAAAATCAATAGTTTCATTTCCATCATTTTTAATTGAATTACATCATTCACAATACTTTTTGGGATCGCAGTTCATTCCCTCATTAAAGATGTTAAGTATACAGTCTTGCACTTTCATCTTTTTGTCCAATTTTCAAATAGTTTTGTGCTTCAAATCAAAGTATGCATATTGTGATTCATCTCAGAGCTGGTTGGTTTGTTTCATGGTTTAGAACTCTCTATGAACGATGTTATGAAATACCTATGAAAAAAATGAATGGGAAAAACACTTCCGGTACCAAGATGGCTGAAACAGGCACTGTTGTACTCTATGAACGTATTAGCTTGGCTAATGAATATTATCTACGCAACATGAAATTCTCATAGTAGTATGATTTGCTAAATGGCAGATGGTGGTAAGTGGGCACTAGCTACAGTTGGATTAACGCTTGCATGTTGTAGATGCTTGGTCGTAAATTCGTCAGTTTATACGGCTGGCCAGCTACAATTGTTTTCTTTGCCCTTTACCTGCAAAATGAATGAAATGACCACATCCCCTCCAGTTACAATGGTTACTACACCCCTAAGCTCAACTATTATTTCATTTGTGCTCAGAAACAGTATTTTGTCTTGGCAATATTTTACTTTTAATTTATTAGCCACTGATTTCACCAGAAGATTACAACAAAGGCTCCTCCAACTCTTCTTACTACACGTGATAGAGGACCACATACAGTGTGGCCTGCATTAATGTCCTCCCTCCTCACTGCCCCTTAGCTTTCATGTCTACCACAGCGGCCATTTATTTTCTCACCAGCATATGTATAAGCGCGTGTGGCCACCCCAACCAAGCCTTTTCCATTGTGTTGGCGAGTCCTTTTTTGTCTAACTGAACAAGGAAGGGACTAAAGAGTCTGGTGCTGGCAGTGGGCAGACATGTCATCAAGAGGAGGGTTGGAGAAGTGGATGACAGCGTTGAGGCCCGGCTTCACAGGGAAATGTGAAGGTCAGCTGAAAAGAAACAATAACCTTCAAAATTCTGTGTGGATAGACAATAGAGCAGCAGGGACAGTACTCTTCCCCCCTCCTCATGGGTTACAAGAGTCATGCTTCTGTTTTCTATGTTTATTTATGTGTTTGGGTGCATCAGCACGACCTCGCTTTGTGGACAGATCAGCTGTTGAACATCAAAAAACATCTTCACCCTTTTACACATACACATAGAACCTCTGTTTATGTGTCAGGGAATTTTAGTGAGATGGATGTAATGTTTTGGGTGTGAGAATGTGTTTACAGTAGTAACCTACCGTATTAGGCTCCGTTAGCAATATGTAATCATATATTGATTATTCTTATTCTGATCATTCTTTACAGATCACCATCATGATGGTTTAAACCAGAAAAAGTTTAACTCTGTCCGTCTTTCTCCTTGCAGATTAAATAAGAAAAAGTTTAATGACTATATGACATTAAAAAAAACTGCTCTTTTAATCACACCTGGGCTGTTCTGTATGTTATCTGTGACTGTCAGTGCACTGAAATTACAACACAAGAAGAAAACTCCTTCACACTAACATATTATTGCCGTCCAATTCTTCAACCATTTAGACACGCAAAAGAAAAGTCCCCACTCCACACACATGTGCAGGCAAGGACTCGCACACAACTGTCCAGCTGTGCTCTCATGTAATAGGACTCTGTCAGCGGGTAGTTTTGTTTCTTTGTCTGTCAAAGTGTGGTGAATATGGATGCACCTGGAATGATGCCACGAGAGACGCAACTGTAATGAAAATTACAGGGTGGAAAGAAGGCCTCCTTTTCAAAAATTTTCATTATGACAAAGTTGCAATTTTGCTTGAGGAAAATGTCAGGGTGTTTAGAAGACCTTCGACTCAGCAACCGGCTGCTCTGCATTAGGGAGAATGGAGTCTTGCTAACCTCATTCTAACCTCTCTGCTGGCTAACCAGATGTTGGCTCAATTCCACTTGGCCTCAAAAATACTTGGTGTCCCCATCCTCTTCCCCCTCCACCCCTGATGGAACCATTTATTCACTATTAGAAACCATAGTTTGAAAGGGGGGCAAGGAAGTACATTTTTACCACAGTTCCATTTCAGGAATTTTGGAATTTCACAGCAAACAAGCTCTGGAGCCAAAAAAGTATACATGAGGTTTAACCACAAAGAGTTGTAGGGTACAACAACCTTCATGCTCACAGTTACAGGAAGTGAGATGCCTTTAATGAGGCAAAGCTGGAAATGGGCCCTAAAGGACCCAGGGGACTGCGGTGAGAAACACTCTGAAGGACAGTGCATGGAACAGTTCCAGGGTCATTTTTAATTTAGTCTGGTTACAAGATGTCCAAAACAGATCATTACACTTGACTCAGAGCGTTTTACTGCAAGAGAAGTATGGAGGCAAACAGAGCTGCCTAAATAACAGGATCAGTATCACACCCAGACCACTCTCTTTTGGGTGGGCCATGATGGTGGACTAGTTGGCAACTAAGTCAATTAGTGAGGTGAATTAATTTTAGTTTTGATATTTTAGTGTAATTACATTGCCTACAGCGTGCTGTGCTTTAACTGTTAGAAAGTTTGCATGGTAAAACCCTCTCGAAAAAGTTTAATATTTAATTTATAACATGATCACATGGGAAGTTGAAATGTTGTTATAGAATGTTCTGGTGCCCTGACATCGACCCCATTCTGATGAGTTACTGACAAGCGCTATCTCCCATCAGACATTTTGCATCAATACAAATGTGTTTACCTTTTCCTGTGCTGCTACTTATCTTTATAGGCACAGGTTCTGAAATCGCATACACATCAACAATGATTAGCTTGATTTAGAGGTTTCAATATCCCTCTAAGATTATAGTTTTACTCCATTAATGGTTAAGTTTAGGGTTTGGGTTAGGACATATGGTTAATAAAGTATGCATTCCTCTATGTATTACATCATATATATATATATATATATATCTAAAAACAACTTGTTTTACAACTCGTTTTTGGCACCACATTTCAAATGGAAAATGGAGCTCTTACATGCTTGAATATTCATCAACACTTCCAGCTTCGGCCACTGGGAGCAGTCATTTGAATTTCAGTAAGCACAGACCGAAGAACTTTTCAGCGGAATAACTTTTGACCTACTGTCGCCAAAGTTACAGTGAGTTCATTCTGTTAAATTAATCTCCTTTAAAGAACTGCCACAACAGCCATACACATTCAGATGGACCTCTAAGGCCACTGTGTTGTGTCTTGTGCTTTTTAAAAATAAAGTCCAATCATGAGTGTTGCATTTTTAACACAACGTACTGTCTAGTTATAAATAGTCCAACTTTTAACATTTTTTATTCAGGACCCCTGCATTCTGTTCCATCTGTTGCACTCACAAAACACAAATGTGTCAGATCGGGGTCACATAAATGCAGAACCACTCTAATTATGCAGGTGTAACCAGTCTGGCTTGACCTGCTTTGAGCGGCGCGCTAACGAGGAGGCAAAAGGCTACAGCCTCTAGCACCAGTTGCTAGTGTGCCTCTTGAGGCCAGGGGAGTGAGGTTTACACATACCACACAGCTATCACATACCAGCTGGCTCCCGTTACACTCACCCCCCTAAACCTCACTCCCATCCAGGTCACGGCACCACTGTAACTGGTCCTGCTTGACCTGCTCCGAGCGGGATTCGAACCGGCATCAACCGGCATGGGAAGCGGACGCGCTAACAAGGAGGCTAAAGGCTACAGCCTCTAGCGTCAGTCGTTAGTGCGCCTCTTGAGGCCAGGGGAGTGAGATTTACACATACCGCACAGCTATCACGTACCAGCTGGCAACCGTAACACTGATGTTCCTTAGAACTGGTTAGTCAATCAGGCAACCCACCACCAACTAGTCAATTTTAAATATATGTAGCTTTGTACATTCCTGGGTTATATGATCCAGGACGGACTATTACAGTCTAGATAATAGAGACCTCTTTATTCTTTAGAGATTCATAAATCAAAGCATAGAAAAGGACTAGTGTCAATTACATTGTAAAACATCAGAATACAGGGAGAAAGTAGATCTTCTACCCTATGCTGTGAACTATTTCTGTCTATTTCTGAGTTATGGAAAAGGGCTGGTATGTTTTAAGCATTTCTCTCAGATGTTGAACTCCTGCTGGTGCTGTCCTCTGGTTAACGGGCAAAGGGAGCCTGCGGAATGAAGGCCGGGGCAGGTGACATGGGGGTGGGTCTTATCAGGATATCATAAACATTAACACTTCATAGAGGAGCCATGTCTATCCCGATTGTTTCCTTTTCCTAAAGCTCCAGCACCAATTGCGCTGACAGGACACATGCTCAACATTTGGGAAAGAGAGTTGCAGATTTTTGTGTCTGCACCAACCATTACATAGATTTCAATGAAACCCTCTGAAGCAAGGTATTTTTTTTTCTTCTAGATTGTTTTTCATTGTCTTCCTCTTGTAGTGAAAGAAGCGTAAGGCACTTTAACACTGATAAAGAGCCAGTATGCCCATAACTTTTCTCTGTCTAATCTAAAGGGTGTATACATTGTTGGGTGAGAATTATGTTCTGACATTGTCCTTTCGGACTGCATGGGTCAGCAAGCTTCTATCATAGGTGTGCACCTCTTATATCATACATTCACATTAAAATAGTGCCTGAGAAATAACCTTGACCCAGAGACCAATGATGGATAATTTGCCTCTCTGTTGATGTTTATGTTTAACTGTCGTGTCTGCTAAATTTCCAAACTCTTATTTTGCTTGGAGCAGGTTGTGTTTGCAACCGAAAGTGCATGTGTTGATCGATAGCTTGAAAAATTCATTGTTTGTATTGAGAAGGAATAGCTGAGTTTATTCCAAACCAGGAACCTTTTAACTTTCAATTAATGGCATTATTTTAATCGCACTGTCCAGATTGTTACACAACATTATTAAACTTCTAGTTCAAGTGAAATGTTTCTCACTTTAACCCTTTTCATGTGTTTTGCAGGTTTCTACTTCCTGTGATATAATCACACCATGCCTGAGGGGGCAGGCCGCAACAGCCACAAAAAAGCCAGCAACCAAGGTCAGATGTCAATCAATTAACATCAGTTAGGACATCAGAGGGAAATGACACTCTCCCAATCAAACATTACTGACAGGAAATGCTCATTCATGCTCTGATTCTGAAGTTAGAATATAATAAAAGCACAGCCTTTGTTGTGGTTGAGTTCAAAACCACAAATGAGTGGCTGGATAAAGGATTTGGCACAATTTTCAATGGGGATAAGCCACCAAGCATTCCCAAGATAAGAGTGTCTATTAGAAATGCAATGCAAACAATTACCAGGTTAAGAATTGGACATAGGGTGGTCTCCCTCTGAGAACTGTTGATATTTTTGGACCACAGTCTCTCCTACTTTACAAAGAATGGTTGCTTACATTATCAATTCAAACAAACTGAAAAAGACTGTTGGAAATGTGCTGACAATCACAATTGTTTAGGGCTGGTCACCTCTCTTTGGAATGGGCTTTCTAAACAATTCATGATAGCAACAGTTCTGATCATGCAATAGCAATAAAGAGGCCAACAGGCACATTTAAATTTGGAAATCAATTTTTTTTTATGTCAAACAGAAAATGGAACATGTCAAGTTGCTGTCAGTATACTGTACATTAATTCCTAAAAGAGCAATTTATCCCTAATAAAAAATGACAGCATGGTCCTAAAATATATATGGCGAGATTTTAAACCATATCCAGTCAACCCCAAAAGTTTGAAGGGATTTACTGGACAAAATGAAATGAATGTTTTGCATTTAATACAAGTTAAGCTCAATCAACAGCATTTGTGGCTTAATGTTGATTACAACAAAAAGCAATTTTGACTCACCCTTTGTTTATTTTATTTGTATTTTATAAAAAAAAAATAAATAAAAAAAAAACAAGCAAATATCACGATTACAGTATGACACTTACACTGGAAGTGAGTGGGGCCAGTCCATAAACTTTAAAATACACACTGATTCAAAAGTATAGCCACAAGACATAAACATTATGGGCCCTAAGCTAAGTGCAGGGCTATGCCATAAGTCATAAGCGCAAAGTCAATGGGCATGACCATGAAGTTTTGGTATTTTTGTGCAAGCATGTGCTAAGTCTATGCGCAAGTGGGTTTGGCGAAATCGCCCGCGCAATGCACAAATGAGCTGGATCAAGTACAATTTAATTCTGAGGTTCTTCTCTGGGTTTTCCACTGTCTCCATCCTATTATACAGGCCATTCCCTCAAGCACCAGCAATATAAACAGAGACAGCACAATCACAAGTTGGTAGTCTAAATGGACTGTATGCAATGAATTAGAAGAATTTAAAATTATGTTATTTTGTGCATTGACTGCATCCTTGAAGATCGTCAGGCATATCTCTATTACAGTGACACACTCCTTTTATACACATGGAAAATGTTTCTTGTCAGGATTTGGATGTAGACTGTTAAATTACAGAAAATGTAGGCCTACATATTATCAGTATTTTTTTTATCTACTGACATACAAATCATTGCTAGTATTAACACTGATTGTATCAGCACACACTGCACTGCATTGGTTGATTTTGAAAAATGTACCAGGTTACAGGGCTTACCACCGTTACATTGTCATGTCGACAAAGCTGTAATATTGGATGTAACTTTACACAGATAAGGATAGTAAGTGATTTAGTAACACGTATAATGTTTTTGTCTTGTGGCTATACTTTTTCATATAGTGTGAATTTTAAGGTTTATGGACTGGCCCCATTCACTTCCAGTGTAAGTGCTTCTGTTACAACCAATGAGAGTTCCGGACCCAAAAGCAGAACACAGACACAGAGAACGAAGTTGGTTCAACAGGTTTATTACAAGATGTTTGTAGACACAGGTGGCGTAAAACAGACTGGCAAAGGCGGTGGCAGAAGACTAGCTGGGCTGGTGGTGAGGGGCTGAGTGGAGCTGCAGGCAGGCCGGGTGAGTCATGGTCCTGGAATATAGTAGAGACTGGGGGGGGTTACACACAAAAGGCAAAACTCTAGGTGAGGGGACATCACTAGGAGGCCTAAGCGTTAGTACCACACTGGCTGACTGAACGATCTGGCAACGGGTGACTGGAGAACCGGGGTTTAAGTACTTGCAGGCTGATGAGAAGATGAGGAACAGGTGAGTTGGCTGATACAATCAGGAGGAGGAGGAGGAGCCGAGTGGAGCGCCATGCCCAGAACAAACCACAATCACAAACAAATGGAGGGATAACAAAAGACAAACACAGAAAACATTAAGGAGAGGGAAATCAAGGAAACACAAAGAAATGGGGAAGAAATAGGAGCCTTAGCCCAAACCATGACAGCCTCAATGAAATCGTGACATTTTATTTTATTTTTTTAAATAAACAAACGATGAGTCAAAATTATTTTTTCAATTATTTATGTTGAACACGTAACATTCCCTTAAATAAATATATTAAGAAATAATTGAATATATAATTAATTGTTGCAATAAATGAATAAATATTAAGTTTATAGTTTTGTCTGTTGTATCACTCTATACAAAAACAGAATTTAAGAACATTTAATTAATAAAGAGGTCATGAATACATCTTTAAACATTTGCCCTAAATCATGTCAGCTTGACCTCAGCTGGTACATGTTGACTGGGTGGTTATGAGTGCTGAGCACCTTTGGTGGGAACTGCCTGTGTTTGGTTTCACCACTTCCTGTGATGGAGTTGTCAGGTGCAGACTGGCACGGCACACAGGAAGTATCTCAACAGACGGATGAGTACCTAGATACACTGATACAGATAAACACTGTTTGCAGCTCAGCTCAAACTTGTACTGTTATTTTGTGGGGGCTTCAATCCAACAGTAAAAGAGATACAGTAGGTCAGCCAACATCTTCTCCATTAAATGTTTTTGTTTAGATTGCTGATGTCAGACATTCCTACTTTAAAGTAGTTCTGACAAATCCCTCTCATATGTTATACGTGTTCAAACTTATGTAACAGATGAATCTCACGAAACCTGTCAAGAACATATCCGTGTCATATTTCACTCCAAAAACAAAAGAAAGAAAGTAAAGAAAATGAGGCCCATTTTAGATTTTTGGTTTGCATTTTGGCATCATTTTCCCTGTTTTCGTGAGATTAACCCCAATAGAAACTTTTAAGGAACCAGTGTGTTGACTTGATTCTTTAACATTTTTCTGCATGTTTTGTAAATGACTGTGAGTTTGAAAACTCTCAAAATAAAGTGGTTTTGTGGCCTCCATGTTAATACGCATTTAGACAGGAAGCCTCTCTATGAGAGAGAACTGCATGTGAACAAGACTCACACACAACTTTTGCATACATAAGAGACTGTATCACTGGCTGCGTGATTCCTGTCTTCTTTACAACTGAGGTGAGGTCAATACAGTCACTTTTGGAATTAGATTCAGTTGCGGTTATTTGGGCAGTTATAGAGGGTGTTCCCATTTAGTAGAGGGTAGCAAAATGTGGCAGCCAGTGTGAATCAATTGAGGACAATCTAAACTCCAGTTTGAACAGCTAACCACTTCGGTGGTCAGTCCAGCTAATGTCGTGTGACTGTCAGTGAGTGATTGAGTGCCTTGTGGATCAGGTATGTGATTTCTTTCTCTTGGCTTTTACTTATGTGCGCATTGGCCAAATATATCACCACAGACCTCCATAATCTACAAAACAGACCTGATTCTCTGTTAGTATTTAAAGAGGTGAGTCTTGTTAGGGTCTTTATGGGACTATGATATGATCTGTTCTTGAACATAACAGCTTATAAAATGAGCATGATATTTATGATGAAAATACCACAATTGCAACCCGATGATTGGAGCACTTACAATAAGTACATATCGCTGTCTAATAATCTATCACAATTACGGTCACAAAGATCAAATTAAAGGGCTTTTTACATTTACCAAATAGATCGATGTCATTTGGAAAATATTGCAAGGAAATGAGCTCTTAATGTATGTATTATGTATTATTTGAAATGTATTATTTCAGATTTCTAAAACAGCTGTACAATTAATCAATTCATTCCAGTTTCCATGTAGAATCATATAATTTTGAGGAACAGAATATGTGTGTTGGCCCACTAGTGTGTTCATCAATTATATCTGCAACCCTTACTCCCACTTACTTATAGGGGTGATCAGTTTTTTGGACACCTCAGCCTGTTTATCCACTTTAATCCATGCTTTGTGTTAAAGAGACTCTTTAAACTTTATGGGGACAAGGGTTAGGGTAAAATACCTCTCTGTTTATGAGGTGTACACGTACGATCACAGATGGTTCTTCCATGTCACATGAAAGTGTCTGACTGCATGCAGTGATGGAGAACACTGTTTGCTTTTGTTCCAGAGGATGCATTGGGTTTACATTGTCACACTTTATGCATCTGTCTGACTCTAAATTTATGTCATGCTTTGAAGCGGCCACGAATGTGCACCTGAATACTTTTGCGCTCACTACGGCTGATATCCTTTTTGCAAAGATCAGCATTACTGGTTTCCAGCATACTGATATATGTGTTTTGATTGTAAGTCCACAGCAAGGGACGCTGGTGTGCTGGATTCCTGGTGTCCTTATCTCTCAGATATACAGTGTAGAATTGCAATGTTTATTTAAAACAATTAAATAACATCTATGTAATTTTCATAAACTACACAAAACAAAAGCTGACACTTTGAACTTTCTCTCAACAGATTACATATTTCACAGTTTGCTAAAGTCACACAAAGAGTTTGCAGCTAGATGTCACAGTTGTTAACACTTTTGGAACAATTTTGTTTATACATATATATAATTTTGTTAATTCCCAATGTGTTTACTGATTACATCCCTTGAAAATACCAACCTCAAATATTCACACATTGGAGCCTATTTAGTAAATCACAGATAAACTATTGCAAATTATTTTCAGCTGTTTAATGTGCTGTTCTGTCATTAAAAAAAAAAAAAAATCTGTGTTTTATGGTTTTAATGGTATATTAAATATACTACATAACATAAGGGTATTTTATTTTGATCATACCTGCATAGTCAAATTTCCTAACTCTTCATTAAGTTATCCTTTCTGCTTGTGATAACTTATTTTTCATTCATACTTTTGTGTGTTGAATTTTGTGGTGAATTAAAAACTTCCAATTTCTGTGTAAAAGAACGGGTTAAATTTGGCAACCCTAAATACCCTACAACTAAAATGCATACATTTCCTAAAAACACTTTTAAGGAAGAGAAAGAAAAAAAACTAATCAATGTCAGTGCTTCGGACTCTGAGAGTTAAGCTTTCAAACTCAATTAGCGTAAAGCTAAGGTGTGTAATTTATGCAAGACTACCATCACCAGTCGAGCGGAATTGCAAAAATAATTACAGTTTTTAAACAGATTTTTAATGCCCACCCCATCTTCCACTGGTCGCACAAACAGATAGTCCTGCCCCAAACTTATGGCATTGGTTAAGCCAATGTAGCTGCGTTGGGCTGAACGAGCTGCACAAGCAAACAGGAATGTTCTGAAAGTGCCATGTGTAGGTGAAATTAGCCAGCATGTGTCTTACTTATTGTTGACTGCATAATAAGCTGGGATAGGAGAATGCATTTTAACATTGAAAAAAATCACACTTCACTTTTAGCCAGCATAAACCAACTTGTACCAGCATGGAAATTCTTCCTGGTATAAGCTGGTCTTTTCAGAAGGAATACCTCATCTTGAGATAGACATCATACAAAATTGACCTCAGGACAGCAAAAGATAGTCGTATCAGTGATCTATGTCTGGCTGTAGCGGGTTTTTACAATCCGTCCCTCCATGGTTTTTTTTTTTTTTCATGTGCGACTGCCGCCACAGTGATGCTGTTATTGGAATGGGGCCAGCTAAAGATAAACACATGCCTTCATTTAGTTTATGAGTGTGTTTAAATCAAATTCCGGCTGTCAATATTACCAAAGTGCTTTCGAACCTTGTGTGAATGCAAGAGAAAAGGCTGCAAGTGGTTCCAGCTAATGGTCAGATGGAAGACTTGATGGATGTTAGGTAGACTTGGCGAGCAGGGGAGCGTGGAGAGTAACAGTTGACTGCATCGCCCTGCTAGGTCAGAGGAAATGGACGATTGCTCATCTCGGTCGGCCTCTGTTCTGTAACTGGGCCACCATTGTAACTACCACAGCTCGGCATTCAACCTTTAAACAATGCCCATGTTTACAGCAGTCTGTACCAGCCTGTGTTCACTTGCCTTGACGACCAGACTGTTGTGCTCATTTTTGAAGCAGCTCTTCAGGGAGGACATCGTTGTTTTGTTTTGTGTTGTTTTAGATGTTCTGGTCGACTAAGGGCACAGCTGATTGAATGACTTCTGTGTTCGCAGGTTTAATCATCCAACAAATTACTGCCAGGAGGTTGTGATTTGTTTCTTGTCTGTTCAGTGTGTGCTCTGTGTGTTACGTACAATGCTCTTAGATTAACAGTCTCTGTGGGTTTGCTGCAAACTAGTGTGATGTAGTTTTGCACAGTCACACCTTTTGTGTCTCCTCTGTTTCCTGTGAGGCAAGCTAAAGAAACATTTGCAAGAAACACATATTAAGCATTCATAGCTTGTCCTTGTAAAGATCAACGGCTGTAGCTTTTTTCCTCTACAAGTGTAATTTTATTGCTTAGAGGTTGCTCTTTCATAGCTTAAGAGGTTTAATAGAGTTAACATTTATGTATTAACTGATTCCCAGATGCTCTCTTAAAATTCCTTTTAGGAGTTGTTGACAAACAGTAAGAGTGTAGAGCTATAATATTAATATATGGATAGCATAGCTCAGATGTTTTGGTCTTGGAGGTATTTGAAGAGAAAAGTTGCAGTTTTATCAAAATCTCTTAAACAGTCAGTTTAATGTCATTGCTGTCTAGGAGAAACAATGGAATCTTTTCACATTTCCGGGTTTTGGAATGCGGAAGTAAATGACTGCATGGAAAACTTCGATAGCGATGAATCGAAGACCACATCAAATATCATTTTTGCCTAACCATTTGCTCAAACATAAAAAAAAATAAATAAATAAATAAAAAATGCTATTATGTTTCCATAGCTTTCCAAATAAAAAAAAACAACAACAACAGCAAAAAAAAAACAGACAGTCAGAAGAGAGAAGATAGCAAATTTACTGTCACTCTCAGCAGTGGTATTGGAAACCCCATCGCATCTGTGGTAACTAATTTTTTAAAACAAATTCCAGGGTGATGTAATACAAAGTATAATGCTATAAATTTATACTAAATAAATTATAAAAATTGCAAATATAAAAAGTTAGCTAGATTCACACGGCTAAATAAGGCGGAAACGCGTCATCACAGGCCATGAAAAGGGTCCATTGAGATATTGAAGAGATCTCATTTGTGATTTTCTTTCCTATGGGTTCTCACTAGAGAGTGGACAGTTTTTTTTTTTATGACTGAAATAACTATTTTTATGTTTAAGTGTCTTCTAACCAATATTCATAATCAATTTTGATTATTGTTTTATTTCTGCTTTTAGACACAATAACAACCAAATCATTCATCACTAAAATCACAAGACTAATATTGCACATAGTCAACAGAATTATTTAAACCCATTTTACTGGCAGTACACACACAATACCAAGGCTCTTCACTTAATAATGTAACTTAAAATTTTAGGAAGCTAAGACCATTTGACTTTCACTATGCAAGTTCATCTTTGTTTTGGGCTATGTCTAACTTTATCGGTAAACCCGATATTAAGGAACAGATAATGGGGGGAGTCACGTGACGGCATGCAAGGATCAGACGTGTGAACGACAAGTTCTGCACACTTTGCTAGTTTTAATACTTCTTATGACATTAACCGTTGAGATTCGATACACTCTGTTCCATAACTGTTCTAGGAGGACAATATGTCAAAGAATTAAAAATCCTCAGGCTCTGGAGACATTAGTAAAGGAAGGCTTTCTTGGAAGAACCACAGCATTTTCTTGTTCCCAGACTTTGCGAATTGGACTAGAGAGAAGCGTGATCAATTCATGGAATGCAAGAAAATTTTACACTAATGGAAGGTCACTTTTGCACTGGTATTCCCAGACAAATTGAGAATAGATGCTAAGGATGGCCGTAAAACCTTCAAATGCCCACAGCAAGCGATGTCCTTCATAAAGTCAGTGGAATGAGCAAGTCATCTCGTTGTACTCACATTGCAGCCGAGTGGACCGGCTCACTGAACATTCGCTTGACTGTTTGGAGATTCTGCGCACTTTTTTTTTTGTGCTGGTTCTGCCTAGCAGCTGGAATTTATTTTGTAGAGTGGCACACCTTTGGGATATTTTTTTGGATGAATCTACATGCTCCTTGTGCTTATTTCTCCTGTTGTTTGGGGTTTGTTTTGTGGAGTATTTCTTGCAAAGACATTGGAGTGATTAAGCCATTTGTTTGCACTCATGTTGCAGCCGAGTGGAACGGCTCACTGAACATTCGTTTGACTGTTTGAAGAATCTGTGTGTTCTTTTTGTGCTGGTTCCGCCTAGCGGCTGAAGTTTATTTTGTAGAGTAACACACTTTCAGGACAGTTTTATGGATGAAGCTACACACTCTTTGTGCATATTCCGTCTATTGGCTGGAGTTTGTTTTATAGATTATCTTTTGCTGTGTAATTCTATCTCACAAAATTTGTATAGAAATACCGGACTTGAGCAATCGGACGGTACAATTGTCACGGGGGTTCTCGTTGACGTACATGGACTATTTGAGTTTGGAGGGATGGATGCCAGTTGGTGCTGTCGTGCGTGGGGTTAATGCACAATTTTTTTTTTTTTTCTGGGTGATGTTTGAGTTTTGATGGGTGCACTAACGTTGGAATGTGGTCTTTATAATCTTGTTTTTGACACACAATCTATTTTTTCTTATATGTCAAATGTTAATATGAGTGGATTGTCTCTCTTCACGTGGAATGTGAATGGGTTGGGCACCCCATAAAAAGAAGGAAGGTTATTTCTCTTCTTAAGCGTAAAAAATATGATATAGTGTTTCTTCAAGAAACGCATCTTTCTCCGCAGGAAGCTGGAAAATTTTGAAAGATATGGGGTGGGCATTTTTTTTTATAGTGCTGGCTCGAGTAAGAGCAGGGGAGTCATTATGCTGATATGTAAACATCTACAAGTAAAGATAAATTAGGAAGAGTCATTATTGTTTTAGCTGAAATTCAGGGACAAAGTCTTATTTTGGCTAATATTTATGCACCTGACATTGATGATCAGGGCTTTTTTATAGATCTTGAAGGGATGCTGCAAGCCGCTGGCACCCCTCATGATATAATATTGGGAGGAGACTTTAATCTTTTGATGGACTCAGTCCTTGATCATAGTGAAGCAAAAGTGTGCAAGCCCCCTAGAGCAACACTGACGCTTCACAGGATGTGTAAAAATCTTGGTCTTACAGATATTTGAGAGACTTTTGAACCCATCTGGTAGGGACTATAATTTTTTTTCTTCAGTCCATAAGATTTACTCTAGATTTCTTTTTTTATATCTAAGTCCCTCATTTCATCTGTCGTTGATTGCTCAATTGGAAACATTTTAGTCTCAGATCATGCCCTGGTGTGTTTAGAGGTGTTGCCACATATGAAGAAAAGGAAATCATATAGCTCATATTAGCTCTTTAATGTATCCCTTTTGCAAAATCCTGAATTCCAACAAATGCTTAAGGCTGAAATCAGTGTCTATATGGAGACCAACTGGTCCGCAGTACCCTCTGTGGGAGTGGCTTGGGAGGCACTTAAGGCAGTTCTTAGTGGCCGGATCATACAGTATGCTGCATTCACCAAAAATTCCAAAGCACAAGAACTCATGGAATTGGAAGGGAATTTTAAAAGCGCTGAGGCAGAGCTGAAGCGCCAATTGTTGTCTAATGGCCTCAGAGAATTGACCCGATTGAAATACAGATATAATACTATTTTGTCAGGGAAGGTGGAGTTTTGTCTATTCAGGGCAAGACAGTCATACTTTGAGTCGGGGGACAACAACAGAGAGAGTCTTTTTCTACCATTCCCTCAGTGAAATCTGCTGGTGGTGAAATATTTACCTCAGCCATTGACATTAATAATGCTTTTAAAGAATTCTATCTTGATCTTTATAGTTCCACATCTTCAACGACTGAAGAGGATATTAGAAACTTTGTGGAACCATTAGAACTTTCTAAACTATTGGCTAAGCAAAAAAATTCTCTTGATTCTGAGATAATCTTGGAGGAGCTTGGCGAGGTAATTAAGGCCTTGCCTACAGGCAAGGCTCCAGGGCCATTTAGATCTTATGCTACAGAACTGGCTCCACATTTGCTAGATGTTTATACGGAATCATTAAAGAATGGAAAGCTTCCACCAACCATGACACAAGCCCGGATCAGTCTGATTCTTAAAAAGGACAAAGATACAAGTGAGTGTAAGAGTTACCGTCCAATTTCCCTGATCCAGCTAGACGTTAAAATATTGTAAAAATTTTTGGCTAACTGATTAAGTAAAGTTATGACATACATATAGATCAGGTGGGGTTTATTCGGGCCATAGCTCTTCTGATAACATTAGGCGTTTCATCAATATCATATGGTCAGTGACGAATGATCAGACTGCTGTCACTGCCATCTCACTTGATGCCGAAAAGGCGTTTGATATGGTAGATTGGGATTATCTTTTTAAGATTTTGGAAATGTACAGGTTCGGGAACACTTTTATTGGATGGATTAAGTTACTTTATAGACACCCGGTAGTGGTGTAGATTAATTTCAGATTATTTTACTCTGGATAGGGGCACCCAGCAGGGTTGCCCTCTTTCCCCATTATTGTTCTGTCTTGCCCTGGAACCATTAGCAGCCGCGATAAGAAAGGAGGATGATTTTCCAGGGGTGATGGCGGGAGGTGTGGCGCATAAGCTTTTGCTTTACGCAGATGATATTTTATTATTTGTCTCTGACCCCACTAGATCTATGCCTTGCCCTCACAGAATTATTAATTCCTTTTCTAAGTTCTCAGGATACTGAGCTAATTGGTCTAAATCCAAAGCTTTGGCTCTGACAGCGTACTGCCCGGTAACAGCTTTTCAGCCGGGCGCCTTCCAGTGGCCCAAACAGGGCATTAAGTATTTGGGTATTTTATTCCCAGCAAATTTGTCTGATTTAGTTAGGTTTAATTTTGACCCTTTAATAAAAAAGGTTTTCGAGCGATGTGGGCAGGTGGGCTTCATTACATTTATCTATGATTGGGAAGGTTAATGTTATTAAAATGAATTGTATTCCAAAATTCAACTACCTGCTACAATCTCTCCCTATAGAGTTCCCCCTCTCTTATTTCAAGCAGTTTGATAGCATAGCAAAGTCCTTCATTTGGAATGGTAAGCATCCCAAATTACACTCCAGCAAATTACATAGGCCGATTGACAAAGGTGGGCTAGGCCTACCCAAGATTTTGTTTTATTATTATGCATTCGGTCTCAGACATTTGGCTAATTGGTCGCTTCCACCTGAGAGAGCCCATCCCTGGTTTTGTATCGAACAGGAAGTTCTTGCCCCTATTTCGCCATTGCAAAGCCTTTCTATCAAACAAACCGGAGAAGTTAAGGTACACCCTGTTATCTCACATTTGCACTCAGTATGGACAAAAGTATCCAGAGTGTTTAATTCGGACATTTATTTAAATGTTGCTTCGAGCATGTGGCTGAATCCAACATTATGTATTAATAAGTCCCCTTTCTGCTGGACAGAGTGGATTGTGAGGGAGGTTAATATGCTCGGTGACCTATATGAGAGTGAAGTGTTGAGGTCCTTTGAAAATATGGCTCAACATTTTGGGATTCCCAGGTCTCAATTCTTTAGGTATTTACAGCTGCGCCACCTGCTCTGTACTATTTTTGGGAGTAGCATACACCCTCCTAAAGTGGCAGATACTTTGAGATTGGTGATTACTGCTTTTGGAAAAGGTCATGAGGCATCAGTGTATTGCTCCCTGTTAATTCAGAGTCTGGGGGATGGAGCTTCAACTTCTTTCAAGAGATTGTGGGAGAAAGATTTAAACTTGGTATTGGAGGAGGGAATATGGGCTAGGATTCTAAAAAATGTGAAGTCTACATCTAGAGATGCAAGGGTGCACCTTATGCAATTTAAGGTTTTACATTGATTCTATTGGCCCCCCTCTTGATTGTATAGGCTTGGTCTTAAAGACACACCCACCTGCTGGCGATGCCAATCAGAAGATGGGGACACAACCCATGTTTTTTGGTGGTGTGTTAAGGTCCAAGAAGTTTGGTTGAGGGTTCAGAGTTTTATGTGTGACGTATTGGGCACTCAAATTTCATTTTGCCCCAGACTCTGTATTTTAGGCGATGGGGCGGTCATTAATATAGGAGATAAAATAATAAAAAATTAGGTCCTAGCCAGTGTTATGATTGGCAGACAGATCATACTTAGGGGATGGAAGTCGGCTGGAGCGCCCTCATTTCAAGAGTGGCACACAGAGATGAGCAGCGTAGTGGCATTTGAAGCAATGTCATATAGGAGGCTAGGCAACATAGATTTATTTAATAAAAAATGGGGCAGCTATTTAGCCTTTTTAGAAGGCTCTCAGGGAGGGGCAGTGGAGGGAGATTTGTAGTTTTAAATGTATGATATATATATTCTTAAGTGTTTCCTCTTGTCTATTATTTATTTATTTATTTTCTATTTGTATGTGTGTATACTTTAATTTTGTGTTGGACCACTGGATGTTTGTAGTGTGAGGGGGAATGTTCAGGGGGAGGGACATAAAATGTGATATAATTTGATTCTGTGTGTATGTTCTGTTTCATCAATCCTGTTTTTTTTTTGTTTTTTTTTATCAATAAAAAGTTAATATCAAAAGGAACAGATAACAGATTAAGTGGAAGTGTATATCAGCTAAAAATATCAGTGAAATCGATTGCCTGTCCATTTTGAGTTCTCACCATTTTGAAGTTGTACTGTTAAAGCATTTAACAATTTAAACATGCTCAACTTTCCATGTGTCTTTGAATTTCCCCACTGCAGTTGCCAAGCGCCCCTCCTCTGTGTCTTCACTGAGTGGGATCGTGAGCCGCATGGCCTCCTCAGGGGGTGCGTCCCGTGGGAGCTGCACCTCTGTAAACACAGTGTGCTCCGACAGTGACCGCGGTGCCAGTCTGAGCTCCTCCGCCTCCTCTGCTTCGCTGCAGGATGGACACTCTTCCTCCTCCTCCTCGTCGCTTCCCTACGGGGCTGTGCCGGCATACCCGGGGCCACAGCGTAATGGCTCCGACATCAGCCTGGACCTCACCCCTCTCTCATTGCTTGCAGGAGCTGGGCCCGCCTCCACAACACCACTGCCCAAACTTTCTCGCCTGGAAAGGGTGGCTCTGGAGATACTGGAGACTGAGCAGGCCTATGTGAGGGACCTGAAGAGCATTGTGGAGGTAAGGACCATAAAGATGTTGCTGTTGGGCCTCTACACTCATATATTGCCCCGTTTTGTAAAAACATGATTGCATAAAGCATAGCAACTGGTTAAAGTCAGCTCACATCAACATGAAATGGAAATTGAAATACAGTCCTATGAAATACGTTTAGTTTTTTTCCCAAAATTCTGTGTTTTCCATTTTAGTTCCATATTTGACAGTTTAATTCAGTTTTATCATTAAAATTGTGTCTAATCAAATAAAGTCATTAAAACAACAATCAAATGAAGATAGAATGATTCATTTTCAACACAACATTGCATTATTCTTTTAAATGAAGTGCTTTTATACAGATCCTCACAGCACAATCCAGAACTCAACATTTAAGTTTCTTTTGTCATATAAAGTGCTGCACAACTTTGAAGTGTGCAGCACATGCACTCTTTATATTTATTTAATTCGCAGTCTTTTGTGGTTTAATAATCACTCTAGAACATATCACTATTAATTGTGCATTCAAACATTCATTTGTTATCCCATATATGTCAAATTCTTTGACATTACATGTTTTATAGTTAAGTTAAAGTGGGGTCTGTGCTTCCTGAATTGCAGTAAATATAGGGCCCTAAGCATTTCAAAAGCATTTAACCAGCATCAATTGTGCTAAGGACATAAATGCTACCTCAGATTGTGCAGCTTGTTAAGGAGAGGTTTACTATTACTTTTTTAACATGACTTTTTCACCTGACTAGCACCTGATAGACAATAAAACGGCTAAAAATCCCACAGACTTGCATTAAAGGAGGGACCTAAGCCATATAGCAACACTTAGCAAACCACATAGCAACACATTATAAACCACTCTGTACACCTTAACAACTGCATAGCAAAGCCCTGGCAACCACCCACAATACTCTTGCATTAATGTCTTTAATGTTTTGAATGATGAAATGTGAATGTTAAACTCAAACAAGATGACTGAAAATTATGTGAATAATATTATTTTATACTATTATTATACTATTAACCTAACAGGTAGTTCTTTCTACTAAGCTATAAAAATGCTCAGTCATGTAAAATCCTCCTTTTCAGTTTTGGATGTATATCTCCCCACTCGCCCTCCCACCCTGTATGCAATCCAGGATTCAAAAGCTGAGCCTTTTCTCTGTGCCAGCGGTGATTTAAAATGTGATCATTGTGAGATTCTATTGTGCCATTCATCACACATTCAGGTGGAGCAAAGGAGGTCATGGCTCTGGATGAAAGCAGCAATAAATTCAAACTGTCACTTCAAACACATCTTTGTACTGCTTTTCATGTGCACAGCGCTGATCTGGTACATTAAGTAGGCTTTTTCTTAGCATTTCAAACACACACACACACACACACACACACACACACAATTCAGAATGTGCTGTAAATATAAGAGACTCATTGTGAATGGCTCTCAACACATTCATCATATTTCCATGCACAGCTTGCAGCAAGACACGTTTGACGTTTGACTAGGTGATTGTGATTTTGCCAAGTACAACGGGACAACATTCTTGTTTAAGAAACATAATTTGATGAGATCAGACAGAGAGGTGAGAGGGTTTTGTACTGAGTGACAGAGTCATTGTGAATGTGGTCTATCACAAAAGCTTACGCAGCCTTTGAGCTAATAGGAAAGTTGCCAGTGCTATTCGTTAACAGGTGTAATTCAGGTGTGTGTATATACAGCATGTTTGTGTCTGTTATCCTTTGTATCCCTGACTGATTGAGAGCAAAGGACCATGGGTACACATAGGCCCATAGGTTGGAGAATGCCTGAAATGTTACTCCTTTTCCCTTTTGCTGATGGTGTTGTGGCGGTTTGATATTGAAGTGGGGTGCCAGCCTGACAATTCATGTCAGTCCGTTTGTCAGTAATTCCATTAACTGCACAAAGGAAACATATATCACATCAAATACTCATTTATTTTATGACATTCATTTGGTCCCTTAAATATCCTGCTGTTCACCTTGAATGTTAATTTTTTCAAATTACACATCACAATCAAAAAGCTAAACTAATTCAGTGCATTCCATAAATTAATAACACAACCAGTACCATTTACAAAGTGTTTCAGGTCAATACATCATTCTACTGATTCAGTTCCTCAACCCAAAACAAATCAAAAAGTTCATGGAGAGTACTTCATAGTCATTTTATTTTCAGAATAACACTTGTACACTGTGTGAGCTCACATTTAATAATTTTCAATCATATGCTGGAATCCGTTTCAATCCCCACCCACTTTCTCATCTGTGGCAGCGGGGGCATGGTCAAGCATCCGTCTGGAGAGAGAGAAAGCGGTAAGGGCGCTTGCACCTGAGCTAGATTATGTTTAACACCTGTCTCTAATTCCAGTGAGCATGGGGAGAGCAGCATATAAGCAGCCACGTTACCAGCAGAGAGAGAGAGAGAGAGAGTCTGGCACAAGGAAGGCCACAGTGCTCCTGAAGCTGTTGTGTTTAATCTATTGTGTTTATGAAGCTGATGTGTTTAAGTAATTACGTGCCTGTGAAGCTGATGAGTTTGTGAAGTTGTAAAGCACTAAAGTGGCTGATTAAAAGTCTTACCTTAGCCTGGAAAACCCGCATCCCTGTGTTCTCCTTCCCTTCTTCTGTGAAGTCGTGTTACACTGGTGCCAAAACCCGGGACTTTGAAGTACGCCCTATGGAGTCTCCGCAGTTGGCCGAGATCCTCAAATCCCTCGCTGGCCTACACCAGACTCACCAACACTCCCTGCTTGAGCTTCGCCAAGACCAAGACTGCCGGTTCTTTGAGATCCTCCGAGATCAATCAGAGGACCGTCATGTGATTCGGAGCCTCCTCAGCCAGGAGAAAGCCCCGGCCACATCCCCAGACAACTACAGCCCCCTGCCCCCACCATGCTTCTGAAGATGGGGGCGAAGACGACCCGGAAGCCTTCCTTGACTTGATCGAGCAAACCGCTGAGATCTGGAGCTGGCCGCGTGACCAGTGGGTGGCCCGGCTCCTCCTGATGCTGTCCGGGGAAGGCCAGCTTGCTGCACAACAACTGCCGGTAGCTAACCTCCTGCCTACGAAGACCTGAAGAAGTCCATCCTGCAGCGGGTTGGCCGCAGTCCAGAGAAGTACTGCCAACTCTTCCGGTCCATGAAGCTGGAGAAGACCGGCCGCCCGTTTGCCTTCACCCAACGGCTCCGAGACACCTGCCGGAAATGGCTGCTGGTGGGGGATCGCAACATTGTGGGAATTGTCGACCAGGTGGTGCTGGAGCAGGTAATTCATCGACTGCCAAGAGGAACAGCAGAATGGGTCCAGTGCCACCGCCCGGTGTCACTGGAGGAAGCTGTTCAACTGGCGGAGGACCATATGGTGGCGTACCCGAGTGCGGAAGAGCCCTCCTACTCTCTCTCCCCTCCTCCTGTGTTTTCCCCACTCTCTTCCCCCTTCCCTCTGCTCTCTCACTCTGCTCTCTCCCCAGATCCCGTTCCTGCCCCACGGAGGCGAGGAGTCCCGTCACCGAGGCCAGTTCCCTGCACATGGGGGTCGATACCCCCAACATCTATGGTGCCCCACCTCTCTCCCCCTCAGGTGGAGGCGCCCGCTGACGCAGGTGCGGGTGTAGTGCCTGGGCCAGCCTGCTGGAGTTGCGGAGATCCGGGACACTTCCGGGATCAGTGCCCTGTGATAGATAGAGCTGGGGATGGTGGTCTGGATCCCCGACTCCGCAGGCTGCCCCCGACCAGGCCGGAGCATACCGGATACTGGTAAGTGTCAAGGGAGTACTCACCAAGCATTGGTCGACACGGGTTGTAATCAAACCACTATCCACCAACGCTTGGTTCAACACGAGGCCTTGGGCACAGCTAAAACAGTGAGGGTGAAATGTGTGCATGGGGATATTCACAACTACCCTGTGGTGACCCTTGTGATTAAATTTCAGGGAACAAAACATAGAGTGGAGGCTGCGGTAAGGTTCTGCCTCACCCATCCGCTGATTTTGGGGACTAATTGACCTGAATTTAGAAATGTATTAAAGGGAATATGCGTGGATGGGTCCTGCACTAAAGCGATGAGATGTGAAATGTGCGATGCTCTGGCAGGGGAGGCAGAGCCAGGGCCGTCTTCGTCTGCTCCACGTCAGGATGACGTTTACATTTACATTTACATTTATGCATTTGGCAGACGCTTTTATCCAAAGCGACTTACAGTGCACTTATTACAGGGACAATCCCCCTGGAGCAACCTGGAGTTAAGTGCCTTGCTCAAGGACACAATGGTGATGGCTGTGGGGATTGAACCAGCAATCTTCTGATTACCAGTTATGTGCTTTAGCCCACTATGCCACCACCACTCTACGTGAGGGGGGAGAGGCTGCAGCCCCTCCCGAAGGGGATTTCCCTTTGGAGCAGTCGCGAGACGAA
This sequence comes from Myxocyprinus asiaticus, assembly GCF_019703515.2. Lineage (NCBI taxonomy): Eukaryota > Metazoa > Chordata > Actinopteri > Cypriniformes > Catostomidae > Myxocyprinus > Myxocyprinus asiaticus. Next base: position 21,773,713 of record NC_059382.1, on the reverse strand, counting down.
ACCCTCAAGCATGCCTTCGACCAAGTGAGAGTGATCAATGGTCAACAACTCCAGCCGAATGTCGCACTTTCATATCCCTATTTCGCAGTTATAAACGAGCGGTTGTATAGAGTGATGCAGGATGCTCAAACAAAGGAATATACAACCCAGCTCTTAATACCGCGGAGCCGTCAGGCAATGGTGTTCCAGGCAGCTCATTATAATCCCATGGTGGGTCATCTAGGGGAAAGAAAAACACTGAACCATCTGATAGCCTGTTTTTATTGGCCGGGCATTGGCGGCGATGTCCGCAGGTGGTGTGTGGCTTGCCGTAAATGTCAGCTGGTAAATCCACCGACCACCCCAAAAGCGCCATTGCGCCCCCTTCCGTTGATCGAGGTCCCCTTTGAGAGAATTGACATGGACTTTGTCGGGCCATTAGAGCAGTCAGCACGCAGACATCACTTTGTATTGGTCCTAGTGGACTATGCATCGCGATATCCGGAAGCAGTGCCTCTACGCAGCATCTCAGCACGTAGTGTTGCAGAGGCACATTTCAAAATAATCTCCCGGGTGGGGATTCCGAAAGAAATCCTCACCGATCAGGGTACAACATTTATGTCATGGACACTATGCAAGCTTTATGAATTATTGGGCATTAAGTCAATTCGCACCAGTGTTTACCATCCACAAACAGATGGCCTGGTGAAGCGATTTAATAAAACCCTTAGGAACATGATTCGTAAGTTTGTGCATGAGGATGCTAGAAATTGGGACAAATTATTTTATTTTTATTTTTTTTCATCAGTTTCATGCATCTGTTTGAATCAAGTTTTTATTTTGGTGGTTAAAACTGAGTGTCACCCTTTCAGTTTCTTTATTTATTGATTTTTTTTCTGACGATAGTTTCTCAACTCCGGATAAGCAGTTCGCTACGTGGTACAGTGTGGATATTAAACCACAAAAGGCTGTTATTTAATTATATAAATATGGTCTGTATATGCTGTGTGCTTCAAAGTGAATGAGCGCTCTGCTCTCTGTCATCTACTACACACACACAGCATGCATTAGGGTCATGATGCGTTGTTACAGTGTAAGAGTGACTCAGCACATTTACTTTGAAGTGTGCAGCATATGCACTCTTTATATTTACTTAATTCACAGTCTTTTGTGGTTTAATAATCACTCTAGAACATATCACTATTAATTGTGCATTCAAACATTCATTTGTTATCCCATATATGTCCAATTCTGTGACATTACATGTTTTATAGTTAAGTTATATGGGGGTCCATGCTTCCTGAATTGCAGTAAATATAGGGCCCTAAGCATTTCAAAAGCATTTAACCAGCATCAATTGTGCAAAGGACATAAATGCTACCTCAGGTTGTGCAGCTTGTTAAGGAGAGGTTTACTATTACTTTTTTAACATGACTTTTTCACCTGACTAGCACCTGATAGACAATAAAACGGCTAAAGATCCCACAGACTTACATTAAAGGAAGGACCTAAGCCATATAGCAACACTTAGCAAACCACATAGCAACACATTATAAACCACTCTGTACACCTTAACAACTGCATAGCAACGCCCTGGCAACCACCCACAATACTCTTGCATTAATGTCTTTAATGTTTTGAATGATGAAATGTGAATGTTAAACTCAAACAAGATGACTGAAAATTATGTGAATATTATTTTATACTATTATTATACTATTAACCTAACAGGTAGTACTTTCTACTAAGTTATAAAAATGCTCAGTCATGTAAAATCCTCATTTATTTTGTTATTTGCAGTACGAGAGGTCCCACAAGCCTCCACTGGGTTTTCCCCATTCGAGCTGCTGTATGAGCGGCGCCTGCGTGGCATGCTTGATGTCATGTGCGAAGCTTGGGAGGAGGGACCTTCAGACAGTAAGAATTACATTTAATACGTTCTTGATCTTAGAGCAAAACTCCACACCTTGGGGCAACTAACACAGGAGAATTTGCTCCAAGCTCAAGAACGACAGAGCTGACTGTATGACAGGGGAACTCGGCTACAGGAATTTGCACCGGGAGATAAGGTACTCGTATTACTCCCCACATCGAGCTCCAAATTACTCGCCAAGTGGCAAGGACCTTTTGAGGTCACACGACGAGTGGGGGATCTCGATTATGAGGTAAAGCGAACCGATAGAGGTCAAATATATCACCTTAACCTCCTAAAATTGTGGAGGGAGGCGGTCCCTGTGACGTTGGCTATGGTAGTTCCAGAGAGGGTGGAGCTCGGGCCAGAGATGAATACAAAACACAATTATTTCACCCTGGTCACTTGCGGAGACGACATATCACCGTATCAGCTCGCAGAGGTTGCCAAATTGCAACAGGAGTTTGAAGACATGTTTTCCCCTCTACCGGGTCATACGAACCTCATCCAGCACCACATCGAGACCGAGCCAGGGGTGGTGGTACGTAGCCGTCCCTACCGATTGCCCGAGCACAAAAAGAAAATTGTCCGGGAAGAATTGGATGCAATGCTCGATATGGGGTAATAGAGGAATCCCACAGCAATTGGTCCAGCCCGGTTGTTCTAGTTCCTAAGAGCAACGGGTCTGTATGGTTCTGTGTGGATTATAGAAAAGTTTAGAAAAGTCTAAATTTGACGCGTACTCAATGCCTCAAGTTAATGAGTTGCTTGATCGGTTAGGCACTGCTCGATTTTATTCGACACTGGATTTGACAAAGGGTTATTGGCATATCCCCTTGACACCAATTTCCCGTGAAAAAACAGCCTTCTCCACACCGTTTGGATTACATCAATTTGTGATGCTTCCGTTCGGTTTGTTTGGAGCCCCGGCTACGTTTCAGCATCTCATGGACCGAATCCTCAGACCGCATTCGGCTTACACAGCATCTGAGGGCAGTTCTGAGATCGCTGCGACGAGCGGGACTCACAGCAAACCCCAAGAAGTGCATGATTGGGTGGGTGGAGGTATGGTATCTTGGGTTCCGCTTGGACCACGGGCAGGTGCGTCCCCAAATTGACAAGACTGCAGTGATTGCGACCTGCCCGAGGCCCAAGACCAAAATGGGGTGAGACAGTTCATGGGGCTGGTTGGCTATTATAGGAGATTTGTGCCTAATTATTTGGACCAGCCCACTGACTGATCTCACTAAAAAGTGAGCTCCAGACCCGGTCCAGTGGCCGGAGCAGTATCAACAGGCATTCACGCAGGTTAAAGCCACACTTTGCGGGGGGCCGCTTTTACATTCACCCGATTTCTCTCTCCCTTTTGTCTTGCAGACGGACGCTTCAGACAGAAGGCTGGGGGCCGTACTCTCACAGGTGGTGGAGGGGGGGAGCGCCCGATGCTGTACATTAGCCGCAAGCTCTCGCTGAGGGAGACTGAGTACAGCACCGTAGAAAAGGAGTGTCTCGCCATTAAGTGGGCGGTCCTCACTCTCTGGTACTACCTGTTGGGGCGGGCCTTCACCCTCTGCTCGGATCATGCCCCACTCCAATGGCTTCACCGCATGAAAGATACCAACACGCGGATCACCCATTGGAATCTGGCTCTTCAGCCGTTTAAGTTCAAGGTGGTCCACAGACCGGGAGCGCAGATGGCTGTCACAGACTTCCTTTCCAGAAATGGGGGGGGAGTGGTAGACAGGCCGGATGTCTCCCTGGCCTGAGTCAGGCGGTGGGGATATGTGGCAGCGGGGGCATTGTCAAGCATCCGTCCAGAGAGAGAGAAAGCGGTAAGGGCGCTTGCACCTGAGCTAGATTATGTTTAACACCTGTCTCTAATTCCAGTGAGCATGGAGAAAGCGGCATATAAGCAGCCACGTGACCAGCAGAGAGAGAGAGCGAGTCTGGCACAAGGAAGGCCATGGTGCTCCTGAAGCTGTTGCATTTAATCTATTGTGTTTGTGAAGCTGATGTGTTTAAGTGACTATGTGCCTGTGAAGCTGATGAGTTTGTGAAGTTGTAAAGCACTAAAGTGTCCGATTAAAAGTCTTACCTGAGCCTAGAAAACCCTCTTCCCTGTGTTCTCCTTCCCTTCTGCTGTGAAGTCGTGTTACACCGTCTATCCCTTTTTCGTCACAGTTTAAAGTCACGTCAGGTGCACAAACAGCGTTAACTCCATTCGGGAAACCGTGCCATCAGTGTGAGAATCAATCCTAAAAAAAACGGCAATTAGTCACTCTGTTCCATGAACAACACTCCATTTAAAACAAGTAGAGGCTTGTGTCGCAGATAATGGAACTTATTCCGAGAGTTTGAACGGACTGAGCCGTGTATAGCGCTGGAGCGTTACCTGGATCTGAAGGTTATATTTTTTTCCGCTATGGAAATGATGTCATGCATTCCAGGGATAATAAAAAGCAATAATGTAAAGGGGAAGATCCCTTTTGGGGAGACTGTCACAGTGTATTTGAAGTCAAACTTTTCAGAAGCCAATAAAAAGAGAAGGCATGCAAGCCAATACTACTTTATGAAAAGATGCCTTCAGATCAAATAGCCATAAATCGGCTGTTGAAAGATGGGGATCATGCAAAGGAATGCTGCTGTTTTATCAATCTGTGGTCTCAAAATGGAGGCTGAGTGGTGGATGGCAGTTTCGAGACAAGAGTGCTGACTCTGGGATAAATGCATATGATGGCTGATTGGAGTCATACTGAACCGGGCTCTGCTTCTATTAGTAAGAGCGGTCTGGTTTTGATCGAAAGCGTAACAACAGAATGATGTCAAGTTTGCAGAAAACAAAATCCCATCATAAGAGCAGTGTGAGCTCAGAGTGAAAAGCTTTGGTGTGTGTTAGTAGTTTGTTTTGTGTTTGTGTGAGTTATTATTAGTTTGTGAACTGTTGTTTGGTGATGCTCAGATGCAGTGGATTCAGCTCATCTGTATGTTTGTGTTTTGGTGTGGGGAACTTTTAGGGGGATGTAGAGATTCCCCCTTTTCATTTCAGCAATATCTCAGCTAAGTAGGACAGGAAATTGGGGGATGAGGGGGGCTTGGCTGTAACCCCCATTCTGGGGCACAAGCAGAGATGGAAGGGGACTGCTTAAAAGAGAAGGACCGACTCCTTTTCCAAACTCCAAACTGACCTAGTTTCGCACACAAAGACTCTGAAAGTGTGTATAACTTCTGTTGCTCTCTCTCTCTCTCTCTCTTTCTCTCTCTTGCCCTACTCTACACTCCTCTATTGTCTGTCACCTTGCCAAACTTCCTCTCTGAGAGATAGCATCTTTCTTTCTTTCTTTCTTTCTTTCTTTCTTTCTTTCTTCATTGTTGTACTTTCTCTTTCTTGTCCATGTCTCATATGTGAACATTTACATTTTGCTTCTTGCCAGACTGGTTGTCATAACACACTTTATGTACACTCTAGTAAGTCATTTTGGTAAGAAAGTATCTGCCAAGGAAATGTGCATATAACTTATTGTTCCTTTGGTCCCTCTTGTCTTGCACACTCTCGTTTCATAACTCACAAAGTAATCCTCAGATTTCCCCTTGCAGCATGGATTTTCGCTCTTCCCTGAGTAGCTGTGTCATCACTCATCTCTTCATCCACCTCTCCAGTTTTGCCATGTGTCACACTCATGAGAGGTGTTCATTCAGGGGAATTCTCTGCAGCCTGTGGCAGAGTGTAAATCACTGTAATTACAGTGTTCCCATTGCCTTTTAAAGGTGCTGAATGCACCAGTCCCTTCTTTTCTGGCTCTTTTTTGCCCCCACCTCAGCATGTTTGCCTTCCCAGACACCTTGTGGCACTGGAAACAAACAGAAAAGGAAAAAGATCCCATGTTTTATGGCACAGGGAAAGAAGAGGGAGGGTGACAAAGAGAGCCCCTTATAAAGCCAGTCTTCCACTGTCTCACAGGTCTTATAACGTTTGTATATCTGTAGCTGTTTATTGACACAGTCAAGTTCAAATCTTTATTTAGTTTGTTTTGCCTGGTGGCTTTCTTTTGTTGGCTTCAGTGTCCGTGTTTTCTCTCGGGAGATTGTAACTGCCATTCTTGGCACTTTCCTGTACTTCTATTTCATCATGGTCTGTTGGAACTGATTTGTCTATTGATTAAAATGATGTTGGTTTTGGTCTCTAGACTGGCTAATTAGGGGTTAATGAGGCCAAGCATTGATAAAGTGACTGATGTGTAGATTAATAGCATCGCTCTGCCAGCCCAACAGCCTGGAACCAGGCTGCTCTTGTTACCATTAGCCTGAAATCTACAGTTTTGGCCCTTGTTGCACAAACATAGGTTGTAAAATATGATTAGCTTTTAGATTTAATTTTTTTAAATTTAGATTTACGTTTTCCTCATTAAGTCAAGAATGTATCTTCATAACAGCAGCATTATGATGATTATAGCATTAGCTATATAGCAAAACCACTTGAATTGGGAAACCTCACTAACCCGACATTGTTGGTTTTGGGTAAATGATAATTAATTATTAAGCAATGCTGTTGGCTAGTGACAAATCCATCTTTTTACTCAAATGATCCCAGCAAAATGTCTTCACTATCAAACAGCCTTGCATATCTGGTCACCAGCATATGTTGTTTTTTGGATGCTGGTCCCAGTATGGGATGCTGGAGTGCTGGTGTTTTTCGGAAGGCTTCTTAACTAGGTTAACTGGCAAGACTTCCTTGGTTAACCAGCATCACCAGGAGAAAGACCATGCAGCTTGACCAGCACTAACCAGCAAAACCAGGCTAGACCATGATGGTCTAATCTGGTCTTTTATCAGGGAGTAATATACAACCACTTCAAACCAAGGCGTGGAAAGACCTGGCAAGTTTGGTCACCCCCTGATTCTTTTCCATGTCTGTTCATCAGCGGGCGGCCTAAACCAACAGGCTTTGCGGGGCATGACGATGAGACCGTTTTCTCATGAGACCAGCTCTTGACTTTTTTCCAGGTCAGAGGTGAAAGAGCAGAGGGACGAAAAGATAAATATTGTTAGAAGGGAGCTTTTTAAACCCCATATTAGTTGCACGCTTTGCTTTCCTGTGTCGCTTTGTATGTTTACCCTGAAGATCACTGAGGGGCTCAAGTGTGGCGTCGACTGTAATTACATTACAGCCATTCTTGGTGTCGAGAGATCGTTCAGAGATGAGAGTCATGTCCTGCTATGATGGACCCATTTATAGTTAACACAGTCTCTTTTTAGTCCATGAATTATGAATGAGCTATGTGTGCTAAGTGTTTACAATGGAAAATGTGATGAAATAGAGGTAAATACAATTTCACAGGTCTCACGAGTTTTCAGAATTGCTAACAAATTGTTAAAATGCCTACTCTGATTTCTGTGAGGTCATTCATACTTTATCTTTCTGTGTTTCTCTCTCTCAGGACTATCTTGGCTGCATTATTGACTTTGGCGACTTGCCACTCAAACCCGAGGAAGTCAGCACCCTCTTCTGCAACATCGAGGACATTTACGAGTTTAACAGGTGGGTGTCTTCTTTCTACATTCTCTTTCGATTCCGCCTTGCTCTTTCTCTCACACTTGTCTTTTCAAGCTCTAGTGGTCATGTCTGAGTCAGAGATGTCTGCTTAGGTGACAATGGTGTCTGTTGAATTTGCCTCAGACACAATGGCTGGCCTGCAAGCCCTTGTCTGTCCCACCATGAGTAACAATGTGAATATGTCAGCCAAGATTGAGGGCACACTATTTTTGCAACACTTCCGCAGGCTCTCTCTGGTCTGCTGTACATGATCTGGAATGCTCTTCATGAGCCATTTTCTCTGCATTCGTCATATCTTACAGGTATTTTTAAAGCAGACGTGAAGCAAATGGTTTATTACATTGTGAGTTCATGCATGGTGTACAAAACTGTTTTGTTTGCCTTGTTATGTGCCTGCGTCACACTGTTTATTGCATATTATACGCTGTGTTAATTTCAGACACATACAAATTATTTTCTGCATTATTTTCTGTATTGCTTATCATAGAGCATTGAAGCCTCTTGCATAAAGAATTATGTTCTGACATCAGCTATCAAAAATGACATGAACTGAACTGTTACTGACAGATGGACTTGGAGATGTGTGCCGGAGAGGGTGTTGTTGAGGTCCTGAGAAGGATGTTTCTCATACCTCTCGTTTTTCCTCTCTGCTCTTTGCCCCTCAATGGTTCCTGCTAAAATAATTGTTTTTACTTTTTTTTTCTCTCTTTCTTTCTGTCCACGCCAAGTCAGTTTCATTCTGATGGCATTAGTTTGTGTTGAAATTGAACATGGCGCCTTACCGCCAGTTCTTGTGGGAAATCAGCTTGGCTGTGTCGAAAGTAGAAAATCTGACAAATTCTTGGGTGTCCCCAAGACCTCATTTGATAAAACTTCCTTTAATAAAAAATTGTGGTGCTTTTGTTGCCACCTGAGCTGCTTTCTACCTCTCCCTAAGTTTATTTGCATGTAATGTACAGAATGGGTTAATCAGACTCATTAATCAGAGTAAATCAATGTCAGTGCAGTTTTAGGAAAACCATTCTTATACTGTAGGTATATTTTACCCAAAAATGAAAATTTGTCAACATTCACTCACCGTTTTTCTAAACCCATGTTCTGTTATTTTTTCAGTGGAACACTAAAAGAGAATTATGATTATAATATTTTTATTGCATATATATATTTGCATTAACAGGGTTCATGTAAATAATTTATATACAAACATTTTACACACCTATAATAAATAAACATCCTAACATGAAAACCTCATAGGCCTAAGAAAGTTGTAAACTGCAATAGTATGATAAAGTAAAAAACAAAAGATAAACAATATATTAAATAAGGTGATAAATATGTACATGAAATAGTTAAGAAAGAAAGAAAAAAGTAATATAATATTAAAAATACATGGAATAGAAAGATCTTTTTTGAAGAATCTTGAAACAGACGCAATCAGTTGCAGAAGTTTTCAGCTAACAGGACACTTGAGGGGAAAGTTAACATCAAAAAATTACTTAAAGGAATGTTCTGGGTTCAATACAAGTTAAGCTCAATCGACAGCATTTGTGTCATAATATTGATTACCACAAAAAATTATTTCGACATGTTCCTCCTTTTCTTTAAAAAATGCAAAAATCGAGGTTACAGTGAGGCACTTACAATGGAAGTAATGGGGAAAATGAAAGTGAATGTGGCCAATTTTTGGAGGATTTAAACTTAAATTTTAAGCTTATAATTGTATAAAAACTCTTACATGAATTCCTCTGTTAAAACGCATGCATTATTTGAGCTGTAAAGTTGTTTAAATCATAATTTTTACAGTCATTTTAGGGTTTTAGGGTTTGTTGTCATTACATCGTCATGGTGATGAAGTTGTGAAATTGTCTATATATTTACACAGGAAAGGTTAGTAAGTGATTTTATCACACACAAATAATTTTTACACTCATATCCTTTGTTTTGTGGCTATATGGCTATACTTTTGAAAAAGAGAGTATTTTAACATTAAAAAATTGGCCACATTCACCTCCATTGTAAGTGCTTCACTGTAACCTCGATTTTTGCATTTTTTAAAGAAAAGGAGGAACAAGTTGAAATGATTTTTTGTGGTAATCAATATTATGCCACAAATGCTGTCGATTGAGCTTAACTTGTAATGAGCCCAGAACATTTATTTGAATTTTAGTTTGTTTCTCAAAGTTATCGTATGATCTCAGAAGACTTGGAATATAGTGCATAAGTCATATGGACTACTTTTATAGTGCTTTATGTCATTTTTGTTCATTTTACAAAGCAAGTGAATGGTGGCCAGAACTCTGTAGGTCCAAATACCTCAAAGGCATCATAAAAGTAATCCATACGACTCCAGTGGGTTAATCAGTTGTCCTCTGAAGCGATCCAATCGGTTTTGGGTGAGAACAGACCAAAATGTAATTCTTTTTTTACTATATATCTTGACAGCAGTCTCCTTGGCGATCATGATTTCAAGCTCAATTGCACTTTCTATAGCGCCATCTAGCGCTATGTGCATGCTTCACGCACTAGGAAGTGTAATCGAGCTTGAAATCATTATCGTGCCTAGAGACTGCAATCGCAAGGTGTATGGTTTAAAAGGGTTATATGTGATATTTGGACCTTCAGATTTCTGGCCACCATTCACTTGCATTGTGAGGACCAACAGAGCTGAGATATTCTTCTAAAAATCTTAATTTGTTCTTTGTAGAGGAAAGAAAGTCATACACATCTGGGATGGCATAAGGGTGAGTAAATGAAAAGAGAATTTTCATTTTTTGGGTGAACTATCCCTTTAAGGCACCATATAAAACGAAGGGCTGACCTTGTTTTCTCACACTGCCTTATAGTTTAAACAAGCAAAGGCTGTCTCTTTGTCTTTTGTTACTCTTACCCTCTGCTCAGGGGGCCTGGGTAGCTCAGCGAGTAAAGACGCTGACTACCACCCCTGGAGTTGCAAGTTCAAATCCAGGGTGTGCTGAGTGACTCCAGCCAGGTCTCCTAAGCAACCAGATTGGCTCGGTTGCTAGGGAGGGTAGAGTCACATAGGGTAACCTCCTCGTGGTCACTATAATGTGGTTCTCGCTCTCGGTGGGGCACGTGGTGAGTTGTGCATGGATGCCGCGGAGAATAGCATGAAGCCTCCATACACGCTGTGTCTCCGCGGTAACACGCTCAACAAGCCAGGTGATAAGATGCGTGGGTTGACGGTCTCAGACACGGAGGCAATTGAGGTTCATCCTCCGCCACCCGGACTGAGGCGAGTCACTACGTCACCACGAGGACTTAGAGCGCATTGTGAATTGGGCATTCCAAATTGGGGAGAAAAACAAAGCCCTCTGCTCATCACTTTGGAATGTAGCCCCTGTATTCTGACTTGATTCTGTTGTGTCTACTTTCTTGGAACTGGTCAAAGCTGTAGGACACATACAGATGTCATTTTCCTCTAAGCCAAAGCAGCCAGGCTCCGAGGTAGAGCTCCAGCCCCTGCGGTGAATGAGCCACACATGACCTGTCAGAAAGTGAGGGTGCAGCCAAGCAAGCAATGCATCCTGGGACAGCAGACAGCACTTATTTTGTACCCACAGACATCTGTCCAGTTACAGTGAAGCTTTGTAAATTGTGCCTTTGCACTGGAATGCTTCATTTGTCTTGAGCAGCGACTGCAACAGAGCAAGCTGTTTTTGCTGGCTTTGGAAATTGCCACTCTATTTTGCTCTGATGAAAACATTCCACTGCTGACTCATTCCTGTGTTTTGCAATAGTTCTTTCAAAATCTTCTCATCCTTGCTGATTTTTTCATATTGCTCTTGGTTTATTTTAGCACATTTAGTCAGACCATTCTATGTCACTCAGTACTCATTCTGATGCCCTTAAACGAGTGTTGCAAGTTCATGGGCAACCACATTGCACCCATTATTCCACAGTGAGTGATTCTAAGGTCATTACTTAATATTTTAAAGCCCAACCTCCACCCAGTGCTCAACTTTAACCCTAAGCATAGTTATGTTGAAATGTTTTTGATAGAATTCACAAGTACACAGAATGTCAGCAGCCTCTTACAAAGATTGTCGACCATAATAGATCTAGAGAGGACTTATACAATTTATATATAACACTATATAAGTATTTCGGTTTCGTGGCCCTTCAGTATGGGTTTTTTAACATATTGATCAGTAATGCTTGTATGGAAGACCCAGGTTTGAGTCCAGCCCAAGTCATGTTCCAGTCCCATTCCCCTCTGACTTCCCTTGGTTTCCTGTCCTTGCTCAAATATGACTATATCTATAAAAATCTCAAAATTAGAAAGAAATTGCTGAAAAAACAGTTATTGGCTGCTTCCGATAATCTCAAAATGACAAAATACCTGCCAACTAATCAGCCTGGCCGACATATCAATCTATCACTATTATGAGCCACAGAAAGATACTTAACTGCCCAGGCAGATTTCTCTATTAGGAGAGGTTGCAATCAACACCTGACCTTTACCTCTAGTGGGTCACGGTCTATCACTGTACCATGCTGTAGCTTCACCATTTTGGTTCATCTCCAAGTACATTGCAGCACTGAGAATAAGGTATGCGTTTTCTTAAAAGAATAGTTCACCCAAAAATGAAAATTCTCTCATCATTTACTCACCCTCATGCCATCCCAGATGTGTATGACTTTCTTTCTGCAGCAGAACTCAAACAAAGATTTTTAGAAGATTATCTCAGCTCTTAGGTCCACTTGCTGCAAGTGAATGGTGATCAGACCTTTGTAGCTCCAAAAATCACATAAAGGAAACACAAAAGTAATCCATAAGACTCCAGTGAATATAATAGGTGTGGGCGAGAAACAGATCAAAATATAAGTCTTTTTTTTTTTTTTTTTTACTCAATCTCCACTTTCACTTTTACATCTGAAAGTCACATGTTGTGCCTGTTTAATTTCACTTTCATATCTGAAAGTGAAAATGGAGATTTAGAGTAAAGAAATACTTAAATACTGTTCTGTTTCTCACCCAAACTTATTATATCACTTCTGAAGACAGATTTAACCATATGGATTACTATTATGTTTCATTTATGTGATTTTTGGAGCTACAAAGGTCTGATCACCATTCACTTGCATTATATGGACCTACTGAGCTATTTTTATAAAAATCTTTGTTTGTGTTTTGCTGAAGAAAGAAAGTCATACACATCTGGGATGGCATGAGAGTGAGTAAATAATGAGATACTGTGAACTGTCCCTTAAATAAAGACATCTGGACTTATCCAAAAGACTCATCTCACTGCCTTCCCGACTCCTCACTGTCTCCTTTGATCTTCTTCAAGAGAGGTAATGGATGTTGATTTGTCCTGAGGATTCTTATTTTGAACAAAGTAGAAGAGTTACTGTGAGAATTTCCCCCCTCCAATGGATGCTATGTCTCCAGCAAAAATACAGCCTTGACTGCTGTGGGAAATACAAGCTAGATTAAAGGAACTGTAATGCAGTGAACTTCTGTTTGGGTTATACATATCACTTGCTGCACAGATGAATGGTGGGAGTAAGAAAAAAGAAAGGGATGAGAGGAGTAGAGAATGAATCAAGAGAAGAGGACAACTTATGACTTGAGTCCAAATCAAGAGAAGGGTGAGGTGCAGATTGAATGGAAGAATGGGAGTTACATTTTTTACATTCAGGACCTCTTGCAGGTGACTCCCTCTCTCTGGTCATAACTCTCTACTCTCCAATGAACTTGTTAGGGAGAGTCAAAAGAGGGACGTTTTGTTCCTCATTCTTTTTTGACTCCAAGGCTCATGTTGGTTATAAATATTTCTTGCAGAGGACTCGAGAGTGTGGGAATAACATTAATTAGTAAAAGAATACTTTCCCTTGGTGTAAGCCCTGTCTTACGGTTCAGCGTCAGGATTCTGCTTACCCCTTACAGCATGTTGGGATCTAAACTGTCGGCGTTTGGGTGGCGGAGGGTTAAAGCAACGCGGCATAAAGAGCGATAAGACAGCTGTGCAGAGCTTATAAGGCATATGTTGGATCATGATTGGATGAGATGCCTGAATTGAATGAATGAATGAATGACGTAATACTTACTACAAGTCCTCTTTCAGAAACATCGCATATGCTTCCACATCCTCCAGAACTTCTGCTTTTATGATGAAAACACGGCTTGTTGTTAAACATAAAAAAAAAACAAAAAAATAATAAAAAAAAAAAAACAGTGAGTCACTTTAATTTATCCCTTCAGCAACTGTTGTATTATTGAAGAATATACAGTTCTTGAAACTTCTTGAATCATGAAATTAATTGAGATGAATAGTCTTTATCTCTTGATGCTCCATGTTTTTTTTTTTTTATTATTTTTTTGTTTTTTTTTTATGTCTTTGTTCTGAATCTTTGTTTTGAATTTTTTTAAAGATTAGTTTTATATACTTTATATAAGATTATTTTAATTTATCTGAAATTATAATCTTGGAGTCCATTGTTGAGAAGCAATGCACTTGCATGATAGTTGATCATTTCTGACATGGTAAAAGAACCAAGCAGAGCTTGGCCTGCTGTCTTAATGTATTCATTTCTCATTTTGCCTCAGATATTTCCCCAAACTCACAAATGTCTTTGTATGTATCTGGCAAAGATGAACCTGGGACAGTGTTTAGTATGAATATAGAAAACATATTTCAAGTCTTAAACTTGGGTTTCCCAAAACCTTCCTGGGATCTGGATGAAAGACCTCAAAAAAATGTGCCAAGTAATAATTGAATCCAACTTGTCCACTAGACAGCAGACATGAAAGCAGATATTGGTGGCTTTGAGTTTACAGCAACATATTTTTTGTTAAGCAATTACGGATCACAATCTATGATTTGTTATCTAGTCACCCCTTTTAATCTAAGTCAGTGGTACTCATACTTCTATGGAATGAGATCTACATTTTCATAATGTTATTATAGCAAGATCTACCATACACAATGTAAGCCTGTACATTGTAAGCAGTGTGGTCACGATACCAAAATTTCAGTAGTCTGTATTTTACGATTCTCTATACCAGTTTCGATACCACAACAAATAATAATGCTTACTAATTTGTTAATTGTGTAAGCATTGTTTCAAGTTTTTAAGTAATTATTCAAGACAAATAAACAGTTAGGAATAAAATAAGAAAACAGCACACGGCTACAGAAGTCAATCTTTAGGGTTTTCATCGTAAAACATTTTTTTTAATCAAGACTGCCCGTTGGTTGTCTTGCGATCGACGTAATGAACAACACTGATTTAAATCTTAGACATGACTACCCTAGAGGCACCTAGCAAGCTCTTTGGTCAATCTTAAAAAAGCATGCATTAATTCACTTCTGTTTCTCTCATAACCACAATGAAGTCCCCCCACCACAAAGGGCAGCCACAAAATGAGCTTCGTCTTTAGAGGAAAGAGAGGATGATGAAGGCTGGAATACTGTGGTTTCCTTCTAAAATTTTCCCCTCAGCCACATGAAGGCAAGTTCATAGTGTTTAGAGAGTGCCAAGTTGTTTTCCTTCACAAGATATGGTAGGAGGGCTTCTCTAGAGACTGACTAGTCTGGTGGTTTGTGTGCCTCTTGGCAATGAATGTTGTAGTTGTGCTAATGAACTAAATGAACTACAGTGTGGTTTGGTTGAGTTGTCACAGAACTTTCATTCAACCCTCAGGAGGTACACTAGGAGTGGCGAGCACCCATGGTTTCAGAACATGGTCAGAGAATGTCAAATCAGTCATCCCTGGTCAGAAAAGTCCCACCAGCCACAAGAGATCATATTAACTCCATAACATTGAGGGAAAATCCATACTTTTCCATCTAGTGTTTGACTGACAATAGAGATTGTTTCACTAAACCAAGCCCAAGCTTCCTTCATTGCCTCAAAGTCCAGACGCTGTTTTCAGCCAATATAATCAAAGAATGCTGTTCTTGACTCATTCACTGCCTGAAAGGAGAGCTAAACAGCTTTCCCCACTACCAACCAGTTAAAGATAAATAAAAAACAGAAATATTCAGCAGTTACATCCATGGGTTTTTTTGATGGCAAAGGAAGGAGGTCATTCAAGTTTGACTGTGTGGATATTGGGACACGTTTAGAGGGGAAAAACTTTTCAGGATGGGGAAGGGGAAGAATGAAATTGAGCCAAAAGGAGATGTAACCCATCTGTGTGCATTTAGGCAATAGTTTGGTTTAAATGATAAAAAAGAAACAAATGAACGACATTTGGAAATGTAGGCAGGAACTGGAGCCCATTCCAGTCAAGAGTGTCTTCTTGAAACACCAGTCCCAGATGTTTCCATAGAGAGGTAATAACAAAGTTTAAACAAAGAGATAAAGTCCCATCTCAGAAAACTGTGGTCTTTATATGTCACTCAATGTAGATTTTGCTTTGCATGCTTATCACTTTGTCTAAAGTTAAAAGCATTTGTGAGAATATGTGAGTATAAATATGTGTGTTGTGCACCATCTTTGACAGTGAGCTTTTGGAAGATCTGGAACGAAGTCCACATGCGGCCGCCATAGCTGAGTGCTTTGTGGAGAGGGTAAGCATATGATAAATTAAATACACATTTTTTCTCATTTAAAACCTCATTGAATCATACACAAAACACATATCTCAAAAGAAGGAATTCCAATTTGTGGTTTAATGCACGTCATTCTAGCTCTACTCTCAAAATACAAGGAGCTGTTGGATCTGCCAAACTGCCTAAGGGAAATCAAGTTTCGTTAATCTGTTTTACAAAACCTTAATGGCGGGCCTCTTGGTTGGCAGTGTGGCAAAAGGACACGGATCTGTGTCTGGGCCAGAAACAGATGGATTCTGTAAAACGAAACATAAACATATCCATAAACTTTGAACATGTGCACACGTCAGCTGAGTGTATTTGCAGACACTTTTACTGTTTTTCTTCACACCGCAATGACACAACAATGAGCAGACCATACTGGGATGGGAACCAGACAAGGACATCATTGTTTGGAGTGGTAGAGAGGCTGAATGTTCTTATGCCATTGTTTAAACGAAAAAGGCATTCTTTACTTTCCAAATCTGAGGGAGCTTAAGGGGCCTTCACAGCGAACACACTTTTTTATTGTTTTTCTACATAAACATTTGTTAGACAAGCTTATTTTACTGTTGTGCCACGTCTTAGTATTTTATTTAAGTGTCTCATGCAATTTAAAAGAACATCAGCTTTTAAAAACGCATCCTGAGACACCTGTATTCTGTTCCATTCATTGCACTACGTCTAGCTTTTTTTTACGCAGGAACACATTTGGTGTAAACGGCCCTTAAGCCTAATTTATAAGAACCTAATAGAAGAATCTGAACTTTTTTTCACCTGAACAAATTAAAGCACCCTAGGTGTTTATATAACTTGTCATCACAGAGCCCTTTCCACTTTTGGCACTATTTTTTGAACAAATTTCTTGATCATTTAAATCTCAAAAACATCTAAATCTCTCTCCAAGCATTCGTCGTAGAAACGTTGTCTTTGTTAACTTTGTGTCAAACATCATATAAAAAAGTGTACTTGAACGACCTCGGAGAGAAAGTCTTCAAAGTTGTCAATTTTGAACGTTAATATAGTAACCTAGCTACTGTAGCTACAATGTGCAATTTTGTCATGTGCAATTGTAAATAAAGAACATCACATCCAAACCACACCCACGATTATTTTTAACCAATCATTAATGCTTTTTGACCAGCCGAGTTCTCCTAGATGAAGAATTTCAGGGAAATGTGCAAATTGTGTAACAAAAAATCTGTGTATTTTGTCATAATGTTTAGGTGAACTTCAAAAAGCCTGTTTGCCCAGTAAGTATAGATTAGCCTTTAGGCAGCTGTTCCTCGACCCACTGTTTACCCAATTCCTGCTGAAACGGCCACTGTTAGGATCAATTAGCACTGGCCAAGAAAGCACAAAGTACATTCGATTAAGCCATTACCGGTGGGCTATTTTGAGTTTTTAACTGACAAAGAGCTTAAGTTTGACCTTCTCTAATGGCACAGAGGCTTTGGCGGGCCTGTCTTCTTTAGGTTTTTCCCAGAATCTGAGCAATAGAAGTCTTCCAGCAATATCTAAAGAAACGACCAACTTCTAAAACAAAGCAGTGCCTGTGGACTAGATATCAGACTCCAAATAGAGCACATATCAGATCTGTTTACATTCTCGTACGGATGTACTTCAGTGACTGAAAGTCTGCAACTGTTGTGCAGCCCATATCTGGCCAGATCTGCCTGTAGCAGTCATACTGCCCAAAGCCAGAGCAGATGGTGGGGTTCACTTGATTTTGTTGGTCTGGTACGGCTTCTGTTTTTAGACATTCATTGGAAAAATCTCTTAACTGGTCCCACATACTTGTGTCCCACTGCCAAGTGAGTGGCACTTTAGATTTTGCCATTTTTATTCTTCTCTGTTATATTTTTGTCTGGTTACATAACCCTGAGCTCTCTGATTTTTGCACAATGAGCGATGATAGCAAAATGATGACAACATAAACATTTATTGATTGTATGAAGATGTTTTCATACAATCTGTCTTTGATATCATTTATTAATTGTATTCTCTCTTTGTTTAGAGTGAAGCTTTTGACATTTATACCATATACTGCATGAATTACCCCAGGTAAGTGAAGGATATTTCTATTACTCTTACAATGTATAAACAAACAGATGTTTTTTTTTTATTATTATTAAACAACTGCCTAAATAGTGAATAGACAGCACCCTCCTTATCCCACATGTATCGATGAAAACTCTGATGCATAATAATTGAAGTATGTGCCATTTATGTGGAAAACATAATACTTTGGTTATGTGATCGACTGTAGATGTATTGCTGTCACGATGTCAAATGTAGTGTGGTTTTAATTAGACAAGTCAGCTTTAGGTCTAGTGGAAAAATTAGACACATCAGAGGCAGATATGCTTGGGTGATGACTACTTGGAAATACTTTTCAGCCCTTCTAGCACTATTTCATAGGCCTCCAGTACAGCAGTAGCAGATATTCTGTTCTAGCTGATTTCTGATCCATCTTCAGGGAATTAGTTGTTGCATATTGTTGATATACACAAAACATGATGGCACTGATTCATCTTAAAGAGATAGTTCGCTCAAAAATGAAAATTCTCTCATTATTTACTCACCCTCATGTTCCAAACCTCTAAATGCAATGAAAGTGAATGGTAACCAGGGACAGAGCAGCTTGGACATTCTGCTAGATAACTCTTTTTCTGGTCCACAGAAGAAAGAAGGCCATATTGGTTTGAAACAACATGAGAGTGAATAAATGATGAAAAGGGTGAACTATCCATTTAAGTGTTCTTTGTACAACACTGCATGGCCAGAATAACCATTCTAGTCCTCTAAAATTAACATTTTCTTCTTGATGGTGTTAGCATTGCCACAGTGACCTGAGTTTTTCTAAGTAGCTTTGAAGGTTTACAGGGCCAAGAATGCATTACTGCAGATCTAATATGACGATGTAGTGCTGTCAGGCAAAACTGCAAAACTGATGAGTCCCCCAGTCAACAACCCTCCGTGCTAATATCTGGTTACCTCCCCATTTCCGTCCAGCTCTGTCACCGTCCTGCGGGACTGCATGAAGAATGAAAGCCTGGTACGCTTCTTCCAGGAAAGGCAGGCCACCCTGTGCCACTCATTACCCCTGGAGACCTACCTACTTAAACCTGTGCAAAGGATTCTTAAATACCACCTCCTACTGCAGGTCAGTAGAGCAAATGGGCCACTATACAATAGTGGAGATGAGGGCTGAGATCCAAGGGAAGCTTTACAAATGTTGTTTTATTGCAGTTGTGCACCTGATGTAAGATTTCGGTAACACTTTACAATTAAGTTCCATTCTTTAACATTAGTTAATGCATTAGGTATCATGAACAAACAATTAACAATATATTTTTACAGCATTTATTAATCTTAGTTAATGTTAGTTAATAAAAATACAGTTATTCAGTGTTAGTTCATGTTAGTTCACAGTGCATTAACTAATGTTAACTAATACTTTTGATTTTAAAAATGTGTTAGTATATGTTTTAATTAACATAAAGGTGAGGGGGCCTGGGTAGCTCAGCAAGTAAAGACGTTGACTACCACACCTGGAATTGCAAATTCGAATCCAGGACGTGCTGAGTGACTCCAGTCAGGCTTCCTAAGCAACAAATTGGTCCGGTTGCTAGAGTGGGTAGAATCACATTGGGATAACCTCCTCGTGGTCGCCATAATGTGGTTCTTGCTCTCGGTGGGGTGCGTGGTGAGTTGTGCGTGGATGCCGCGGAGAATAGTGTGAAGCCACCACATGCGCTAGGTCTACGCGGTAATGTGCTCAACAAGCCACGTGATAAGATCCGCGGATTGACTGTCTCAGACACGGAGGCAACTGAGATTCGTCCTCCGCCACCCAGATTGAGGCGAGTCACTACGCCACCATGAGGATCTAGAGCGCATTGGAGATTGGGCATTCCAAACTGGGGAGAAAAGGGGAGAAAACAAAATGTTTTAAAAAATGTACATAAAGGTGCGCTCAGTGTCATCTTGGACTTACAGTGACACCTAGTGGTGTGGATGCAGCATCATTCAAAATCAGTAGTTTTTAGTTACAGATACCATTGTAGAAATTCTTTATTCACAATCATCCAGGATTAATTTAATCCAAGAATGAAAGTGTCCAATAACAAGACGGTTACTGAGATTAAGCTAGTAGTATGCAGCTGGTCATGTGATTCTAAAATGGCAGCCCCCATGAGGGAGCCCCTCCCCCATGTAGAATAAAACAGCTTTTATAAGGTTACTGATATGACTAGAGTCCTCATCTCATGTGAGTGCTCGTGATTTTATACATATGTTTCAAAATTACAATTCAAACTTTTTTTAATGGGGAAAAAATTACTGAGTGCACCTTTAACTAAGATTAATAAATGCTGTAAAAGTGTTATTCATTGTTTGTTCATGTTAACTAATGTTGTTAACTAACGTTAACAAATGGAATCTTATTGTAAAGTGTTACCAAGATTTCTTCCGATTTTTGAACAAAGAAACTGATTTAGTAACTAAATCAGTGAGTTTTTTTTAGTAAAATAACCAGCACTGGCAGCACTGAAAAAGGTATGTTTAACTCTTTTCAGACTGTACAGCTTATATAGTGTATCCCTCTTGTGGTAGGAGCTGTCCAAACACTTTGATAAAAGTGATCCAGGGTATGAGGTGGTGGAGGATGCCATTATCACTATGACAGCAGTTGCCTGGTACATCAATGATATGAAGAGGAAACAGGAGCATGCAGTCAGACTTCAGGTAACTCAGGCTAATGAAGTAATTTCAGTTAGTCTATGTATTTAGTTATTTATTTAGTAAGTAGCATAAGCACCACTAGTACCTGCTTTGTGTTGGGGTCCTGATCACCCTGTCAGGGTTTATTTTGTTATAATGACCAGCTGGCTGCACATTATCCCTCGTATGTTGAATTCAGTTTTACTATGGAAGAGGAACAAAAATGCATATGTCACATTTCTATAGGAGATTGAGAGCCTGTTGCTGAACTGGACTGGTCCTGATCTCAGTGGTTTTGGAGAGCTGGTTCTTGAAGGTTCCTTCCGGGTTCAGCGTGTAAAAAAAGAAAGAGCATTCTTTCTTTTTGAAAAAATGCTTCTGATTTCCAAAAAGAGGCTGGATCATTTCATATACAGCACTCATATATTTGTAAGTCATCCACATTGTACTTAAAGTGCAATATTGTACTTTACTTACAGGATTTAGGACATGCTGGCTTCATGTATTTCTCTTTTTCCCTCTCTTCTTCAAGTGCTGTAATTTGCTCCTAGTGGAACACGTGAAGGATCCACTCTGTTTTAAGGTGTCAGACCAGACAATCCCAAAACAACAACACATTGTTCAGGTGAGGCCAAATGTTTTCTAAAGTCAAACCTAATATGCACCTCAGACTGACAACATCATTATAGACAAGTTTTGTGTTTGAAATATATGTGTTTGTTGCCAAAGATGAAAAGTTATGTGATAGAATTAGTTTTTATAAATATTTATATTATACTTGAAATACTAAAATCCTTACTTCTGCAGGCTAAAAATCAGGAGGAGAAGAGGTTGTGGCTACACTACCTCAAGAGGATGATAGTGGAGAACCATCCAGCATCCTTACCCCAAAAAGTACAATATATGTTTATTTGTCAAAATATAAGTCACCTGTTTTTGTTTTTTATCTTTCATCACATTTCACAGTAATAATAAATAAAATGCTCAAAATTGTCAAAATGATAAAAATCCTAAGATGCAGAATGTAGCTATGGACCTTAGTCAGAGTATCTGACTAATCTGTTGTATCTGGTTGAGCAATACATCTCTTTACATGTTTTATAGGCAAGGCAGGTTCTTGGTGACAGCTTCTGTCAGTGTAAGTATTTCTTGCATTCTTGTGGTCTTGGAATGTTTCTTGTATCAGTTAGTAGTGCACTTGCTGTGATAATTACTTCTTTTTTTTTGTATGATGCTTAGCCCCACAGTTTGATCAAGAGCCAATAAGGAAGTTCATGCCTTCTCCACGACTGGATGATGTTCATAACTATCACAGAGGAAGAAGGCAGTCAGGTCTGCCATGTAGTTAATTCAAATTCTTTAAAATGCCAACCCACACTGATTTAAGTACTCATAATGGGAAACTTCATGTTCCCCTGACAGAACCGCCAGAATTCATTTACACCCCTGAGAAAGCCAAAAAAAGCCTTCCACTACTTCTAGAGGGCAATCTCTCATACAAGCGTGGGAGGAGGCAGTCTGGTGAATATCTAGTCTCTGTTTTGTATTTAATTTTGAAATTGCAATTAATTATTATGTACTTCAGAATTAGGTGTACTTTTTTTTATCACAGTAGTTTGAGTTATAGAGCTGGATTCAAATGTAAAAATTTCAATTATTTATCTCCATGTGCCCCAAGCCCCTGCCAAAGATATAGAATCTGCATTTCAGCAAAGTGGTGAGTGTAAACTTCTGTCAGATCTTCTTTTTATCAGTTTGTTGTAAAATTTTGTTTTTCTTTGGTCAATGATGATATTGCTTTGGGGATGACTAAAACTAAAATAAATTTGAATGAAGATATTGTTTTACTTTGCTGTTGTAATGTTTTTAAAACATCGACTAAGGCATAGCTTTAGAGAATGGCGCTGAAAAGAGTAAACATAATTTTTGTATCTTTTTTTCTGTTTCTGATCTGCCATGGCTACATCACTCATGGAATCCAGTTTCATTAAAGGTGTGAGATAAATATATTTTCTTCCATTTAGTATTATTTACACAAACAATTTAAACATTTTAATGCAAACTTGTAGCAATGGATTTAGTTTACAGCTTCGGTATCACAGCCATTGTATAAAGTTATTCAAAGTCCAAAGGTCTGTATTTCTATATATCTATGTTTCTGTGTACTCATGGGTTCTCAGGCTGGCATTGAAGGAGAGTTATGCCCACAGGCTGACAGCATTGGCTCCTCAGGCAGTACCAGTACTCTGGCATCCTCTGTCATTGAAGTTGAATCTGGTCATGATGATTTGGCTTTATGTCATGATGAGGATTACATGACCCCATTGCCTCCACCACCATCACTATCCATTACTGAGGAAATCATGCAGTTCATTAACCAGAGCCGTGTTCGAGAAGGCATGGCAGAGTTAACGTCTGAAGTGGTACATATAGCACAAAAACATACCCCTGCATAATGTGTCAGTGATTTTGTAGCAACAATGCTATTGATAAATTAAAGCAGAATCAACTTTTTCGATGTTAAAATAGTTTCTCTTATCACAGCTTAAAATATGCACAACTGTAAGTAAGCCAATCGTAAGTCGAATTCCTCGATAACTGTAAAAACGATTAAATATATATATATAAATGGCTCTGTTTGAGTGGCCCATCCAGTCCAACACAGCAACACTGACTCAACCAATGGTGTGAATATGGGGTGAGATTATCTTTTCCTTTCTTTTTTGATTAACGGCTGATGGGTAGATTATTCGGGGAAGATATTTGAAAACAAAATTTATTTTTGCAATTCCGTTTTGTGGCACTAGTGGCACAGAAATTACACACTTCATCTTTAATTTAAATATTCCTATTTTATGTGATATGAATCTTTATCTATATGCACTTCATGATTTAATCAAGTGGAACAAAATTTGATTTTTGATTTTTAAAATGGCACCCAACTAAATATTTCTTTCTTCCATAGTGCCAGATGACTCCAGAGTCCCTGGAAGTCCAGTCATTGGAGGAACAGCAGCTGGATGAGTCCAAGCCACTAGTATCTGAGGTGGATGAAAATGAGAAGCAGACAATATATCCCAAACAAATAGAGGCAGAAAAAAGGCTGGTATATCATGGGTTAGACAGCCATCCATCCTGCGAGGCAAATGATTCTTCACCAGAGGACCTAGAGAGACCATCATCCCCACTGCACACCTCCAATGACATGAATCAATCAGGAGAATTGACATACTCAGAGCTCAGTTATTGTGATTCATCCAAACCAGAGTTGGTCAATGTCATAAGTGAAAAAGATGGCAAAGATACAGTAGACACTGTTACTGAAAGGCAAGAGTCTCATCTGTCAGGTAATTTGGACAAAACCTCTGATGACACATCATGTGTGGGCAAGTCAGCTCGTGCTCAAATCTCTACTACATCTGAAGCAACTGACAGCTCTCTTGCCCCCAAAGTAGAAGTGGAGCAAAAGATGAACAAAAGTGACAGGCAGATTATTAAGAAGATACGCAGCTATTATGAGGCAGCAGAAGCAGGTGTCGAGGAAGGACAGACAGCACGAAGAAACAGCTTCTCACATATTCCTGCAGGTGTAGTGAAGGATTCTGTGTCTAGATTCAATATTTGTGTTGAACGAGAGAGCCTGGTTGACTCAGACAGTGGTCGCTCTGACTGTATTGAAAATGACTCATCATCTTTACCACTCCCAACATTGGACCAGGCCAAACAGATCCTCACCAGTGAGGATTTTGCAGAAACAGCCTCTCCCCTTTCTCATTCAGATGTTAGCCAAGAACAACAAGAATTATTTGACAGTAAATCAGCAGTTGCAAAGGATGAACAGATTTGTGAATTCAATTCCTGTATGAAACTCTGGGAGGAGAAAGAGAGAATGATTCAAAATAATCTAAAAGTCCCTCTCTTGAGGGATTACAGCTCTGGTGAGTTTACGGATGCTTCTGAAAAAAAAGAGACATCTATAAATTGCATGACAACTCTAGTACAACATGAACAATCTGAAATTTCACAATGCGATATAGAAATTTCACACCCACTGAATCTGCAGACAACAGAGAAAGCAGATACATCTCTTCAATATCTAGGTAGAACCAACACTAGAATGTCTCCAAATGGGAGCCTAGATAGCCTTCCCAGTCAGATTAAGGTTGGCCGATGGTCTCATCATGGCAAGGTAGTTACCTGTAGCCGCACTCTATATGAAGGAATGGCAGAAGTACCAGATTTAGGATTTTTTGAGGGTGGACCAGTCAACCAATGTTTGGTAGAGAACTCAGAAAAGATTCTCAATAAAGTGCAAATGCTTGCACGCATGTACACTGCCAAGGCAAGCAGCATGAAGGTACCACTACATCAGAAGAGAACACGAGTGAGTAGGGGAGAATGGGCAGTGGAGGCAAAAGTAAGTGCTCCACCCATGTCCAAGCTACAGCTGCACCAGGGGGAAATTAAAACACTAAGTCAACCCACAGGTGAGTACCTAATCTACAGACAAATTATGATCTCTTGCAGTGGAAGATTGTTTTAAATACTGTATATTTTGAATAAATGTTTTTTAAGGATGCTGTTAAGTATTTGTATTATTTTGAGAATGTATTGTCTTGTTTCCAAAATCTTATAGAATCATCAGTTCCCACACCTTCTGAGCCTTTTGGTCACATCATTGTAAGGGAGCAGCTGTCCACAACCTATCAACAGGAAAATTATAGTAATCTTATAGGGCCCCCAGAAAATATCTCTAATTGGTCTTTTTCTTCTACTAAATCCTCTGCTACATCAGTTCAGACATTATCGGAAAGAAAAACGGTTATGAAATCACAGGTCTTTGTGATATCAAACAATAAAGACAGCTCCTTAGAAAAATGGGAGTCTCTCCCACATGACACAGTTTCTCAAGAAGATCAATCCTTGTTACTTACAACATGTTCTGGAATTCAAGTCCAAGCTGAGCAAGAAATGGCTTCCGATATCTGCAGATTCTCTTCGGACCAGCATTCTGACAATTTAATACATTCTGTTCAAGAGAACCATTGTAATGCAGTGGACAAATCCATTTCAATAAATAGGATTGAAGAAGAACATCAAAGAGAGATATTGCATGAAGAGAACCATCCTTTTGTGAGCACTTCTGGTTCACCTAATGAACTTCTTACCGACTCAGTAGTCAGTACACATTCAGAAGAAGAGGCTCACAATGTGGAGGAGAAAGATAACTTAATTGTAAAGCCCTGTAACAGTATAACATTGATGTTCGAATCATCCACAAATGATAAACCAGATGAAACACAACATGCAGGACATTTGACATCCAAACAGGGATGGATTGATGATGAAACCACAGGCAGTGAGGAATTAACATCTATAGTGTCTTCTGCTATTGATGTTGAAGCATGCTCTCCACTACATTCAGCACCCACCTTCGATAACTGTGTTCCAACCCCAATGAGCAGTGGAAAAACTACAATGGCCATCTCTGAGGGATCAGAGCAGTCTGATGATTTGTTGCAGGATCTGTTTCAGGAGGATACAACTAGCCGTACACAACTGGCACCTTTGCTTGGTTCATGTAGCAAGTGTTGTCCCCTAGATGTCAAAGCCAAGGAAGACGTGAGCTATGATTTAAAAATTTCAAGCCCACCCTCTACATCCCCTCTAGGTGCACCTCCTTTGGATGAGCTACCAAGGTTTACTAGCCAAATACCTTCCAATCTTCTATCCACCACAAGAAAGAGGAGTCTCTTTAATTGGAATTCATCCTCTCTGGCCTCGTTCCCCCAAAGGTATTCTGCTGACCATATCACAAATCAACCTGTAGTTCTAGTTTGCATGTTCATAGTTTGTATAGCAATTAGGGCTGTCGATTTAACACATTAATTCACTGCAATTAATTATATAAAAAATAATGCATAAAATAACAAAAAACGCAATTAATCATATCCCCGGACCGTGAGAAGAAATATTCCTTCCATCTGAGTAGAGGTCTTCACGGGTCCAAAAATTCGTGCCCGAACCCAAAGAGACCCAGAAATGTACTACCTGGACTGAACCGGACCCATCTATTATTTGAAAGCTTGGACCTGTACCCATGCAGAACCGAGAAATCTCGGACCCGAACCGGACCCGTCTATTATTTGAAAGCTGGGACCCGGACCTGGCCGGGAGACACAGCCCGATCAACACCGATTTCACAGCTGATTGCTATTAACCAGTTAATTTACAAGTTGTGAAAACAAAACTTTGTATCTTATCTAATGTAATGTTAGTAGCCTTCTCCCATGTGCCTGGCCGTGATGCATATAATCCATCCTCCTTGCCTAGAAAGTTGGTCAAATACATCCATGCTTTCTGTGATACCTCTCTTGCTGAATGAAACAGCATAGCTAATCCACTCATTATTTCAGCTTCAAAAGTCCACTTGCTGTCACGGTGACAGATGACAAACGCGACTTGTTTAAAATCAGCTTTGCAGTTTTTTGTATCTCACATAAGTTACTTGATTTCTCCACCTGTTTTCTCCAGGGGGCAGTAAGCAAAACTTCAGCTGTTTGAGCAACTCGCTTATACAGAGAACAAACCACTAGTGATGGGAAGATTGGATCATTTTACTGACTTGAATTTTTGAGTCTCGTTCAGTAAAATGAACGAATCTTTTTTCAAGTCATTTCGTTCATTTCGTTCATTTGAGCAGAATTAAATTAAAATGTTACATTTTCAATAGCCAAATCCCCCCCGACATGTCTACTTGCGCAAACTTTGATTATAGTCCCAATAAGGAAAAACTGATAATGCAGCCAAGGACAAATTATGAGAAATAGAAATGATTAGTTCACCTCTGGAATCTTCTTGTCTGAGTCGTTCATTCTTTTGTCACGTGACCACCGTATGTGCATAACGGCTGTCACGTGACAAAAGAACGAACGACTCATACCAGAAGACTCGAGAGGTGAACTAATCATTTATGTTTCCTGTGTGAGCAATACATAGCATGTAAAGCTGTCACGTGACAAAAGAACGAACGACTCGGACCAAAAGATTCGAGAGGTGAACTAATCATTTCTGTTTCCTGTGTGAGCAATGCATAGCATATACGACTGTCACGTGACAAAAGAACGAACGACTCGGACCAAAAGAGTTGAAAGGTGAACTACTTATTTCTGTTTCCTGTACAGCGCCTATGTGGTTTTCACATAACAACTGAACGGAGGTTGCGCAATGCACATGCGCGGTCAACACAAAATGAACGAATTACTCTCTGAGACTACTCGTTCTTCTGAGTCACATAAAAGATTAATTCAAAATGAACAAATCGTTCATGAATGACCCATCACTACAAACCACACTGTCATGTATTCCCTGTGTTTTTGCTTAGACTTTTATTTTGAAATACTTGTTTAGTTCCCCATTCCTGTTTTCTGTTAATTTTGTAGTCCTTTGTAGTTTCTTTTCATGATTGGTTTTCCCCTGATTGTTTTCCCCAGGTGTTCCTCGTTTCCTTGTTTGCCCATTTGTATTTAAGCCCTTGTTTGCCCATTTGTATTTAAGCCCTTGTTTCCCCTGGTTTCTTTGGGAGTACTTTGTTTATCTTTGATTTCCATTAAAAGCTGCATTTAGATCCTCATTCCTCGCCTGCCTCCTCACACACACTCACCGACAGCAGAAAAAAAACAAGATGAGAACACGTTCTTGCGTTCAAACACAGCTTGATGGAGCGCAAATACGAATGCACGGATCTCAAGACATGTTTTTCTAAGCGTCAAACTATGTTTAACTTGACACATCGACCTAAAATTGGTATGTTTATGACGCGACGCAAACAAGATGCTCCAAAAGTGTCTGACGCAGGTGTGCATTGACGCGTCCTTAGAAAAGCCCTCATAATAAATCTATCTCGGACTGATTGACGAATTCAATTGCAAAATGGATGGTGTGAACTGTAAGCCAATGATAAGCAGATGACATAAATTCAATAATATGGAAATAAACAATATATTGCATACTAAAGCCACTTTTTGAATTTGTCTTTTTGGTAACACTTTACAATAAGGTTCTATTCATTAATATTAGTTAATGCTTTAAGTATCATGAACAAACAGTTAACAATATATTATTTACAGCATTTATTAATCTTTGTTAATATTAGTTAATAAAAATGCAATTGTTGATTGTAAGTTCATGTTAGTTCATAATGCATTTTCTAATGTTAACAAACAACTTTTGATTTGAGAAATGTATTAGTATATGTTAAAATTAATATTAACTAAGATTAATAAAAGCTGTAAAAGTATTGTGCATTGTTAGTTCATGTTAACTAATGTTATTAACTAATGTTAACAAATGGAACCTTATTGTAAAGTGTTACCATGTTTTTAATGGTTTACTCGTGTGCCACAATGATGTAATGCATTTTAATTATCTATATTTTTATTTTTTATAATATATATTTGATTTATAATGATTTAAATATAACTATAAGTATTTAATCAATTGTATTGTTATTTGAGGGGCTTTCTAAGCAAATATTTATATATGCGATCAATTGTGATTAATTCGGCATACCATGTAATTAATTCGATGAAACTTTTTAATCGATTGACAGCCGTAATAGCAATATGAGTATTCATTTAATGTGATCTTTCTTTTTCAGTGTTTTTCCTTGACTATAGATCAAAGGTAGTCATATTAAAGATTTTCACATCGTATCTTTATCTTGCCTTTTAGACTGCCACATACTGCACTTCGGACTGAGGAACAAATTCTAGAGACTTCAGTTTCTGATCTTTTTCCTCACAAACAATATTTCTCCCAGTCTTTTAATGATAAGCCTCCCATTGGTTGTGGACGCCCACTAGATGCAAAACCACCCTCTGCCTTTAGTCCCAATCTGCGAATGCATTCACCCTCTCCAATTAGAGGTGCTCAGAACCCCAGACCTTCCTCAATTGCTTCAGCTCTTACAAAGTCCCTTGCTGCCTCTTGTATCAGTCAAACAATTTCTCAAAGCATGGCCAAGGAGAATGTACACCTCCAGACTGCTTCACCACCAGTAAGCTCCCCTCCTCCCCCCATATCCTCTATAAGACTAAGGTCACCTTCTCCTAAATCCATCACCCTGGACTCAAGTGTGGAACCAAGTTTTGGGAGTATATCCAGAACAGGAGTAGAGAGTCAACCCACAAAATTCTCTCCTTCCCCCTTCACACCAAGCAGCCTTCGATCCAGTCCAGCTACAATCCAGTCCCCTCCTCCTTATCATAGTCAACGATCAATATCCCCTTCATCTCCAGTTAGCCTTCATTCAGCTTCTAAAAGCCCAAGTTCAGCTCATGAGCAGCCTCCTTACACCAATTTAAATGACAATAACAACAATAACAACTGTTTGAGCAATAATGGGTGGGCCACTAACTACCAAAAAAGAACACATTCAAATGTGGATGGATCCTCTCATTTCCAAGATACAGGAACAACCTTGCATAACAGAGTGGCTCGGCCCTTTCCATCCTCTGAGCCCAGCTCTCGTGTGCAGTCGCCCTCCCCCTCTTTTTGTCCATCTCCAGTCACTTGGATCTGCTCACCTCCACCTCCCCAGAACCATAACAGTCACTTGGTAATGAAGCCACCTTATCCCCGGACCCCCAGACAAGGTGGAGCAGGTGTTTTTACCCCTCTATCTTTGGAACTCTCAAGATCAATGTCTGCCTGTTCATTATCACCCTGTGGAAGCCCAAGAATCACCTCTCCTCCCCCTATCGGCATTCCTTCAAGTGAATGTGGCTTTGCTAACCCACAGCCAAGGAATCCCTCATTAACAAACATACCTTCTCTAACAAAAGCAGAGGCCAGCTTTACACCAAGAGGCGCCAGAATCATCTCTCCTATTCCAACAGGAATGTCATGTTCAACAAGCAACTCTCAGAGTCAGAGGAGGCAACAGGGAAGCAGCTTGCCCTTTGTTACTCTAAGAGACAGATCATCTAGCCCAGCTAGACATGAGCGTAGGTCTTGGGCAGAAAATGGACGATGGTCATTGGGTTCAGAATCAGGGTTAACAAGTCCTCATGGGGGTTCATGTGGTAGTCCATCTTCCATCAGTAGTCCTGGCCCTCTATCACCTGTCAAACTAACACCTGGAAGGACCAGGCATAGTGGAAAACATTTCACAAGCATTTCCTGGCCAGATGTACATGATCTGTTGACTAAATATAACACAGACCCCAATACCCAAAATGATACTTTGTCTTGTGCAGAGCAAGATGACATGCAGTTAGCAGAAACTACATGCCGCAGCACTCTGATTTGTCCCTATGTAGCTCAGGCCGACTCTAGCTATGAGACAGAGACTCACAATCAGTGCCCAAAGGAGGACAAAAGAGAAGACAGTATTGCTAATCAAGGGGCCAAAACAACATTAAAAACCAGCTACGCCACTACTGTCAACTTGCAGATTGCTGGTAGTGGGAGAATAACATCCTTTAGTAACGCACAAGTCAGCCTTACCCAAACACTGGCCCCTGTGACTGATAACCAGAACAGAAGAAGGGTCAGCATCAACAGTTGCAACTTCTCGATGCAGAACTGCAAAAGGCTTTGAGTGGTGTGCTTCTGAGGTGTAGAATGGTGCCTCATGTTTCAATGACACTTTATCTGGCACTTTAGCGTATAGCAGAGAGGTCAGTTAATAGATCTAGGTTCCCTTCACTCAGAAAGATTCATGGATGATAAATTACGGGTGTCAGACAATTGATGCTATGGTCAGTGATTTTTTTTAAACCCTTTTGTTACAAAAGGTGCTTTACTCAAAGTGGACAGATTATTAAGGTTCATCCCTAGTTCCTAGCCAGGATACAAGTAAAACAGCATTGAAACTCCTTTGCTTATTTTGCTATATTTGCCAGTGTTGTTTTATTGCTCTTTTTAAGACTCTTTAATATGCAAA
The DNA here is from genome assembly GCF_019703515.2 of Myxocyprinus asiaticus. Lineage (NCBI taxonomy): Eukaryota > Metazoa > Chordata > Actinopteri > Cypriniformes > Catostomidae > Myxocyprinus > Myxocyprinus asiaticus. Next base: position 21,742,037 of record NC_059382.1, on the reverse strand, counting down.
TGTATTATGTGTAATTGAACCAAAGCCTCTGTCATTAAAGGCTTTTAGTTGGCTGTGATATATACAGAACTCTTATTTATGAAGTAATTGTTTTCTGGCACTTCAGTCTTGTTTCTTTGTTTTGCACGTTTCTCTTATGTGGTATAGACGTGTCTGGAAAATAATGTTTCAGACAAAACATTTTCATGCATATTAAAATAAATGTCCATTTCCTTGTTTTACATTGAAAATTTTAATTGCAATATCTACACAAATTTGGTCAATATGACATTATATTTATATTTTAAAACAAGGGAACATGAATCGCTGCTTTGATTGATGTTAACCACAACATCAATCCATCTGATATTGTTGTTGAAATTTTTGCTGTACACACTGAAAAAGCATTCCATCATGCCCTAGAATTGTATTCTAGTGCTGACTGGCAAACTGACTTTGTTTTAATTTTGTTTATTTTTAGTATAATAAGTTGCTATTTTTAAAGGAGTGTGTTAAATGTGCATTTGCTAAAGAATCTAAGGGAAAATAAGGAAAAAGCAGTTTTGAGAAACCAGTGAAACTTGTGTTTTAGATTTGCTTACATAAAGCCTTTATGCACCACATTAGATTTCCAGAAATGGTACAATGAAATCAAATTTGTTCAAAATCTGTTATCTGTACATTTTTTTTCACACTGTAGGGAAAATGTGCCTTCTGTTATTTGTACTAAAATAAAACCTGTGTAATTATGATTGTGCCAGTCTGATTCCTATAAAGGTGATGTGCAGCCCTTGAAAAAATTTACATGGTAACCATAGTGTCTGACAAAATTGGCTGTTATTGTTATAATAATTGGGTTAAGTTGTATTCGCCACTGGATGATCAGCCTGAGAGGCACATCATTTGTGAGGGCATCCAGCCAGCTTTTCTGTCTGGGCTTGCTACTGTCTTTTCTACGTACTACACCTTTAATCTTCAGTAACAAGATGATGCTGCATGCACACTGGAATTCATTCAAAGGTTAGCTGCTTAGATGCTTACATCCTTCAGCTGTTACTATGTGATGTGTGCATTTTGAGGATCTTGTGTTGCTCCCGTTTCATTTCACTGGTCATGTACAACTGCCCAAAAGATCTGATTGCTGGAACTTGTTAAAGGAATTGTTCACCCAAAAAAGAAAATTCCCTCATCATTTACTCACCTTGATACCATCCCAAATATATGCCTTTTTTTTTCAGCAGAACACAAATGAAGATTTTTAGAAGGAAAGCCAAGCTCTGAGGGACATACAGTGCAAGTGAATGGGTGCCAAATCTATGAAGTTCAAAAAACACAAAAGCAGCAGAAAAGCAATTCTAGTCCAATGATTTGTTAAATGTCTTCTGAAGCGATCTCATCAGTTTTGGGTGAGAACAGACCAAAATGTAACTCCTTTTTCACTATAAATCTTGACATTAGGAGTCTCCTTGTCAGTCATGATTTCAAGCTTGATTAAACGTCCTAGTGCTTGAGCACACACCACTAGATGGCACTAGGAAGTGTAATCAATCTTGAAATCGATCTTGTCTGTAGACTGCAATGGCAAGATGTACAGTGAATAAGGAGTTACATTTTGGTCTGTTCTCAACTAAAACTGAAGATATCACTTCAGAAGACATTTATTAAACCACTGGAGTCATTTGAATTACTTTTCTGCTGCTTTTATGTGTTTTTTTAACTTCATAGTTTTAGCACCCATTCCCTTGCATTAAGCACATAAGAGCTCTTTCCTTCTAAAAATCGTTTGTGTTCTGATGATGATAGAAAGTCATACACATCTGGCATGGCATTAAGGTGAGTAAATGATGATTGAATTTTTATTTTTTACTACCACTTTCTATGAACCATGTTTATATATTGATTTACCAGTGACAATGTGTAACTCCTAAAAAGATGCTAAAATGTAACATTACCTACACCCAATGTAGTAAAGGGCAGTGTTCTTGATACAGGTTTAGACTTTGCTACATTTATATAATGTCAGTGAGTAAACTCTTTTCCAGACTAATTATAAACACACATTTGTTTTTCAGAAGGTTCATGGGGATAAATCCTGAGAGAGGCATCAAGGCTGGATGAGGCAAAGTCCTATCAAAGCAACGGGGAAGGTCACCGAGAAAAAGACGGCATCAGTCGACCCTCGTGTCTCCAGTCTACTAAAGAAACTAATGGACATTGAGTGGGACTTTATATAAGTCAGTGAACCCAGTCATTCACACACACTCACACAAAAACACTATCTCTCACACACTCACACACTCAACACACACACTCACACAAAAACACTCTCTCTCACACACACACACACACACACAACACACACAAAAACACTCTTACACACACTCAACACACACACTCACACAAAAACACTCTCTCTCACACACTCACAGCTCAACACACACACTCACACAAAAACACTCTCTCACACACACACACAACACACACAAAAACACTCTTACACACACTCAACACACACACTCACACAAAAACACTCTCACTCACACACACAACACACACACTCACACAAAAACACTCTCACACACACACACACACAACACACACAAAAACACTCTTACACACACTCAACACACACACTCACACAAAAACACTGTCTCTCACACACACACTCAACACACACACTCACACAAAAACACTCTCTCTCACACACAAACTCACACAAGCACTCACAAACACTTTCTCACACACAAACACTTTCTCATACACACGTGCACACACAACACACACAAGCACACAAACAGTTTCTCACACACGTGCACACACACACACACACGTGCAGACACACACAAACTCACACACAAAAACACTCTTACACACACTCAACACACACACTCACACAAAAACACTCTCTCGCACACACGCAACACACACACTCACACAAAAACACTCTCTCTCACACACTCACACACTCAACACACACACACTCATACAAAAACACTCTCTCTCACACACTCACACACTCAACACACACACACACACAAAAACACTCTCTCTCACACACTCACACACTCAACACACACTCACACAAAAACACTCTCTCGCACACACGCAACACACACACTCTCACAAAAACACTCTCTCTCACACACTCACACACTCAACACACACACACACACACACACAAAAACACTCTCTCACACACACACACACACACACACACACACACACACACACAACACACACAAAAACACTCTTACACACACTCAACACACACACTCACACAAACAGTTTCTCACACACGTGCACACACACACGTGCAGACACACACAAAACACTCTTACACACACGCAACACACACACCCACACAAAAACACTCTCTCTCACACACTCACACACTCAACACACACACTCATACAAAAACACTCTCTCTCACACACTCACACACTCAACACACACACACACAAAAACACTCTCTCTCACACACTCACACACTCACACACTCAACTCACACTCACACAAAAACACTCTCTCTCACACACTCACACACTCACACACTCAACACACACTCACACAAAACTCTCTCGCACACACTCACACACTCACACACTCAACACACACTCACACAAAAACACTCTCTCGCACACACGCAACACACACACTCTCACAAAAACACTCTCTCTCACACACTCACACACTCAACACACACACTCATACAAAAACACTCTCTCTCACACACTCACACACTCAACACACACACACACACAAAAACACTCTCTCTCACACACTCACACACTCAACACACACACTCATACAAAAACACTCTCTCACACACTCACACACTCAACACACACACAAAAACACTCTCTCTCACACACTCAACACACACACTCACACAAAAACACTCTCTCACACACTCACACACTCAACACACACACACACAAAACACTCTCTCTCACACACTCACACACTCAACACACACACTCATACAAAAACACTCTCTCTCACACACTCACACACTCAACACACACAAAAACACTCTCTCACACACTCACAGCTCAACACACACACTCACACAAAAACACTCTTACACACACTCACACACTCAACACACACAAAAACACTCTCTCTCACACACACACACAAAAACACTCTTACACACACTCACACACTCAACACACACAAAAACACTCTCTCTCACACACTCAACACACACAAAAACACTCTCTCACATACTCACAGCTCAACACACACACTCACACAAAAACACTCTCTCTCACACACACACACAAAAACACTCTTACACACACTCAACACACACACACACACAAAAACACTCTCTCTCACACACTCACACACTCAACACACACACTCACACAAAAACACTCTCTCTCACACACACACACAAAAACACTCTTACACACACTCAACACACACACACACACAAAAACACTCTCTCTCACACACACACACACTCAACACACACACTCACACAAAAACTCTCTCTCTCACACACAAACTCACACAAGCACTCACAAACACTTTCTCACACACAAACACTTTCTCATACACACGTGCACACACAACACACACAAGCACACAAACAGTTTCTCACACACGTGCACACACACACACACACACACACACACACACACACAAAAACACTCTTACACACACTCAACACACACACTCACACAAAAACACTCTCTCGCACACACGCAACACACACACTCTCACAAAAACACTCTCTCTCACACACTCACACACTCAACACACACACTCATACAAAAACACTCTCTCTCACACACTCACACACTCAACACACACACACACACACAAAAACACTCTCTCTCACACACTCAACACACACACTCACACAAAAACACTCTCTCTCACACACTCACACACTCAACACACACACTCATACAAAAACACTCTCACTCACACATTCAACACACACACACACACAAAAACACTCTCTCTCACACACTCAACACACACACTCACACAAAAACACTCTCTCTCACACACTCACACACTCAACACACACACTCATACAAAAACACTCTCTCTCACACACTCACACACTCAACACACACACACACACACAAAAACACTCTCTCTCACACACTCAACACACACACTCATACAAAAACACTCTCTCACACACTCACACACTCAACACACACAAAAACACTCTCTCACACACACTCAACACACACACTCACACAAAAACACTCTCTCTCACACACTCACACACTCAACACACACAAAAACACTCTCTCACACACTCACAGCTCAACACACACACTCACACAAAAACACTCTTACACACACTCACACACTCAACACACACAAAAACACTCTCTCACACACTCACAGCTCAACACACACACTCACACACTCACACAATCAACACACACACTCACACAAAAACACTCTCTCTCACACACACACACACACAAAAACACTCTTACACACACTCAACACACACACTCACACAAAAACACTCTCTCTCACACACAAACTCACACAAGCACTCACAAACACTTTCTCTCTCACACACAAACACTTTCTCATACACACGTGCACACACAACACACACAAGCACACAAACACTTTCTCACACACATGCACACACACACACACACGTGCAGACACACAAACTCACACACAAAAACACTCTTACACACACTCAACACACACACTCACACAAAAACACTCTCTCGCACACACGCAACACACACACACTCACAAAAACACTCTCTCTCACACACTCACACACTCACCACACACACTCATACAAAAACACTCTCTCTCACACACTCACACACTCAACACACACACTCTCACAAAAACACTCTCTCACACACACACACTCAACACACAGGCACTCACACACAAACACTTTCTCTCACACATACGTGCACACACAACACACACAAACACTCTCACACACACACAAACTCACACACAAACACTTTCTCACACACACACACACACACTCAGCACACAAAAACACACAAACACTTTCTCACACACACGTGCACTCAAACTCACACAGACACTCACACACACTGTTTTAGTCATTCATTCAGCCACTTTCTCAGTTATTCACTAACTTGGTCACTCAGTCTTTGTGTGTGTCCAGAGTTCAGTGTTTGTTATTATATGTATTTATTATTTTTATATGGCTGAAATTTAAGTTTATTTACCGGAATCAGCTTTGGGCTTTGTTTTACCAATTTCCTTCTAATTTTGGACAAATATTTTGTAAGATCATTATTTTAGTTGACTTGGTTTCTAAGGCACTGATTTTGATCATGTTTTATATGTATATTTGAGTTCAGTGTTCATACTGACTGCACTTCTTGTTTAAATGTAAAAAACACATGGTAGTCTTTTTGTTAGCAGTCCATTACTCAATAGCTTATACAGTAGCATGTAGTGTATTTGTACTGTAGTTTACAGTAAAATCCTGCAAATATACCTCTTGTGAAAAAGTGCATATAAACAGTAATTAATGCTATTCCTTTTGTCTGTATTTTACTGTAAAGGTGGTAAAATAACAGCTTGTTTGGTGTGCACCAAGGTTCGGATGGCAGCGTTCACACTTGTTCAAATGAAACACACTAACAGAGCAATCGCACCAGAGTTCGTTTTAATCAAACCAAACCTGCCATGTGTGAACACACCCTTAATCTCAGTAAGTCCTGTTATTTGACACTTTCACTCATTGATTAATCATTACTCAAGTAATCATGGCTGACTATGAATACTAAATTTCTCCATTGGCATCTGAAACTGAAAACTATTGATTTGCAGTGATGCTGCATCATAGCCGCTAGGTGTCAGTGTAAATCCAAGATGACACAAAGACAAAAGTTACTGAGTGCACCTAGCTATGCTCTAGGGGGCAGACTATTGTTTTTATGCCTCCCCTAACATTCTATTTCTGAACATTTTAGCGTGATCCATACAAATGTAGATTCGAGAAACGTGTGTTTGTGAGCCAACTAAATAATAATAACAAATAAAAATAAAACACATTTATTAAACGTTTACACATGGTCAAGTCAACGTGACGGCGATGGTTTACTTTCAGTTTTGGAGGCTGCTGTGCAGATGATTGTATGACTCATTAAAGCTAGGGTGTGCAATCTTTTCCAGAACATTTTTTTTGTTATACTGGTTGAATGTCTTTTCACATCCTGATAGCAATCAATAATTTAAGTGGTCTAAATGTAAACACACACACACACACACACACACACACACACACACACACACACATATATATATATATATATATATATATATATATATATATATATATATATATATATATATATATATATCTTCTGTGGAAGGGACGGGACTAAAAAAATGATCGACCAATCATTGCATTCGGTCCGAATATAATGATAGGATGTCCTTCCTGTCTGTCAATCTATATTTGTATACCACCGCGTAACTTGTTCGCGCAAACAATCACACGTCATCAGCGGGTTCCTTGAAGCTGTGCAGAGCGAGCGCGAGAATGGAAGGCGATCCGCAGCTACCTTATGTTCCTCCTGAACCACCAGTAAAAGGAAACAAGAAAAGAAAGTCCGTGTTAGAAACTTCTACAACGAAAAAACATCTGGATCAAGAGCGTGCTAAAAGCAGAATTAACTCTGCTCTGTGTGTGTTCATGTGTGATAGAGGAGGCGTGGCTTTGGAGACACCTCTGAAGGGAGGGCTTTCAAAACTAGCTTGCTAACTGCTAGCCTCTCTGGATTACGCACCCTAGCATTAAGTCCAGCCCATTCATGGGGCTGTACGTAAATATACTGCACTGCACTCTCCCAAATCTTTTCGAGAGAACTTTATCGTGAACATGAAGGACATGATTCGGATTCAGTAGTTCATGTAACGTCATTTCAACTGAACATTGGGTTCTCAGCATTTGTTATTGTTTTGGTTTTGCATAAGATCTTTTCATTGAAAGCAATGGAGTGGCTGAAAAAAAAACGTTGACATCTATAGACATTCACTATTCTGCATAATGATCAGACGTGAATCTGGAGCTCAGTCGGTGGATATGATGTCATTCCCTCCAGACTGGTTTGTCGAGGTAAGATGGTGCTGCAATTTGAGCTGGTGCGAAATGTGTATAACTGCTTATGTATTGGTATGTGGCCATATATAAACATATTTGTTATATAGATGAAATGGCAATTTTGTAGTATTATGAAATATGTGTTGCATATATGTACAAGTATGTGACTTTATTTCAGTGAAAACTACATGAAGATGCATGCTATATTATGTGTTTTACATATATTGCCATATTTCAGATTGGGACACCGCATACAGCAGTACCTGTTGCAAAATATATCCTAAAAGCTCACCATTGAAAAAACTGATGGAAATAATTTATATAAAAGAATCAGTAAATAAGGATAATGAATAAGTGGCAATAAAATCTGCATGTCAACAAAAACTTCTAAATGTGTGTTCCATGTTTTTCCAGCCATTACATTGTTCCCCCTATTTGTCAGCTATATGTATTTTTTCCCTCTCTTATTTTTCTTTAGATTAGTCAAACTGTGGATGACTCCAGCCATGTGCTCCACTGTCCCCCCACTAATAAATGTCATACCTCTAGGAGGGGGGAAATGTAGCCACATCACAGTGCCCCGTCTCTTCATAACAGACCTGATGACAGATCTCGTGGTTGGAACATGTTTGATACGAAGGCAGATTTACTCAACTATTCCATGCATTTCACTTCATTGTTTCTGTGTATGGTGATCATGTTAACGAGACAGATCAAAGGATGCAGCATAGAGAGTGAGGATATTGTAAAAAAGATTGCAGCGGAGCTGCGCAAAATGGTACTATGTGATTTGGATTTTTTTTTACCTTATTAATTGTTGATGCAAATTTGCAGTTATTTCCAAGTTAATTGCTAAAAGTTTATCCGTTTGACAGATTCACATGTCCAAATCATGCTGCCTGTGCTGTGCTTTTCTTATGACAGGAAACAAATGATTGCATGTTGTACACTCCATCTCTAGCTGATTATGAGGTATGTGATTTTACATGTTATGGTTAATTATTAATATTTGATTGTGCTGCTAAAAATATTTTCTGTAGCTCTCTCTCTCTCCCGAAGTGCCGACTCCGGTGGACTTTATCACTCTGGTCGGCTTGATTAGCCTGATTAGGGGCCAGGCATGTGTCATCATGGCCCGGCCCCGCCCTCCTCCTTGCCACAATCCAGTTCTTGAATTAATTTGCATAAACAATGTGTGAATGTTGTTGCATTTATTCATGAATTTAAAATGTCAAAAATCACTCTTACCCACCTTATTGAACTTGGGCTGAAATGTGTTGCCAAACTACTGGGAATGTCTTGAGCAATATTGTCATATGTATATATATATTTTTTTTTAGATCATTCTGGCTCCATTCCTTTCGGTGTGGATGCCACATCATGCAAAAGCAAACGTTTTCGGTTGTTAATGCCATTGTAGAAACATCCTGTTCACTGGTATATTTGTGGGTTCATGATTAATTTATTCCTCAAACGAAAGTTTCTGATAACAGGAGGTTACCAAGATAAAGTGAGTAGTATTCGGCTGGTCATGTGATCTCAACATGGCGGTGCCCATGAGTGTGCACCCAGCTCTATGTAGACTAAAACTGCTTTTCTGGAGGACCGATATGACTGGAGTCTTCATCTCATGTCAGTGTATATAATTTTAAGCACATTTCTTTTTTTTAACAATACTGTTCATTTCTTTGTGTAAACCTTTTTTAATTAGCCAAAAAATTACAGAGGGCCCTTTAATATGAAAATAATATAAATGCATTTATATCCTCCTATGAGATACTGTGAACAGTGATGAAGTGCCTGGCTTTTAGATTTTTGTGAGGAACTAGTGTGTTACAGCTGCTGGGACATTTTTTTGTTCTTTGTTTATTCTTTCGCTGAACTAAAGTTTATGCAGGGTTTCATAATGGAATACATTTCTGGAGTCATTCTGCAAGTTTGTAAATTTTGAATCAGGACCAAATTTTTGTATATACATACTACATACAGGTTATTAATCTTTGTGTCATCTCCTTTAGCAGAACTGCTCCAGATCCACACTTACATGCTTTGCATTGGAAGTGAATGTTCTAGTCCTTGAAATCAAGAGTGTGACCTGGAATTCTAAGCAATTATTTAATATGCTCAACAGACTGAGCAAAAAGGTGAGTTCATAATCTGCATTGTGGATTATGTAATCCAGCAGTTTTAATAATCCATTACTAGACAAGTGCCTATATATTTCTGAGCCATTACCTTCGTAGCCAAGATATTGGTTAATAAAACTAATTTTACTTCATAAGATTGTGTAAGAATGTATTTTCTTAATATGGGTTACTAGATTGCTCCATTGGTGCAGGTGGGAAAATAACCCTGCTGCAGCCAATCCTACGACTAAACCTCTACAATACTAGGCTCAGGATGAGTACTGCAAAGTGATCTAGGGTAGGATAATGAGACAGTCAATAGTTTGTTCACTGTGACTTTGTAGGCTTCCGAGGACTCAGGATGTATTAGTATATTTGGGAACTGGCAGTTTAGTTAACTAGGAGGAAGGGGAACCACATGGTTAAAGGAACAATAAACGTCTATGGACAGCATTTGTAGCATGCTGTCAGTTGCCACAGAAAACAATTTTGACTAGTTTGTAAAAAACAAAAAACAAAAAAAAAAACACGTTTATAGTAATGCAATTACTACAGAAGGCTAGCAAACTGATCTGTGAAAAATAGAATCTATCACACGGTTTTCAAAATATAGCCATAACACTTAAACTTTACACGTTAGCACGATTAGTGTAATATACAGTGCATCCGGAAAGTATTCACAGCGCTTCACTTTGTTACAGCCTTATTCCAAAACGGATTAAATTATTTTCCTCAAGTCTACAAACAATACCCCATAATGACAATGTGAAAGAAATATGTTTGAAATCTTTGCAAATTTATAAAAAAAAAAAAAAAAAAACCCTCACACATGTACATAAGTATTCACAGTCTTTGCTCAATACTTTGTTGAAGCACCTTTGGCACCAATTACAGCCTCAAGTCTTTTTGAGTATGATGCTACAAGCTTGGCACACCTATTTTTGGGCAGTTTCTCCCATTCTTCTTTGCAGGACCTCTCAAGCTCCTTCAGGTTGGATGGGGAGCATCGGTGCACAGCCATTTTCAGATCTCTCCAGAGATGTTCAATCGGGTTCAAGTCTGGGCTCTGGCTGGGCCACTCAAGGATATTCACAGAGTTGTCCTGTAGCCACTCCTTTGTTATCTTGGCTGTGTGCTAAGGGTTGTTGTCCTGTTGGAAGATGAACCTTTGCCCCAGTCTGAGGTCCAGAGCGCTCTGGAGCAGGTTTTCGTCAAGGATGTCTCTTTACATTGCTGCATTCATCTTTCCCTCGATCCTGACTTGTCTCCTAGTTCCTGCTGTTGAAAAACATCCCTACAGCATGATGCTGCCACCACCATGCTTCACTGTAGGGATGGTATAAGCCAGGTGATGAGTGGTGCCTGGTTTCCTCGAGACATGATGCTTGCCATTCAGGCCAAAGAGTTCAATCTTTGTTTCTCATGGTCAGAGAGTCCTTCAGGTGCCTTTTGGCAAACTCCAGGCGGGCTGTCATGTGCCTTTTACTGAGGAGTGGCTTCCGTCTGGCCACTCTACCATACAGGCCTGATTGGTGGAGTGCTGCAGAGATGGTTGTTCTTCTGGAAGGTTCTCCTCTCTCCACAGAGAAATGCTGGAGCTCTGTCAGAGTGACCATCAGGTTCTTGGTCACCTACCTGACAAAGGCCCTTCTCCCCTGATCGCTCAGTTTGGCCGGGCGGCCAGCTCTAGGAAGAGTCCTGGTGGTTCCAAACTTCTTCCATTTACGGATGATGGAGGCCACTGTGCTCATTGGGACCTTCAATGCTGCAGAAATTTTTCTGTACCCTTCCCCAGATCTGTGCCTTGATACAATCCTGTCTCGGAGGTCTACAGACAATTCCTTGGACTTCATGGCTTGGTTTGTGCTCTGACATGCATTGTTAACTGTGGGACCTTATATAGACAGGTGTGTGCCTTTCCAAATTGTGTCCAATCAACTGAATTTACCACAGGTGGACTCCAATCAAGTTGTAGAAACATCTCAAGGATGATCAGTGGAAACAGGATGCACCTGAGCTCAATTTTGAGTGTCATGGCAAAGGCTGTGAATACTTACGTACATGTGATTTTTTTTTTTTTTTGTTTTTTTCATTTTTTTTTTTTAATAAATTGCAAAGATTTCAAACAAACTTCTTTCACGTTGTCATTATGGGGTATTGTTTGTAGAATTTTGAGGAAAATAATGAATTTAATCCATTTTGGAATAAGGCTGTAACATAACAAAATGTGGAAAAAGTGAAGCGCTGTGAATACTTTCCAGATGCACTGTAATTGCTAGCCAACCTTGAATGTGCAAAGTTATTCCAAGTATACCACAGGCCTGCAAAAATGTTCCCAAATTATATAATGATATAAATAACAATTCTGTGGCAACATGGACCTAATGAAAAAGTTGTTCAAAAATGTTTTTCTGTAATAAAAAGAAACTACCACTGAGCAAATAGAAACAGATAGTGTAAGTATTAAATTATAGAACAGGAATAAATAACATTTAAACATACACTGGCGGCCAAAAGTTTGGAATAATGTACAGATTTTGCTGTTTCGGAAGGAAATTGGTACTCTAATTCACCAAAGTGGCATTCAACTAATCACAAAGTATAGTCAGGACATTACTGATGTAAAAAACAGCACCATCACTATTTGAAAAAAGTCATTTTTGATCAAATCTAGACAGGCCGCATTTCCAGCAGCCATCACTCCAACACCTTATCCTAGAGTAATCATGCTAAATTGCTAATTTTGTAATAGAAAATCACTTGTTATTATATCAAACACTGTTGAAAGCTGTCTGGTTTGTTAAATGAAGCTTAACATTGTCTGTGTGTTTGTTTTTGAGTTGCCACAGTATGCAATAGACTGGCAAGTCTTAATGTCAATATTAGGTTAAAAATGGCAAAAAAAGAAACAGATTTATCTAGAAACTGGTCAGACAATCATTGTTTTGAGGAATGAAGGCTATACAATGCTTGAAATTGCCAAAAAACTGAAGATTTCATACAAAGATGTACACTACTGTCTTCAAACACAAAGGACAACTGGCTCTAACAAGGACAGAAAGAGATGTGGAAGGCCAGATGTACAACTAAACATGAGGATAAATACATCAGTCTCTAGTTTGAGAAATAGACGCCTCACATGTCCTCAACTGACAGCTTCATTGAATTTTACCTGCTCAACACCAGTTTCATGTACAACAGTAAAGAGAAGACTCAGGGGTGCAGGCCTTATGGGAAGAATTGCAAAGAAAAAGCCACTTTTGAAACAGAAAAACAAAAAGAAAAGGTTAGAGTGGGCAAAGAAACAGACATTGGACAACAGATAATTGGAAAAGAGTGTTATGGATCTTAACCCCATTGAGCTTTTGTGGGATCAGCTAGACTGTAAGGTGTGTGAGAAGTGCCCGACAAGACAGCCACATCTATGGCAAGTGCTACAGGAAGTGTGGGGTGAAATGTCACCTGAGTATCTGGACAAACTGACAGCTGGAATGGCAAGGATCTGCAAAGCTGTCATTGCTGCACGTGGAGGATTTTTTTGATGGAAAGTCTTTGAAGTAGTTTAAGAAGATATGATTTTTTTTTTTCAAATTGTAATGGTAATTTTTCATGTTATTAATGTCCTGATTATACATTTTGATCAGTTGAATGCCACTTTGGTGAATAAAAGTACCAATTTCTTTCCATAAGAGCAAAATCTGTACATTATTCCAAACTTTTGTCTGCCAGTGTAGATACATCAACAATCTTAATCATAATTTATGATTATATAATGTAAATACACAAAATAGCACGTAAAATACTGCATTTTAATAGATGAAGACGAATGGTGGACTCTCCTTCCTTTTCATTATATATCATACAGCTTCGATACAATTTTTTTTATTGAATATTACATGTATTGCTAGTAAAAATATGAGTTTTGCATTTCTGTTTTAAAACCCTCTTGGATGCTTGGCTGCCATTGTAAGTTTATTACTATGCACACTTTGTTCTTTTGTCCAAAATTAGGGAGAATCCCAATTTGTTTTTTTTTTGTTTTTTTTTTTTTGTTTTTTTCTGTTGTTATCAACAGTGTCCCTCAAAGACATTATGTGTAAATAACCCATAATATTCCTTTAAGATATTGTGGAGCTGGATTGCAGTTCAGTAAACTGAAAGATTAATGTGAAACCATTTTCAAGAAACAAATGCTGCGACACATTTTTGTGGTTCCTGTGGTCATGGAGTCTTCAATCACTCAGCAATCTTTGACATGATTTAGTAATCTATTACAGTGAATCAGATTAAATCAACAATGGTCAATGACCTAAAATGACATTGTAATGCACTTATAA